>NC_082717.1:24781670-25099527 GCF_030144855.1 Hypanus sabinus
GATGTCCTCCCCACGTGATTGGCCTTTTAGAGGTATCAACTCAATCATTTCTTCCTGTGGCCCGGCAGCGTTTACATACCGGCGGAACAGCGCTATTTGTTCAATATCACCTTTGCCTTTAGACTCGTCACAGGCAATCGAGTAGGCCACAGCTGAATTGATGTCTTTAATTTGCTGCCTTGTGATGTTTTCTGCTATTTTTATGGTTCGGTCTTTGACAGTCTTTGCAGAGAGGGGCATATCCCTGATTTTCTGCACAACTTCACTCTT
This sequence comes from Hypanus sabinus, assembly GCF_030144855.1. Classification (NCBI taxonomy): domain Eukaryota; kingdom Metazoa; phylum Chordata; class Chondrichthyes; order Myliobatiformes; family Dasyatidae; genus Hypanus; species Hypanus sabinus. Next base: position 24,781,941 of record NC_082717.1, read on the forward strand.
GTTTTTAAAGTCCGCGAATAGATGTTCTGAAATCTTAATGAAAGATTCTTTTATATATTCACCATCTGTAAACTGCTTCCCATGCCTGACTATTTCCTGAGCGGCAACAAAACTAGCATATGTAGTTGATTTTCCAGACTTCATCCACTTCTTGAAATGATTTTTGCTCCGATCAACCTTCCGCATCAGTTCCGAAACGGCTTTTTTTCTCTCATCTCCATCCGGGTATTTTTGAGCAAAGGCTGTGTGTTTATTCTGGAAATGTCTTGCGACTTTTGACTTTTTGTTGTTTGCTAGTTTCTCATTGCATATTAAGCATACCGGTAAACCAGTCTCGTCAGCAGTGAAAGCAAATGAATCTGCCCATGTATCATTTAACTTTCTGTTTTCTTCAGTCACTTTTCTTTTTATAGCCTACCTTGGATTGAAAAATTAAAGAAATCGCGCACTGGCGGGTGGCAGGCATTGGCAGTGGTGACGTATATTAATAGCGACAAAAACACGTTTTATTTAGATTGTACAAAATCACCATAATCTTCAAATTTAGAATTACATTTCAAAAACTAACAAACTAACATAAAATACATTTTAATTAAATATCATTTATTTTCCAAAGCCACAGGGAGCCGCAGCACAGAGATGAAAGAGTCGCATGCGGCTCCGGAGCCGTGGGTTGCCGACCCCTGATCTAAATATTCCAACAGTAAACAAGTCTCCTGGCATTTTCATTTTCTCTCTCACTCCTCCCTCTCTTCCTCTCTCCTTCTCTTTCTCTTGCTCCCTCTCTTTCTCTCTCTTTCCTCCCCTTCTTTCTTTCTCTCTCCCTTTCTTTCTCACTCTTTCTCGCTCTCTCCCTCTCTTTCTCTCTCCTCCTCTTTCTCTTGCTCACTCTCTTTCTCTCTCACTCCTCCCTCTCTTCCTCTCTCCTTCTCTTTCTCTTGCTCCCTCTCTTTCTCTCTCCTCCTCTTTCTCTTTCTCACTCTCTTTCTCTTTCCCTCCTCCCCTCTCTTTCTCTCTCTCTCTCCCTTCCTCTCTCTCTCTCTCCCTCTCTTTCTCTCTCCTTCTCTTTCTTTCTCTCCCTCTCTTTCTCTCTCACACTTTAAAGCAAATCATTCCTAAGATGAGTAAATAAGTCTCTTCCTGTTTAACATGAATAAACTGGATTGAAGAGCCTGTTTCTATTCTGTATAACCCTCTATGACTCTATGATTCTATGACCGCTGACTGCTGGACTTTCTCCGACCCTTGTCCAACACCATCTAAATATTCCACCAGTAAACAAGTCTCCTGGCATTCTCATTTTCTCTCTCCCTCCTTCTCCCTCTCTTCCTCTCTCCCTCTCCTTCTCTCTCCCCTCTCTTTCTTTCTCTCTCTCTCCCTCTCTTTCTCCGTCTTTCTCTCTCTCTCTCTCTCTCTCTCTCCCTCTTTCTCTTCCCATCATTATTTTTGACAATACTTCTTGTATACTACCTTGTACAGAGGTACAATATTACCTTGTAACAGTGAATCACAAAAACTAGGCAATTTCAGTCCAATCTGAGGAAATTCAATAGATAATTAAAAATTAGCTGAAGCCAGTGCCATAAAACATTATTTAATCCTAGAGCCAGTAATTCTTATCATCAATTTTGATTATAAATTTACTGAAAGCAGCAACTACACAAATGGTGTTTAATGTGAGCTTCATATTGTTACTGCATGTCAGACAGTCTGTAACGTTCTCGTTCGGGTGTAAGTGAACGCCGAATTAAACGCCGAGATAAACCACAGTCAATGAGAACCAGGTCGCAGTAAGATTAACCATTTACTGTTCACTCTTCACATTAACATATGTTGATCAAACAATACAAGATTGATACAGTATTTGTTCCTTTCTTAATATCACATTTCCATTGTAAATACTTGTAAAAGTGACTATAACTACATTACATTAAGGTGCAGTATACAGGCAGAGTTTACCTACGCCATTGACTACTTTAATTACACTTCAGTACAAACTATCCGCAACTCTTTAACTAACGAAAACATAAACATTATCGACCGTCGTTACTTTTAACAGGATCGGCGTTAACATCTTAGTTCAATATATCAATTATCTATTAACTTACAGCATTGCTCTCACTGTGATTTCTAATGCTTGCAAAACAACTTCTACTTGGGTCTGCCTCGTGGTGAGCCCCCACCCTCGTGTCGATCTCAAACCGGTATTTTCCCACAAGACACGGCGAAACCGGATGTGACGTCATCGCATGCCGATATATTTTACAGGCAATGAATATACTTTAAACACTTCTAATTCTAACTAGAAAATACTAACAAATGAATTACTAAGCAAAAATATTATAACTAAATAACTGCCATAAAGACAACACACAGTCCATATGTAGCATTCACATCTCATAGGTAGGCAATTTCTTTTAAGAGGAGAGAAGGATCACTGGTAACAGGTTACTCATTTTGAGTGAATAACAAGAAGAAGATGGAGGAGGCTCTTGTGGGCCAAAAAAAACATGCATAACCAGTTGGAGCAAATGGTTTTACTTGTGCTTTAAATTCTATATAATTTCTCATTTTTTATAAGGCTGAACTCAAATGAATGGATTTCACCTTTTTCACACCATACTTGTACAATGCAGCTGCTACCAATTTATTTACAAGGTTACACCAAAACATGCACAGATGGACAGGGCTAAGGCATTGCAAAGCCTGTGATTAAACTCAACTACAATGAGACTGTTTTTTGAACCTTGTGATATTGTCACTGCCCATTCACATCATCTCCTTGCTCACTTAGCCACACTTATTTATCAGCCTGAAGGAACAATGCTGACATCTCACACCGGTGCAGTCATTCGATTGTAGTTTGTTCATCCCAGTGAGAACATGCAGACAAAATACTTTATTAAGGTGCTAGCACTCCACAGCTGTTTGTGTGAGCTAAAGGGAAAAATGTTGGACTCCATACATCACAAATGAAATGGTCATAAATCGATCAAACCTTCCTGTCAGCTATGAGCAGGATAGCTTAGTATATGATGCAATTCTGCCCTGTTAAAAAATAACACAGTTTTCCAGCTATTCAAATGGTAAATCAAGGCATTGCAATTGCAGTTGTTACATCATTGATTGTGTTTCCAAATTTAATATGTATTCAGCTGTGGTCAAACATTTGCGCTTTCCCATCGCCAGTCAATTTCAGGGCAGGCAGGCATCCTCAGAGGAAAACAAACTTAATAGTCACAACTTCCCCACAAATGAATACTAAACATTTGGATCTGTTGGGAAGATTTCAGGTGATGTTTCTTGATCAGCATTATAATAACCTTCAGAATGTGTGTCTTTTCACACACTGCAAGGTTACATTTTTAGCAAGAGAGATAAAAGAAAGAATGGCCACTTCTCATGAATAAAATAATCTTTCTGTTCCCACATCCACCACTTGTACCCTCCCCGCTATGTCTGTTCTTAATAAAATACAAATTTAGCATGGGTAAAATTAAAACATATTTATTTACAGTTAATGGCTTCCAGCTCAACGTAAGCACGTGCCCCCAACTCGCCAATGCTGCTTCTGGTTGCCGGTGAACCACCCACACTGCACACTGGGAATTGAAGTTCTTTATTATGCATGCACATAATAACAACCCCCCCCCCCAACTTTTTCTTTTTCCCTATCATTAAATAATGGTCACGACCTCCAATGACCAACCTGCCCTGACCCCAGAACCAGTCTCTTCTAATCCTGACCATTTCTGATCTCAGTTTGAAGACTGCCCCCTCCCCACCCCACACCTCCCAAACTTCCACCCCACCTTACACCTCCAGTTCCAGCCAATCATGTACCATTATGATCCTAGCTCAATGAAGTCATCTTCTAGTTCCAGCCCAACCAGAATCCCAGTCAGCCATAGGGCCAGACCATAAGGTATAGGAGGAGAGAAAAGGTCGGTGTGGTGGTGGGGGGGGGGGGGGTCATGTGCATGTGTCTCTCTCTTCTCTGTGATTTGCACACGTCATACAGAGACACAAGTATACACATGGGCACAAGACACCCCCCCCCCTCACACCCCACCACCCCAGCCCTTTTTCTGCTCCTATATCTTATGGTCTTATGGTCTGGCCTTTTTTATGACCATAAGACATAGGAGCATTATTCGGCCATTCAGCCCATCGAGTTTGCTCCACCATTCTGCCTTTGGCTGATTAATTATCTCTCTCAGCTCAATCTCTTGCTTCTCCTGATGACCTCTGGAAAGGAACGGGGTAGAACCATTCTCAAATGTTCTGAATGGAAAGCCTTATCTTGAGAGCAGGTACAGTGGAAAAAAAAGGAACAGCATTATTACAAGTGACAAGGTGGGAAGAGGCTTAGTTAACATAGCTGTGAGAATCAGTAGGTTTATAAAAGCTATCTGTAGACAGTCTGTCTCCAGACAGATCAAGAAAGGGGAAAATGGACCACGTAAAATTGAGGGATGGGTGGAAGTTGGAGGCAAAGTTGATGAAATTGATTAGCTCAGCATAGATGCATGAAGCAGAAAGGCCGGGAGGTTGAAAAGCTGCTGTAGAAGGCAGTGGCCTGCAACTAATGAGTGTGGCTAGTCTATTCCCTGAGCTGGAGACAAGGAGATCCAGAAAAGGAAACAGTCAAAGATGTGAAGGAACTTCAGCCTTGCTATTGGCAACACATAGCACCCAGACAAAGAAAAGCATAATGAGTTGTTAATTGTCGAAGTCACTTGGTTTCACTCTATCAGTGATGTTCCCTTTGTTCTATCCAACACTTCTTTATCTTCTCCTGTTGCAGAAGACTAATTCGTTTGTATCTCTTTCCCAGTTCTAATAAATGATTCCAAACCTGCAATAATAATTATTTCTTTTCTCACAAATGCTGTTGGCCCACTGAGCATGGACATCAATTTCCTGCTTTTAGTTTGGATTTCCAGTGTCTGCAATTATTTGGATTTTCCGTTTTCCCCAGCCATTGCATTGAAGTATCCCTGGTAAAGCCTCAGGGTGAAGTTGAACTCTCACTCTACACTCAGTATAAATGCCATCAGTGAAAACAAAAGACATTGAAACTAACGGGGACATTTTAACACAGCCTATTTTATGAAAAGCAATGGTAAGATTTGCATCAACCACCCAGCCAGATTTTAGTCGTTAGTTGGCAAGCTAGTTTCCTGTCAGTGACACCCAATATTCGCTGTTCCAATGAAAGTTGTAATAGACTATCGATATTAGTGATGTTGGCTGAGGGAATAAATATTGGCCATGATTCTGCCACTTTGCTGAGCCATGTCAAACTCATCTAAATACAGCAGCAGCAGCTGCATCCTCAATTCCCCATTGACCAAAAGTCCAGATTTTGCCTTCCTTCATCACACCAGCTGCTGGCAATAACACAAGAATAAAGCTACTAACATTCCAAAGCTCATTTCTAATCTGAATTGCGCCACAACCCCTACAAAACTCTACTGCATTCCCTCACTCTGGTCTTTTGTATGTCTTTCCCAGTTATAAGATAGTGCCACTACTCTATTGCAGCAAGAATGGTAGAAAGTTGCTGATGTCAGTGGGGGATACTGCCAGTGACATTAAAGGGTAACGTTTGAGCAGGTCTGCACCATAATAAAACAGCGCTGGCTGGCTAACTAGGAACAATGAGGTCACTGGCAGGGGGTAAAAGTGGAGGAATAAATGCTGTCTTCCTAACCGCGCTGCATAGATCCACAACCACGAGATATTCCGCAGATGCTGAGAATCTTGAGCAGCACACAAAATGCTGGAGGAGCACAGAAAATCAGGCAACATCTATGGAGGGAAATAACATCAATTTCTGTCCATAGATGCTGCCTGACTTGCTGAGCTCCCCTAGCATTTTGTGTGTGTTGTTCCATAGATTCATTGCTGCTCTCCCAAAGACAGTCTACTATATTTAGTAACATTTCAGTGTGAGATTGCTGCTTGTTACTTCTTTGAAGAATTCCAACAGATTTTCTAGGCAAGGTTTCCCTTTAAAGAAACCATGCAGACTTTGACTTATCGTTAGTCTCCAAGTACCCCGAAACCTTGGCCTTAATACTGGACTCCAACATTTTCCCACGCACTAAGGTTAGGCTAACTGGCTTAAAATTTCCTCTGCTTTGTCTTCCTCCCTTAAATAGTGGAGTGACATTTGCAATTTTCCTGTCCTCAAGGATCTTGCCAGAATCAAGTGATTCTTGAAAAATCATGAACAATGCATCTGTTATCTCCTTAGCATCCTCTCTCAGGACTGTGGGATGTAGTCAATCTGATCCAGGTGACTTATCCACCTAATAAGAACTGGGTTATTACACAACACCCTATCTAGGATAGCCTTCCCCCCCCCCCCCCCCCCCCCCGGAGAAGGCTCAAGCACAAGCTGCTCTAAAAAACATCTCACAGGCATTCAACAAATTCCCTCTCTTGAAATCTAACACCAACCTGATTTTCCCAATCCCCTTACATATTGAATTCCCCCATTATAATTGTTCCTTCACCCTTATTACATGTCTTTTCCAAATCCCTTTGCAATCTCAACTCCACATGTTGGCTACTGTTTGGCGACCTATATATGATTCCCATAATGTGTCTTTTTTTACCCTTGCAATTTCTTAACTCCACCCAAACGATTCAACGTTCCCTAACTCTCTGTCACTTCTTTCTAAGGATGTAATTCCATCTCTTTCCAATAGAGCCACTCCACCACCTATGCCTTCCTGCCTGTCCCTGCGATACAAAGTGTATCCTTTGATGTTAAGCTCCCAACTATGGCCTTCTTTCAGCCATGACTCAGTGATGCCCACAACGTCATACCAACCAATCTCTAATTGTGCCACGATTTTGTCCATCAATAGGCTTGAAAGAATGCAGAGAAAATTTACAAGGATGTTACCGGGACTTGAGTACCTGAGTTATGAGGAAAGATTGAATAGATTAGGACTTTATTCCTTGGAATGTAGAAGGTTGAGTGGAGATATGATAGAGGTACAGTATACAGAATTATGAGGGGCACAGATGCGGTAAATGAAAGCTTGCTTTTTTCCCCTGAGGTTGGATGAGACTAGAACTTGAGTTCATGGTTTAAGGGTGAATGTGAAATGTTTAAGGGGAACATGAAGGGGAAACTTTTCCCTCAGATAGAGTGTGGAATGAGCTGCCGTCATAAGTGGTGGATTCAGGTTTGATTTTAGCATTTCAGAGTAATTTGGATAGGTACATGGATGGGAGGGGTTTGGAGGACAGTTCCAGGTGCAGGTCAATGGGAGTAGGCAGATAAATTGCTCAGCACAGACTAGATGGGCCGAATGACTTGTTTCTGTGCTATGACTCTCTATAACTCTACCAAGTATTCCAGTGTGCATTTTCGATGGACTCTTGCCTCAGATTCCTTACCCGAACCCCAGCTGTAGAACCCTGTGGTGAACCCGTACCCTCTTGCCCTGTCCAAAGGCCACTCATCCCTCGTGTTTCATTGCATGTAGTTACTTGCCTTCAGGATGCTCTAGCAGAGGAAGAAAACACTCCTCCAGCAGAGGTGGGGCTGCACTGTAGTGTAACGGTTAGCACGATGCTTTACCATACAGGTGATCTGAGTTAGTTCCTACCACTGCCTGTAAGGAATTTTATGTTCTCCCCGTGACCACATGGGTTTCCTCCAGGTCCTCAGGTTTCCACTCTCAATCCAAAAATGTACCGATTGGTAGGTTAATTCATCATTGTAAATTGTCCCAAGGGATTAAATCAGGGGGTTGCTGGGTGTCATAGCTCAAAGGAACAGAAGGGACTGTTCCACACTGTATCTCAATGAATCAATCAATCAATAAGCTTTTCATTTATACACTCAGTGGCCACTTTATTAGGCACTACTGTACACCTGCTTATTAGTGCAAATATCTCATCAACCAACCATAGAAGCAGGCAGACATGGTCAAGAGGTTCAGTTGCTGTTCAGACCAAACGTCATAATGGGGAAGGAATGTGATCTAAATGACTTTGATCGTGAAATGATTGTTGGTGCCAGAGAGGGTGGTTTGAGTATCTCAAAAGCTTCTAGGATTTTCAATGCACTTCAGTCTTCAGAGCAGGTTTTCCACACTGGGGACCATGGATCCCTTGCCCAATGGTCTTGGTCCATTGGAATGAAAAAGGTTGGGAACCCTGCTCTAGAGTTTGCAGAGAATGGTGTGAAAAACAAAAAAAGATCGAGTGAGCAGCAGTTCTGTGGGTGAAATTGCCTTGTTAATGAGAGAGATCAGAGGAAAAAGGCCAGTCAGGTTCAAGCTGACAGGAAGGCAGAGGTAAGTCGATGATGTGGTGTGCAGAAGAGCACCTCTGAATCATAACTAGTCAAATCTTGAAGTGGATGGTCGACAGCAGCAGAAGACCACGAGCATATACTCAGTAGCCACTGCAGGAGGTACGTAATAAAGTACCCACTGAGTGCGTCGTGTGATTGATTTTTATGAGAACCAATGAGCAGTGCTAAAAGAAGAATTGAACTAATACTTGTCAAGCTGTTCTTGGGTTTAGAAATGTAGCCAATTTTGCTGCAAAATTTTGTGCAGTATTCTATCTGTCCATGACCATCTCTGGCTCTGCTAATTCTTTCAACACATGGTTATACTAACTTGACAGGTCCAAGTGAGGCTTAATAATTAGCTCTGTATCAGTTTTAGACAGAAGGTTAAATTTCCTACATACCTTGGCATTCCAAATAGTCAACATTGTGAATCCACATCTAATTAGAGACGGTATCATGTGCCATGTAAAAGTTATTTAAGTGTTTCTCAGAGATTTGGAGAGAGGAAACCGGGCCAAGACACAGTATACTCACCTTCTGCTCTTGACTCACTTCTGCTTTAAGGCTAATGAAGAGCATCAATGTGTATTTTGGGTCATCCAGCCAGAATAAAAATAGGAAGTCTTGTCTTTATAAGTACAGTGCCCACTTTATTTTAGTACTTTCTCTAGCTGAAAAGGTGCCCACTGAGTGTATGTTTGTGGTCTTCTGTTTCTCTAGCCTGCCCTTTTCAAGGTTCGACAGGCTGTGCATTCAGAAATACTCATCCGCACACTACTGTTAGAACATGTGGTTATTTGAGTTACTGCTGTCTTCCTGTCAGCTTGAATCAGTCTGGCCTTTCTCCAGTGACCTCTCTCATTAACAGGACATTTTCATCCACAGAACTGCCACTCACTGGATTTTTTTTTTGTTTTTTTGCACCATTTTCGGTAAACTCTACAGAGCGTTATGCATGAAAATCCCAGGAGTTCAGTGGTCTCTGAGTTACTCAGACCACCCCATCTGGCACCAACAATCACTCCATGGTCAAAGTCACTTAGATCATATTCTGATGTTTGGTCTGAACAATAGCTGAATTCTTTGACCATGTTTGCTTGCTTCAATGCACCATCAAGCAGGTGTATAGGTACAACTAATAAATTAACCACAGAGTTTAGAGTGATTTTCACATTCTGGATTCCCAACCTTTTTATGCCATGCACCAATATTATTAAGCAAGTATTAGTATACTTGGACCCAGGGTTGGGAACCTCTGGTCTAGAATACTCCAAGGCACTTTTTGAAGGCTTGTCATTGTTGGCTGCTAAGAAACCTAGTCTCAGACATCACTAACAGCAAAGTGGTTAGAGCCAAGCTTTCTGGTCTTAAGCAAGGTTGGCTGAGGAATAAATATTTTCCAAGTATATAGTATCAGAGGCAGAATACAGCCAGAAGCAAATCTCAGTGCTACAATTTCACAATGAATTTACACTGACATTACAAAACTTTTATCTTGCAGAAACAAAAGAATTAATACAATTGTCTGTTATCTGCTGGGGGGAATAAGAACAGCCAAAGTTGAAATTGTAATCTCTCTTCTCTTTTTGAGTACAGTACAGGAAAGTGACTGCATTGCTCAGGGTAAAGTCTGCAAGATACTATTAATTGTAAATTACACTAACAGTCATCAGTGTTAGTTTGCAGGGGGAGAGAAAAAGAAGGGATATCAACTCGATGCATTTCTGAAGTGGATCACCCACTGGAGTGTTTTCTCTTTGATACCAATTGACTTCAACTTTTCCAGAATGCCTTAATACCTGAGGCAGTCACTTTCACCTCAGCTGTTGATGGGATGGCTGTGACGATAACTAGAGCTGATTACCCCGGTGAAATGCAAACTAGGAATTGGTGAGCAGGTTGTTGATGAGCAAGTGCTTTTGATTACCATTTCCATCATTCTACTGATAACTGAGAGTGGTCCGATAAGGTTGCTGTTATTTGTCCTAGTTTTTGTGATGGGATGCCCCGGGACAAATTTCTAGATAACCATACTCCAGTCAGTGCCGACTGTACACTGAAATCATGGTTATTTTTTTTAAATATTGAGATACAGGACAGAGTAGACCCTTTGGACCCTTCAAGCCACACTATCCAGCATCCTCCAAATTAATCCTAGCCTGATCACCAGACAACTTACGATGTCCAATTAACCCAGCAACCAGTACGTCTTAGGATTGTGGGAAGAAACTGGATCACCTGGAGGAAACCCACGCAGTCACAGGGAAAACGTACCAACCCCTTACAGGAACTGAACCTGCATCACCTAAAGCTTTGTGCTAACAACTACGCTACCGTGCCGTCCTTGCAGGAGGGCTGTTCACTGATGATTCCTTGCTTGACAGGAACATAGGTTCATTTTGATTTGGATACCCTCCCATAAATTTCGAATCACTTTTCCTGCCCTTAATGATGATCATTCCTGCTAGATGTTTGATTCATTATTTGTAAACCCAGTTCAAATTCTACCCATTGGAACTTAGAGTCTGAGTGTAAATAAACCTCCTGTATATAGGATGGATGGACAGACGTAAGGATCACTGTGGGCACCTTTACCACAAACTTCTTCCAAAAAATTCAAGAGAACTTTTAATGCAAAGATTACTGCTGGCAGTAGCACTGTCTGAGGGGACTGTACCCCACACTGTGGTGTGAGAGAACTATCTTCAGGTGTCCCAGATTTAAACAATATTATTTCAATTAAAGAGGCTCTCAATTTATTAAGTTCCTATTTACTGCAAGAAAGCTAATATCTTCTTTACTTAAATATAAGATATACAGTATTGATGTGTGTTTAGCTGAGTAAAACATTTTATTTTCCTACTGCCTCACCAAGTGAATTTTCAACTCCACAGGCAGGTCAAGTGCAATCAATTAATTGAAAATGCATTACCCAGCAATAAATCTGAAATGAAGAAAGTAGCATAAAATAGCCTGGTTACCAATGGTAACTCCAAATTAAAATCTTCTTGAGCCATTTGTGTTCATCCTATTTGGCAATACAGTGCTGCAAGATTCAACAGTAGGTTTATTAGTCACATGTACATTGGAACATACAATGACAACCAGCACAGTCGGAAGATGTGCTAGAAGCAGTCCACACGTGTCACCATACTGCTGGCACCAGTATAGCATGCCTACAATGCTCAGCAGAATGAGGACATCCCAGCCTCCAGGCCTGCTGCCCTCAGGGCCTGTCTTCATCAACCTTTGACCTCGGGATTCACTGATCTTGGAGGTCACCAGCATCACCAGCCCTCAGCCTTGGGGTCCATTAAGCTCCCTTCTAATTGGTGGTCTTCGCAGTAGTTCTTAGAGCTACATTCTCATAGCTCGAGCTCAATGCTACCTCTGTGTGGAATTCACACATTCTCCATTTGGTCAAATGAATTTTCTTCAAGTGCCCCAGTTTCCTCCCACGTGACAGGATAATTGGCCCCTGTAAATTGCACTGAATGAGTTGTATGATCTGCGGGGGGATTTGAATGAGATGTAGGGAAGATAAAATTGGTTAACAGTGAAGAGATGTTTGATGTTTGGCACAGATTTGATAGGCTGAAGGGCCTATTTTCCTGCTGTGTGCCTCTGATTCAGACTCTATAACTCTAAAATTACACCAGAATGTACATTAACTCCACTGTAATGAGTGTAGGTTTTACATGTAAATTCAGTAATACTAAGTTGTATTTTTTAGTCTTTCACTGATCAGTGAAGGCACTTGGGATCTAAACTGCCAATGATTGTTATTGTCAACAGTTTTCTCTGCAAAATCATAAACTATACTTTTCAGCAGAATGAATCCATGGAGAAGTTCAGTCACCCACATGCCATTTCTCATCCTTCATCATTTACCGCGTGTTTCCACAGTTCATTTCAGATTTCTTTTCGTTTTTCTCTTGTAGCTTGCTAAAGTGAAATGTGAAGAATCACGTCACAAATTCTTGTTCAGCATATTCCTGCAGGCCTTTTTGGTTTAGTTAGTCCAACCATGTCCTCCATGCATTGCATTTTAAAATGTTTTATCCTGTTGTTTAAGTTGACACTGCCCATGTATCATCAGAGTGCCCCGCACAAAAAAAAAATACCGAGGAGCTCTCACATCAGAAAGAAAGGCCACACTTAAAAAAAAACAATCAGCATTTTAATTGCTTGCATCTCTGAACAGATGGGATCCAAACAAATCTCACTGCAAGCAATGTCAAAGTACCCTGCGCTGTGGCATCACAGTTTACATCAGATGTGTTCAGATCAAGCTGTTAGCATTTTCAGAGGACTGAAAATTTAAATAGGTGGCACTTCCACAGAATGTTAGTCAAGGGCACTGGTCCAATGTTTCACTCAGGATGTAATGCTAAAGTTATGGTGGTAATTTTCAAGCATAGCTTGATATTTGAATGGAGTTTTTCAGTACTTGCATGAAGATTGTAATGGTCCCAGGAGGTATATTACAGCTTTAGAGAGGGTTACTGGTCTTCACTTGTACAATAGCAATTGCATGTTTTTCCGGAAAGATAATTAAACCGCACATTCATCTCTCTTGTCACTTGAAAGCAAGAACCTATTAACAGTGATATTAAGCCAGGCATCAGTTCCTCCACAAAACTTTCTACAGTTGGCAAAATAAAAGCATTCTGAATGGAATAATGGTACAGTAGTTTGTACCGCCGCCAAGGTTCAATCCTGACTGTGTGAGGATGAGGTCGAGGTTACTTTTCCACTGTAAATTGTATCTTGGTGGAGGTGAGTGAGGGGTGGGAAGAAATTGGTGGACTTGCAGGAAACAATAGCTGGGGATCTTCTTCTCCCCTCTTGCATTTGGCAAAGGATGCAAAAGCCTGAAAGCACATTTCACCAGGGTCAAGGCCAGTTTCTACCCAGCTGTAATAAGACTATTAAGTAATTCCCTAGTACAAGAAGATTGCCTCTTGACCTCACAATCCATTTCATTATTATCTTGCACTTTATTGTTTATCTGCATTGCACTTTCTCTGTAGCTGTCACACTTGAAGTTCAAGTTTAATTGTCATTCAACCATACACATAAATACAGTTAAGTGAAACATTGTTCCTCCAGGTCTAATGTGCAAAGCACAGTATATATAGTCACACACAGCACATATTAGTTATGATCCACCAAATACAGGCACAAAATAATATCAGTACAAGCTCCTGAGCAGCATGGCCAAAGGATTGATGCTGCATAGGATGTTTTCCTGGAGCCATGTTTCTGCAAGGACAAGCATGCAGCAGTTCCTCATCTCGCACTGAGTCAGTGGCAGATGAAGGCAATCCAGTTTGTCTTCCAGGAAGCAAACACCGAAGTGCAGCACCAAGGGTACAGCCAGCCAGAATAACATTTTTTTCTGTTATTGTTTGTTTTATCTTGTAAAGCCCATGCTGTAGAAGCAGAATTAGGCAACTTGGCCCATCGAGTCTGCTTCGCCACTTCATCATGGCTGATCGAATTTTCCTCTCAGCCCCAGTCTCCTGCCTTCTCCCAGTATCCCTTCGTCCCCTGACCAATCAAGGATCTATCAACCTCTGCCTTAAATCTACATAAAGACTTGGCCTCCACAGCTACCTGTGGCAAAGAATTCCACAGATTCACCACTCTGGGTAAAGAAATTCCTCCGCATCTCCATTCTAAAAGGATACACCTCTATTCTGAAGCTGCGTCCTCTGGACAAAGACTCTCCCACCGCAGGAATTAAGCTCTCCACGTCCATTCTATCGAGGCCTTTCACCGTACGATTGGTTTCAATGTGGTCTACACACTGGGTAATGATTTGATCCGCATGAACAGTATGCAAGATAAGCTTTTCACTGTATTGTGGTACATGTGACAGTAATAAACCAATAGCAATACTGAAAGGAATGCTCAGACCCACCATAAACTTAGTGGGCCAAATAGACTTCGTCTAAGTCATTAACAAACATGAAAAATAAACTTTACCTTTTATTTTGTATTTTCACAAAATTTTCAGAATTTTTGGCAGTAAAAGAATCAATGGATGGATTGAAAATTGGAGCTGATAAGGATGTCCCTCTATGAGATTGAATGGTAGGGCATGCTCCAGTGCTTGCACCATGCACTCGTGCTCCTATTTCTTACGTTTGGTCAAAACTAATTTATTTTCTTCAGAGCTGCCTTAAGAAGTAAATGCTGGATGGAATTGAATTTCAATCCTGTCATCCTTCAATTAAAAAAAATGTATTGTCTACCAGAAATGAACAGGAAAGGCCTTGGTGTATAAAAGTTATTAATTTTGCAAAATACATGCTTTGCAATGAGTGAGAATTATACAATGGATCTAGAGTTCACTTCCGTTCACTCACTGACATTAGCTTCAATATCTCAGATTTAAAACACAATTTGATATGATGTCTTTTTCCTTGATATTGCTCCTTTGAAACACCTTGAGGCATTTCACGTCCAAAATATCTGTAGCTGTCGCATTGCTGTGGTTTTTGTCATACATTCTGTGGTGATTGATAGTAATCTAGAACCTGTGAAACATTTGATCTTTTAGATCCTTAGTCTGGTTTTCAACTCTATAATATTTGCTGTATATTTAACCTCCTGCAGAACAGGTTTCTTGTAGGAAATTGGAGATTTCAGAAGAGATATATTGTAGGTGGGATCTGAGTAGGGAGGAGGATGTGAAGATGCTCCAAAGGGATATAGATAAATGAGCAAGTGGGCAGATAAAAAAAAAGTAGAAAACTGAAGTTATCCACTTTGGTGCGTAAAATAGGAAAACAGAGTATTATAAACACAGGAGATTCTGCTGATGCTGGAAATCCAGAGCAATACATGCAAAATGCTGGAGGAACACAGCAGATCAGGCAACATCTATAGAAAGGAGTAAACAGTCGATGCTTCGGGCCAAGGCCTTCATCAGGACTGAAAAAGGAAGAGGAAGATGCCAGAAAAAAGAAGGTGGAGGGGGGGAAGGACAAGCTAAAAGGTGATAGATGAAGCTAACTGGGTTGGTGAGGGCGGATGAAGTAAGAAGCTGGGAAGTGACTGGTGGAAAAGGGAAAGCAATGGAAAAGGAGGAATCTGAAAGGAGTGAACCATGGGAGAAAGGGATGAAGGAAAGGCACTGTGGGGAAGTGATAGGTAGGTGAGGAGAAGAGGTAAGAGGCCTGACTAGGGAACGAGAGAAGAGGGAAGGGGATGGGAAAAATTGTTACCAAAAGTCGGAGAAACTGATGCTCGTGCCATCAAGTTGGAGGCTGCCAAGATGGAATATGAGGTGTTGGCCCTCCAGCCTGAGAGTGGCCTCATTGTGGCAGAGGAGGAGTCTATGGACAGACATGTCAGAATGGGAATGAGGGTAGGAATTGAAATGGTTGATCACTGGAAAATTCCACATTTACGGGATGGATTGGAGGTGCTCAACAAAGTGGTCCCCTATTCTACGTTGGGATTCACCCTGAATGGAAATGAGGGAGGAGTTAAATGGGTAGGTACAGCAATTCTGCCACTTACAGGGATAAGTGACCAGAGGGAGATTAGCAGAGAGGGATGAATGGACTAGAGAGTCACAGAAGGAGTGATCCCTATGGAAAGCAGAGAGTGGGGGAGGGGGGCGGTGAAGATGTGTTTGGTAGCTAGATCCTTTTGAAGGTGGTGGTGATTATAGAGAAAATGATCCATTGGATTTAAATGGAGTGGTAGGTGAGGACAGGAGGAATTCTCTCCGTGTTAATGCAGCAGGAAGATGGGGTGAGCATGGATGTCCAGAAAATGGTTTAATGTAGGAGCTATTGAATTGTGTTGATGTTCAAAGGTTCGGGGGCTTTGTGGTACACAAGTCACTTAATGCAGATGTGGCAAGTGATTAGGACGGCAGCTTTAAAGACAAGTGCTATGCTGGCCTTTGTTTCCAAAAGGATTTGAGTACAGGACTAAATCACAATCACGTAGGACCAGGGTGAGATTGTATCCAGAGTATTTGGTCACCTCAGCTAAAAACAGCATCTGCACTGGTGTGGAGGAAATGTGGGAAAGGTTTACCCCATGGATTATTAGAATACCCCGATGCCATGTATGAAAAGACTTGAGTAGACCAGGCCTGCGTTCCTGAAATAAAGAGAGATCTCATTGCAGAGACTCCTGTCACTGGCAACACCTTTATAAGGTCATCTCTGTCTCCTGTATTCCAAGGATAGAAGTCCTGGCCTGTCCAACCTCTCGACTTCCTGAAGTCCTGGCAAAAACATAATAAATCTTTTCTGCGTGTTTTCCAGTTTAAACACATCTTTCCTATAGCAGGTGACCAAAACAAAATATTACACATTGTTTGGCCTTACCAGCATCTTGTACAACCGTAATATAAACTTTCAACTTCTCTGTTCATTGTCCTGACTAATGAAGGTGTGCATACCAAAAGAATTCTTCACCACCTTGTCTACCCGAGACTCTGCTTTCAGAGAACCATGTACCTGAATTCCTCTGATTCATATATGATGTAATTGATTTCAAAGATTAATAATCAGAATGACTTAAGCACTCAGAAATAATTAAAAACATTTAAATCATCATAAATAATACTCGTAAATTATATTTTTCTCCAAATCTTCAGGCCAAAATTTCCTATTGTTATGAATAGCACTACCCCAATGAGGTGATGTCATGGAGACCTTGATCAGTTAGGAATGTGGGTTGAACAGTGGCAGTTGAATATAGATAGTGTGAAATGATGCATTTTGAAAAGTCAGACCTGTGTTTATCCTACAGGGGTAGGGCACTAAGGAGTAGAATGGAACAAAGAGAACTAGGAGTACAAGTACAAAGTTCATTGAAAGTGTTGTCACAGGTAGACATGATAGTGAAAAAGGCATTTAGCACGTTGACCTTCATCAGTCAGGGCGTCAAGTATAGGCGTTGGGATATTATGTTGCTGGCTGTTCTATAACTCATTGGTGAGGCCACACTTTGATCACTCCATTATTGAAAAGATGCACTGAAGCTGGAGAGAGTGCAGAAAAGATTTACAAGAATGTTGCCATGACTAGAGAACCTGTATTTCAAGTAGATATTGCCTAGGCTAGGTCTTTCTTCCTTTGAAAATATGAAAATGAAGGCAACCTTATTGGAATTTTTAAAGTTAGAAGGACAAAGTCAATATGTACTCTTTGCGATGGTGATGACAGCCACTCCCATGGAGTGCTTGTGGGGGTGCATTCTGAACTTCGCATCGTGAACAGCTTTTGGCCATGTCTCCAATCTGTTTATATATTCCTGACACCGCACATAGCTGCAGGTGAGACTCTTCAGTTGACTGCACCCAGCTGTCCTTCATACAAATTTTCTAAAATGTGCGCAGTTTAGAGGAAACCACAACACAAGATCCACACATTGGCATTCTTTGATGAAGCCACACTTAGACAAGTATTTTGATCACTCCATTCTGGAAAAGATGTACTGAAACTGGAGAGATTGCAGAAGAGATTTACCATGAGCTGGCCATCCTTGAATGGTGATTTCACAGACTTTTGACAATTTCGGGCCATTCCTTGTTTCCCTTTGTATTTCAGAATTTGGGGTACTGGTCCACCAATGCTGTGTGGAACTATTCTGTTGAGTCACAGTATGAAGACCTCTCTTCTTCA
Organism: Hypanus sabinus; assembly: GCF_030144855.1. Lineage (NCBI taxonomy): Eukaryota > Metazoa > Chordata > Chondrichthyes > Myliobatiformes > Dasyatidae > Hypanus > Hypanus sabinus. The sequence goes on from NC_082717.1 coordinate 24,799,926, forward strand.
GTCGCTAGCGGTGGAAGACGTGACAAGCCATTAGCATTGCTGTGTTGTTCGGAACCCTTGAACTCTATGTCATAAGAATGGGCTCCTAGGAATAGTGCCCAACATTGTAACTAGGTAGCAGTCGTCACTGGAATTCCCTTCCTGGATTGACAATGGACACTAAGTGCTAATGATCTGTCACAAGAGTTAACTTTTGTCCATAGAGGTACTGGACTAAGAGCCTATCAGTCAATCTGTGTGAGTTGCGTTCTGCACTCGTCAGCAATCTTGAAGCAAACGCAGTTAGGCGTTCAGATCCATCTTTCGTAATGTGTGACAAAATGGTTCCAATGCCATAAGGGGGCGCATCACATGCCAGTCAGTTGGGCAGGGATGGGTCATAAAGTGTGAGCAGTTCATTGGATGTTATTAGTCTCTCTGTTTCCTTGAATGCTCTTTCACATCTTTCTGACCATTCCCACTTTGCTCCTGTCTGTAACAGTGTGTTCAATGAATGCAGCACTGTAGCAATGTTTGGGAGAAACCAGCGGTAGTAGTTCACAAGGCCCAAGTATGACCTGAGTTGTGACACATTTTCCGGTTTGGCTACCTGTAGCACTCCTTCAAACTTCTCTAGTGACTTACATAAGCCATGCTTGTCAATGACGTGTCCACAGTATGAGATTTCATTCTTGAAAAACTTAGTTCTCTCTCTCGTTGCGTGCAGCCCATACTCACTCAGCATGGTAAGCTCTTTACCAAGGTTCTGAAGGTGCTCTTCATCATTTTTGCCAGTCACGATGATGTCATCGAAGTAACATTGTGTTCCTGGAAAATCTCGGAGGACTTGTTCCATTGCTGTTTGCCAAATAGCTGGAGCTGATGAAACGCCAAAGCCAAGATGGAAATACTGGAACAGTCCCTTGTGAGTGCTGATTGTGAGGAACTTCCTGCTTGACTGCTCAATCCCCATTTGCAGATAGGCTTGTGACAGGTCAATTTTTGAAACCTCTCCCTGCCTGCCAAAGATGCAAGATGTCCTCTCTCCATGACAGGGATACTGCACAGTGCGCAGCACCGGGTTATTGCTCACCTTGAAGTCCCCACATATGCAAATGGCTCCGGCCTGCCGTTTCTTGATCACTGGGACAATGGGCGTGGCCCAATCACTCTATTCAACCTTGGAGAGAATTCCAGATGCCTCCAATCTCTGAAGTTCAGCGTCCAGTTTAGGACGCAGTGTTTAAGGCACTGGACACATTTTATGGAATATTGGTGTTGCTCTTTCATTCAATTCAAGTCCAGCCTTTATGCCTTTGAGTTTACCAATCCCCTCTCAAATACCTTCTTATTAGCATTAAGCAGCAAAGCCCGTCTCTGGTTAGTGCTACCATTTGGGCTGCTGTTGCCTGTTGATGTCCCACTGAGAGCATTGATTGAGTGCCATTCTCATTGGATTTTTCTCAACTATTCACACTACCATTCAAAAGGATCAGCAACACCACTGGCCCCTCACTTTTCAACACATATTGCTCCAACTGCTGTGTTTGGCCTCCATACATCACATTCACCTTCCATTTGCCTTTGGGAGACTCTTTGCCTGTGTAGGTCTTTTAGCATCACTGAGGTCTTCTCTGATGGTATCTTAGAAAACAGTCTGTTGTACTCAATCTCTGGAATTATGGACAAAGCTGACCCTGTATCCAGCTCCATTTTCAGTTTTACACCGGACACATCTATTGTGATCCAAATGACTTTATGATCTGCTTCAATAGCACTGTGCAGTTCTTGGCATGATCTTTCACCTTTGTCGGACTCTATGTTGTCTGATTCTGTTTTACATTTGGTAACTTTATTCATTTGCTCAGTTTTGTCTTTGAGACTTTTCATGCAGTTGTGCTTTTTTGTCTGCCTTGCACACTGTCTCTACGCGACCTACACCTACTGCAGACTTTCTCTTTAACCAACAGTTATTTGCATCATGAGTGGATCTACCACATCAATAACATTGGTGGATGTGGCATATCTCATTGAAACCTACAGAATGTTGGAAGGACTGGGTAAGGTGGATGTGGGGGTCGATGTTTCCTCTGGTGGGGGTAACCAGAACTAGAGGGCACAGCCTCAAAATTGAGGAGTGACCTTTTAGAACAGAGTTAAGGAGGGAACTTTTTTAGTCAGAGGACGGTGAATTTGTGGAATGCTCTAGCACGTTTAAGAGCGGAAGTTGATCATTTCCTGATGAAAGGATATGGTGAGAAGGCAGGTGTATGGGGTTAAATGGGATCCAGGGTCAGCCATGATGGTCTTATGCACCATTCAGGGACAGTTTGTGCATTTCACATTCTAACCTCCTTTACTGTGGTTCTGCTGCATTCTCTAACAATATTGCAACGGTCAATGCTCGTTCGAAGGTTAGCCTCTTTGGAGTGCTTTGACTATGCATCAGAAAGTCGAGCTCTAAAGTTACAGAACTGGGAAAGTTCGCACAGTTCTCAAATGTATTCAGAAATGCTTTCATCCTTTGAATGGTTCCTTTTGTAAAATCTAAGTCACTCAAGTATTACCAGCGGTTTACGGCTCCAGTGATTTTGATGCAAATAAGTACGAGGTTCTGACTTCAGTAGGACCAACTAGGGTAGGTCTTACACAGTGAAGGGGGCACTGAGATTGAACAAAGGGATCTGGGAATACAGGTACATAATTCCTTGAAAGTGGCATCACAGGTTGTAAAGAAAGATTTTAGCACATTGGACTTCATAAATCAATGTATTGAGTACAGGAGATGGGATATTATGCTGAAGTTGTACAAGATGTTGGAGAGGCCTAATTTGGAGCATCATGTGCAACTTTGGTCACCTACCTACAGCAAAGTTGTGAGCAAGTTTGAAAGCGTGCAGAGAAAATTTACAAGGATGTTGCAGTGTCTGGAGGACTTAAGTTATAAGGAAAGATTGAATCCTTCTAAACCGTTTCGATTTTCCTTGCTTTTTAAATGCTATAATTGTATCCATCTTTACCACTTTTATTGGCAGATCATTCTACTTAACCACCATCCTCGTGTGAAAAATTTGCTCCTTACACCCCCTTGTAAATCTTTTTCTTCTAACCTTAAACCTATTGCCCATGGAATTGAACTTTCTTGCCCTGGGGAAATGACCATCTACCTTATCTATGCCCTCAGGATTTACTAAACCTCTACGACATTGCCCATCAGCCTTATTTGTTCCAGGACAACAGTCCCATCTTATTCAGTCTCTTTTTGTAAATCACGTCCTCCAACCCCAGCTACATTCTTTGTACCATTTTTTCTGCACCCTCTGTCCCTTAACCACATCCTTCCTATAGTAGAGGTGACCAGGTGAAGTATTACCAAAGTTGTAAGCAGCTGTTATGTGACATCCCAACTCTTTTACTTAGTCTCCCATCTGCTGAAGGCAATCTTGTCACATACCTTCTTTATCACCTTGTCACCACTTTCAAGGAACAATGTATTTGTACCCTATGTACCCTATCTGTTCTTCTACACTCCCTAGGTCTCTGTCATTCACTCTGTATGTGCTTCTTTGGCTTAACTTCCCAAAATGCATTAATTCACACTTGGCTGAATTTTTAACGCATGTAGTTAGTCTATGGAACAAGTTGCAGGTGGGAAATGGAGGGAACATCAGCTGTAGTGTTCAAATTGCAGTTGGCTTATTATTCAAGGAGAAATTACTTGTGGAGCTAAGGGGAGAATTCAGAAGAGTGGGACCAATTGCATTTTGCATTAAGCCAGAAGGAACTCAATAGGCGAAGTGGTCTCTTCGGTACTGTAGTCATTCTGTGGTTCTGTCATCCTATTGTCTAGAGTCCTAAATGAATGTGAGCTGTAGCTACATTTCTGTGATTAACATTATAGATACACACAAGAGATTCTGCAGACACTGGAAATTTTGAGCAACACACACAAAATGCCTAAGGAACTCTTCAGGTCAGGTAGCATCTAGGACAGAAAATAATCCATCAACGTCTCTGGCCAAGAGCCTTCATCAGGACTGGAAAGGAAGGGGGCAGAAGCCTGCATTTTATGTGTTTTGCTCAATGTTATAATAATTTCATTCTGGGGAATGCTCAATTTGGAATGTGTGATTTGGAAGTTCTGCCCTTGCACTTCATAACAGAAAGAAGAAATATTCAGATGAATATGTTTTATTTTAAAGTGGAAAGAGACCATTACTGCATAGAGGTGGACGATGATGTGACTTAATTAAGCACTGTACACCATTACTTAGTCAATCCTGACAAAAAAAACATTGAACTTTAAATCATTTCATGCATTTTATTTCCATTAGATAATATAGTTTAGGAACAACCAACCACAACAATGCTCCAAAATCCATCTCATCATCAAATTTTGTTAAACATTTTGCTAAATGTAATTATGATATTGAAATCCCAGCACAAATGTCTGATAATGAAATATGATAAATTTAAGATTAAATGAACCACAATTGATTTGGGAAAGGTAACACAAGGAACCACCTTCAAATAAAATGTGTTCTCCATTCACTGGTTTATAAACCTGGAAATGATTGAATCTCAATGTTATCTTGTCAACGACATATCTTAGCGTTTTCTTCAAGACTAAAGCAATGTGATTGTTATATTCTGAGTGGAGCTACCATAATAGGAGATTCCATGATACAGATGCTAGCACTACTTCAGGCATTAGCTGGCAGGCTGACAACATGGCAGTGTAAAAGGTTGCCATCATTGGGATTGTGCGTGCTTTAAAAAGAACATATCCAGCTTGTTAGTAAGAGCCCAGTTTAGTTTATGTGTATATGCTACATGATACATGTTAGGTAAATTTTGTATCTAGTATCCCCGGCCTTTAATTATGATCACATGCTTCATGCAGGATCCTTAATGAGTTTGCAGCCTTCTTTGGGCATTGGAAGTTGGCACGCAACCTATGTAGCAGAGTGAAGACACAATCCCACAACTCCCCATTGTAGGAACTTTACAAATGTACTACAAGGCTTTCAAATTCCTAGTCCAGTGTTTCAGTTTTTTCTTAAAAGTGTTGATTGGGGGAGTACACCACAAAACCTTTGTTGTCTTTCCATCTTCTCAACCAGAATTAGATGGAGTAAAAGAAAATAAACCAAAATAGCTCATAAACAAAGGAATTAAGTGTCATTTAGTTTATAGCTGCTTTCTTTGGACAAAATATGATAAAATTGTGCAAATGCCAGTTCAAGTGGAGAATAAGATGGATTCCTGTACAAAACATGAGGTAATTTCTGGTCTGAATAATACCAATGATAGTTGCATTAACACAGATTACTTTGGTGTCTCATTTGCTGTGAAGTCAGCCCGCAGCTTTTGTTCAGACCAAACTAAATGTTGAACAGTATGAAATAACTTCCACAAAATAGCTTACAGAGTGAATATAAAATAGTAGTGTGTGAGACTTCTTGAAATTGCACATTGTTAATTCAACACTCTTTGCTAAATATTGTTAATCCTGGACTGCTTATGAAATGCGATTGTGAGTATGTAATGACTTGAATGCTTTGAGTGCCATCAACTGGACGGAATATTATTAAAGCAGGTTTGAGATCTAAATGTCTGATTTTCTTAGTGAGTAGTATGAATGAAAAAAGAATTTCAAAGATTACAATAGGGACAAATAGAGAGTAGTAAAATCAAGCTATTTCTCATCCTCAGAAATAGAGTTTCCCATTCATCATGCTTCAGTGTTTTACAAACCTCTTGTGTCACTGTTAACATAGCTTCCTAATGATCATACATGTGAATGAGTATTCAATTTTATTGGTAATCAGTTTCCCAAGGTTTGTCTGTTTCTCAAATCCAAACATCTCTGTGCCTTTTTCTGGCATTTTATAATTGTTTTTTTTTCCTGTTCTCATTCAGAATCCGAATCATGTTTAGTATCACCAGCATATGTTATGAAATTTGTTGTCTTTGCAGCAGTAGTACAATGCAATGCACAATAGTAAAAAATAACATGAATTACAGTAAATATCATCATCATCATCAGGTGCTGTGCCCAGTTTGAGCTCTGACTGCCATGGCCCACACACTCCTGTTTCAGGTCAAGTGGATCAATTCATTGGTATTCATTTCCAGTTCTCTGGCTGCTGTCTCCATCATCATTTGCCTTTGCCTTCCTCTTGCTTTCTTCCCTTCAATCTTTCCCATAATTACCATGTCTAAATCCTCTTTCCTAATCACATGTCCAATGAAGTTATGTTGCCTTTTCATGATCTCATACATTATTTCTCTTTTTGTGCTTGCTCTGTTCATGACATTCTCATTAGATATTCGTTTCACCCATGACATTCTTTGCATCCTCCTCAAAAACTACATCTCTGCTGCTTCAATTCATTTCCTCATGCTACTAGATATTGTCCAACATTCTGAACCATATAACATAACTGGATAAACGTAACATTTCAGTACTCTGAGGCAGGTTGTTACGCCTAGTTTAGCGTTGGTCAGTATATTCTTCATTCTCGTAAAGGTGTCTTTTGCCATCCCTATTCTTCATCGATGTCCATGTTAAATTAAATAAAAAATAGAAATAAAAAAGTAGTGAGGGAGTGTTCATGTGTTCAACGTGTGTCATATTCAGAAATTGGATGGCAGAGGAGAAGATACTGTTGCTGAATCGTTGAGTGTGTGCCTTCAGGCTCCTGTGCCTCCTAACTGATGGTAGCAAGGGGAACATGGCAAAACCTGGACAATGGAGGTCCTTAGTGATGGATGCCACCTTTTCTGAGGCATCACTCCGTCAAGATGTCCTGGATACTACAGGGGCTAGTACCCATAGTGGAGCTAAGTTTACAACTTTCTGCCACTTATTTTGATTCTGTGCAGTCGGACCACACCACCAGCCCCCCCCCCCCCCGCCCCCCACCCCACATAACAGACAGTGATGCAGCCAGTTAGAATGCTATCCATGGTGCATCTGTAGAAATGTTTGATTGTCTTTGTTGACATACCAAATCTTTTTTAATCTCCCCAGTCCAGTTCCTTCCTTTGCAGTTTCTTCATGGACAATAAAATCCTGCAGAATAATGGGGTTATTGGTCAATTTGTTCAAGAATGATTGTTATCAGTGTAATAAAACACTTTCACTCTACTTACTCTGTTCAGTCCTTTTTTACCTAAATTGGGGAATTTCAATTTTCTCCAATCCCTGTGCACTATTTTATGCCTTTTATTACACAATTTCTTTCACTATTGACACCTGTTAGGATTGTTTTGCCTCATAGAGTTATTTTGCAACATTTGTTCATTAATAAAGTTAAAAAGATATGAAAGTCATGAATGAAAAAAATTGTCTTCAAACGACAGTCTGAGTCACAAGTTCAGCATTTTCTGGGTGCCTTAATCATTGATTTTTGCATGGAGTTAACTCATTTGTGTGACCTGTCTGTTAAAATTGTTTACCCCATCACACAGATAACCTCTACATAATGTTTCATGTAAATATTTTCCGGTTGTTTGAAGACCAGAAATCCTTTCACTCATGAGTGAATTTGGAATGAGGTTTAGCGTTAGTTATAAGTTCTATTCAAAATTTTTCCTCCCTTATTGAGGAATAGGCATTTGGTGTTGAACACTAGCTTTCCAGTGGAATTAAGACCAGTTTTTTAACTCTATTTTGCCAATTAAAGCTTCCATTGTTCGTCAATTAAAGTAATGAGGGAGATTGATCAACGAGGCGAATGCAAAAGCTTGAAGATCATTTCAGTCTCCGAGAAGATTCCAGCAGACAGAGACAGCATTCGCAAATCTTGTGGTGAGCAGGCTGCGCAATGGGGTGCAAGCTTTTGTTTGATTCAATTTCGCTGATTAAAGTTTCTGTTGTTCGCTGATTAAATTGACGAAGAAGATAGAAGCATCAAGGCAAGTGTGGAGGGTGAGCACTGGCTGCCTGTCTTTTGATCGTTCTGCTTTGAAGAGGAAAACGTCTGCCAGAGAGCGCTACCCAGGTTTTCTACATTTTGGATGTAGACTTGGACAATAGACTTTTTCTTCATTCTTATAGTTTTTCATATTCTGTGTTTTTCACCCAATATTTCTTGTTGTTTTGTGCCGGGAGGGGGTTTTGGGTATCAATGTGGCTGTTCCATTTTTTTTGTGCGGGAGATTTGCGGATTGATGTGTTTGTTTATTTTGGGGGGGAGGGTGGAGGGATTTGGATGTTGTTCCAGTTTTGTTCATTTTGTTGTGTGGGGAGGGGGATTTGGGGGTTAATGTGCTAGTTCGGTTTTTTTTTGTTTTTTTTGTGCCAAATGAGGGATTTGGGTGTCGATATGCCTGGTCCATTCTTGTCATTCATTTGCATGGGCGGAGGAATTTGGGGGCTTGATGTGCCTTTTCCATTTTGTTCAGTATTTTTGTATGGGAAAGGGGAATTTGGGGGGATTGATGACCATGCTGCTTCTCTTTTCTTTCTTGGTTTCATGGCTACCCAGAGAAGAAGAACTTCAAGTTATGTACTTTGATAATAAATGATCCTTGGAACCTTTTCTTTTTACCAATGTTCATCCAGTTTCTTGGTGCAATCTGTGTGTCTCGCCATTCTACTGAAAAAAGTTGGTGAGAGCAGGGAACATAAAGGATATCCCTGTATAAATGTTGACCTGTACCTCAAGGATAGATGCTTAGCCTACTGCTCTACTCTCTCCACACCCATAACTGTGTGGCTTGCCACAGCTCAAATGCCACGTATTATTTGCTGATGACATAACTACTCTTGGAAGAATTTCAGATGCTGACAATAGGGCATAAAGGAGTGAGACAGATCAGCTGGTTGAGTGGCGTTGCAGCAGCAACCTTGCATTCAACATTAGTATGACAAAAAGTTTGATTATGGACTTCAGAAACAGTCAAACAAGGCCACCCCCACCAGTCCCCATTGAGGGATCAGTAATGGAAGGGGTGAGCAACATCTCTGAGGATCTATCCTGGGCCCAACATATTAATGCAGTTACAAAGGCACAACAGCAGCTATATTTCATTAGGAGTTTGAGGAGATTTGTAATGTCACCAACAACGCTCTCAAACTTCTACAGCTATAGCATGGAGAGTAACCTAAAGGCCTGATATGGAGGTGCCACTGCACAGAATTGAAATAAGCTGCAGGAAGTTGATATCTCAGTCAGCTCCATCATGGGCTCTAGCCTCCCCCAGCATCCAAGGCATTTTCAAGGAGCAATGCCTCAAAAAGGCATCCATCATTAAGGACCCCCTTTCACCTAGGGCATGCCCTCTTCTCATTGCCTACAGGAGCCTGAGGGCACACACTCGATGATTCAGTAATAGCTTCATCCTCTCTGCCATCTGATTTCTGAGTGGACATTGAACCCATGAACACTACCTCACTACTTTTGTTTTCTCATTTTGCAGTACTTATTTAATTTAGCTTTTTAATATACATGCTTTAAATTATATATATATATATATGTATTGCAATATCCTACTGCTGCATAACAATTAATTTCATGATGTGTGACAGTGATATTAAACCTGATTCTAATTCTGATTATGCTCCTGTGCTTTAGTGGTTGTGACGTAACTGAACTCAATTTGCTATTTAGCACATTTCAGCTGACTATTGGTGTTCTGTGAAGATTCCTTGATTTCTTAGATTGTATTTTTAAAGATTTCCAAATATTTCTTTATAATTGCTTTTGAAATGTTACTCAAAATTTTGACACACAAGTATGTCCAAGAAGACGCACTTGATTGTTATTGTGATGGACAGGGTTTCCAGTACTGAGTGTGAAGCATATTTTAACAATAATATTTTTGAACAGGAACCTATACTTTTTTAAACATTGCAGTCTTTATAAGGGTCTAATTTTTAATTTGCTCTCTCTTTTACTTATTTTTACAGAATATGCCAGAAAGCCACAATGATCCCAAATTACAACAGCACAAATTCTTCATTTTTTATCAATACCAGTCTCTCCTGGAACAGAGAATCACAGGAACAAGTGGTTTTGGGTGATGGGTCTACGGACGGAAGTACCAGCAGTTTGCTAAGAGCGGCCACCTTTTCTCCCACAGCCTCTCTGGAAGCTAATGCCTCTGACTCAAGTTACAGTACCATTGATCCTCTTGGGGGTCACACTGTTTGGCAAGTCATTTTGATTGTCTTTTTCACAGGAATAGTCTCCTTGGTGACAATCATAGGAAACATTCTTGTGATGGTTGCATTCAAGGTGAACAAACAGTTAAAAACAGTGAACAATTACTTTCTACTTAGTCTGGCCTTTGCAGATCTGATAATTGGAGTGATTTCAATGAACCTATACACGACGTACATCATAATGGATCGATGGGCTCTGGGTAATGTAGTTTGCGACCTCTGGCTTGCCATTGACTATGTTGCTAGCAATGCTTCTGTCATGAACCTTCTGGTGATAAGTTTTGACAGATATTTATCCATTACACGGCCGCTCACCTATAGAGCTAAACGAACTCCCAAGAGAGCTGCAATAATGATTGGTCTTGCGTGGACAGTTTCATTTGTACTCTGGGCTCCTGCCATTTTGTTCTGGCAGTATATTGTTGGTAAAAGAACAGTGTCTGCAAATCAGTGTTTAATACAGTTTTTATCTGAACCAATAATTACTTTTGGTACTGCCATAGCTGCATTTTACTTGCCGGTCACCATCATGACCATCCTTTACTGGAGGATCTACAAGGAAACTGAGAAGCGCACCAAAGAACTGGCGGCTTTGCAGGCCTCGACTCATGACATGGAAACCGTGCAATTTTTCCGTCAAACTGGCAGCAGCAGGAGCTGCAGCAGCAACGAGCTGCAGCGGGAGGGAATGAAAAACAAAAGGAAGTCGAGGAGGTGCCACTTCTGGCCAACCTCCAAATCATGGAAGGCCAGCACAGAGGGTGAGCAGGAGCCAAGCAGCAGTGATAGCTGGAACAACAATGATGGTGGCGGTTCCTTGGATCATTCAGCTTCATCTGATGAAGAAGACGTGGTGACAGAAACCAGGGCAATTTATTCCATCGTGTTAAACCTTCCCGGGATTAAGGCAGCGGCTGGTCTATCCCAGTCCACGGACTTGAACAATATGGATCTCTGCAGTGACGACCTTGACAAAGTTGATTCCAGTGAGAAGGAGGAAAAGTTCAGGTTGCAGCAGTTAAAAGAAGAGCAGGACAATAGCTTCCACCAGCATTTTGCCAAGCTTCCTGCTCAGTCAATGCCATCCATCCATCCTTCAAAGTCTGTGGGGGGAATTTCCTCTTTAGCAAAGTCATCCTCATCCATGCCTTTGTCTTTTAGAGAAACCACAGTTTCAAAACCTTTTGTCCCAAAATCAAGAAGTCAAACAACAAAGGGTAAGAGAATATCACTTATAAAAGAGAAAAAGGCTGCACAGACACTTAGTGCAATTTTGCTGGCTTTTATTATAACATGGACACCATACAACATAATGGTGCTGGTAAACACATTTTGTGACCAATGCATTCATGACGTACTGTGGCGCCTGGGCTACTGGTTGTGCTATGTTAACAGCACTGTGAATCCCATGTGCTATGCACTGTGCAACAAAAACTTCAGAAACACTTTCAAAATGTTACTGTTGTGTCGGTGGGAAAAGAGAAAAAGACGAAGGCAGCAGTATCAGCCAAGACAATCTGTTGTTTTCCATAAAAGGATTCCATGCAAGGCTTCCTGAAGCTACAATTGCCAGATTGTGATTGTTTCTGTTTAGTACCAATTAACTGCTTTGTCCAAGACCATACTGGCTATCAGTGTTGTGAGCACATGGCTAAAGTATATGCTGCTTTTGTATTATGTGTCGGATGGTGTTTACATGATGTTGGCAGCAGTAAAGTACTTAGAGTAGTGCTGATATGTTTGAATTGTATTCATTTGTTTTTTTTGTTCTTATGAGATTCATGCACGCTTTTGCTTAATATATTAATTGACATCAACAGAGCACTTAAGTCCTAAATGCTAATATCTTGGTGCAGTAACTACAGATACTGGATTTTGCACCTCAGACCTTGAGAGTATTGCTGTACCTTAATTTGCACACTTTCCTCCCTTTATTTCTTCCCCTTCTCGCTAAATTTCCCTTTAGTTCTTTATATGGGCTCCGTACGACCACACAGTTTAAAACATTGGTTAGACTGGATTACGTAATCCGCTCTGACATGTGGCAATACCCAGAGCCCAGTTTCTCCCAAAAGAGCTAAACCTCAAATTGACTTGCTTGCACGATGAGCCCGGGGCTGATCACACTAGTGATTGCTTCTGGTTGAAGTCGTGTAATTGGAAAATTGGCACTGGTATTACTATGCATGAAGTATGGTTCACTATATAGGTCCCATCTTAGCCAGGATCTGATGTACAAAGAAGTCCAAAGGCCAAATGGATTTTCTTTGTGGGAAATCTGTATGAGCTTTCATGGAACACGTATTTAGCACAGTAAAAAAAGGGATGAATTTCCTTGACTCCCACAGAGATTATACTTTCCATTGTCAGACAATATTTAGCATGAAGAGTCACCATCAATATGAACCTAACTTTAAGTGAAGTTGGAATTTTCATTTCTCTAGGTTGGTGAGGTCCTGTTCGCTTTCATCAAGCTGTGGAGTTACCAGTTGCTTATATCTTACCTGTGATGTGACAAATCGATGTATGAAATTGTATAACAGAAAATCCTGACATCAAACACTTTGAACATGCAGTATCTGTATTCTCTGGCATTTTTACAAAAAAAAGATAGTCAAAGACCAAGAATTGTGAAAAGTGAATTTATATGATGTGTATCTAGTTTGTTTTATATTCTCTTCATGCATTTCAACCAGGAGATGTTCTAGGTTTAAATTATTGTCACTGAAAAAAAAAATGCACCATGTGCTTGATACGTTTCACTCCATTTTAACTAATAGTCATTAATGTTTGCAGTCCTGGATTTCATATCAAAGTAAGTATGATTTTAGGAACTGCAGATAAAATTTTTAGTGTTCATATTTAGCATCAGGTCCTGAGGATTATTGTAAAAATAATGACTTACAACATAATTCAATGTCAGTATGAGAAAAATGCACCACTGTAATTTAACCATATTTTGTATGATATTGTAAAATTTAGTAAATGAAATTTGGTGTTTAATTTGGTTCAATAACTTGACCTGTTTATTTACATATTGAATGTAATGTTCTATCAGTTGGTTTTATAGCAGCAATAAAAGTCATGCAAAATTCTTTGTACTATTACTGTACATTTTGTGGTAATGGCAGAGAAATCTTCCATAATTAGTCTGTTGTGCAAGAAATCAGATTCCGATTCAGATTCAGCAACGAAGAAGGCCTTCCTGGAGATTTCCAGATGTTCCTCCATGCTCCCGATTTATCATTAATATCTGAAATCAAAAATGTATAATGTTATTAGAAATATCATTCTCCATGTCAAGAACCCCAGATTCATTCTCACCCCTAACTGATTTAGAAATTGAGGCAAAACATTACTTGTCACTTTAATCATGTAGTGGATTAGGGAAAAATCCAATTTACTGGGGCAGCATAGTATTTGCATAACACTGTTACAACTCAGGTTCAATTCCGCTACTGTCCACAAAGAGTTTGTATGTTATTCCAGGGACTTCTGGGTGCTCCATTTTCCTCCCACATTCCAAAGACAAACAGGTTAAGAAGTTAGTTGGTCACCATGGGTGTAACTGGGTGGTGTGGGCTCAATGGACCAGAAGGGCCCATTACCCTGGTGTATCTCTAAATAAAGATAAAAATAAATACTGGCACAGAAAGTGAAAGGAAAAAAGGCAAGATTTGCTTGGTAGGGATGATGTATCACTAGTAAAGACATAAAAAAAGGTCTTAGCCATTTGACCTGTTGTGCCATTTAAAAGCTTGTGACTGACCTTCTAGCTCAGCATTATTTTCTTGAGCTGATGTCAACAATTCCGTTAATGTCTAAAACCTTCCAGTTTCTGTCTTCAGTATACCTAGTGATTGAACTTCCCTGCCCCTCTAGCCAAATGAATTTCACAGATTCCCTATCCCTAATATTGATTTGCACATTTTTAGTGCAAAAAGTTTAACTTGAGGATGAACTCCTGACACACACTGTGGACAGGACAATGATAGAACAGGCCATACTGGATCTAGTACTAGGTACAAACCTGGTCAGGTGACAGGCCGCTCCATGGATGAGCATTTCAGAAATAAAGGCCACAACTCCCTGACCTTTAGCATAACCATGAACAAGAATAGAAGCAAACAATATCAAGGGTTCAAAGGTACATTTAATGTCAGAGAAATGTGCACATCCTGAAATGCTTTTTTCTTCGCAACCATCCATAAAAACAGAGTGCCCATAAAGATTGAACAACAGTTAAATGTTAGAACCCCAAAGCTCCCCTCCCTCCCACACATAAGCAAAAGTCTCTCCTCCCCCCCATGGGCAAATAACGCTTTGATGCCCACCACAGAGCTCTCAAGCGTGAGCAAAGCAACAACAAAGACACAGATTTGCAGTTACCCCAAAGACTTCACATTTCACCTGGTATTCAAGATAACACAGATTCTCTCTCTCCCTAATAAGGGAGAAAGAACTTAATTGGGAGAGGGCAAATTAGAATGGTATCAGGCAGGAACTTGAGAGCATAAATTGGGAGCAAATGTTCTCAGCAAAACGCAAAGCAGAAATTCAGGGAGCACTTGCATGAGGTTTGTCCATTGAGGCAGGGACAAAAGTGGTGGAACATTTATTCAAGAAAAAGAAGGAAGCATACTTAAGGTTGAGGATGGAAAAATCAGATGCAGCTCTTGAGAATTATAAAGTAGCCAACGATGGACTTAAGAGTGCTTGAAGAGGGCATGAGATTACTAGAGGGCTTTGACAAGTTGGGGTGGGGAAACCCCAAAACGTTTTATATATACATGAAAAATAGGAGGATGATGTTTTGCTTTGCATCTGGCTTAATGTGGTGCAGTTCAATGGGCAGATTTCCTGGACTGTGGAAATCAAGCAGCTCCATTGAGTTCCATGAAGAAACCGCCAGCCTGATATTGGTGCCATGATCGATGCTGAGCCTGCATTCAGGAATCTGAACCTCTTGCCCAGCCAACAACATAGAAGCTGACACACTCAAATGGATTTGCTGGTTTTTATTCAGATCCATTACAATAACTTCAACCACTTACTGGAAGAATCACGAAGTCTGAGATTCAAAGAAGAGAATCTGAGGAGGAGGGATCTGGCTTGGGAAATGTCAGGCAGATTTTCCTTGGAATTTAATTTATGATGCAACTAATCAACACAAAATGCCAATGTGACAGTTTCAACAGCAATTGCCAATATAATTGACATGCTGGCTTAATTGACATCTTTCTCCAATGGAGCAAGTGCAATAAAACTCCTTCCTGCCCAGACCCTGCAGTATTTCAAGTAGACTTGCTTCAGCTGGTGAGATTTTTCATGTAAAGATCACCATGCAATAACATCTTTACTAATTCATCAGGCAAAGTTCAACTTCAAGTTGAAATTTACTGTTATTCAACCATACACATGTATACAGCTAAATGAAACATTGTTCCTCCAGGGCCAAGGTGCAAAACACAGTACGTATAGTCACACACAGCACTTAGTTACAAAATAATATTTACACTAGTCCCTGAATGACACCTTGTGTTGGACCTGGAGAGGACGCTGCTATTTTTAGAGCCAAAGGTTTCCAGTCACACCAGAGGACATCAAGAAGTAGATCCAGGACATTGAGTGTATCTTGAATACTTGTGGTCCATGATATCCATGGTGTTCAAAAATGGTCCTTACATTAATACCCAATCTTGTTTTGGCCTTGACTTGGTCTTATCTTCCTAATTTACACTATCCTCTACCACAACCACCAATATTTTTTATGTCTTCTAAACTTAACTCTACCCAATACTGTATGTCTTCTTTTATAAAACCATAATATTTTCCACTGCCTTCACCTCATTATTTTTAATCAGGGTTATTTAGTGAAAAAAGGGATTCAGTGCTTTCCTGGCGTATTTGATAAACGAACTCTTCTAGGACTTCCATCCAGGTACAGGTATTGCTTATAACCAGAGTTTCAATGGCTAACTCCACCACCTCCATTAGGGATGAAGATGGTTATAATCTATATCTGTACCCAGCTGGAAGCAAGGGAAGAGTTTATTAAGGTTACTTGGTCTCCATTTTCATTTTATTAATTTCCTTGAACATGTAAGTGTCAGGAAATATTTATGTACCTTGTGTTCTTTTGTTATCTTACTGGATTCTAATTTGTGGTATATTCTTATATTTACATGTCTTGTTCCCTTTGGCAGTCACCTGATACTATTGTGTATTTCCTGACCATGGCATATTTGCTTTGTCTTTTTTTAACTTTTTAAATCGCCTCTCTCTGTAACTTAAGTGGTTAACACCTTAACACGTTTAGTTATTTGATTTACAGGGCACTGGTCCCACTGGAACAGTGCTAATTAATTGAAGCCTACACCGTTTTTCTCAGTCAGTCAAATCTCTAATTTAGAGTATGCAGCTAATGACAAGATCATTAACAATGCTGATACTCAAAGGGATCTTGGGTTCCAAATCCATTGCTCTCTGAAAGCAAGTGCACAGGCTAATAGGCTCGTAAAGCAGACAAATGGCATGCTTCCCTTTATTGGATCAGAATCAGGTTTAACATCGCCAGCATATGTCGTGAAATTTCTTGATTTTGCAGCAGTCATATGATGCAATACATAATAGGAAATAGCTGTTAATTACAGTAAGTATATATTTTAAATAGTTAAATTAAGTAAGTGCAAAAATAGAAACAAAGAAAGTAGTGGCGTAGTGTTCATGGGTTGAACGTGAACAGATGCTGCCTTCCTGAGGTATCACTCCTTGAAGAAGCCCTGGATGCTGGGGAGGCCAGTGGCCACCTTGGAGTTAACTAAGTTTACATCTCTCTGCAGCTTATTTCGATCCTGTGCAGTAGCACCAGTCCCACCCCCATACCAGATGGTGACGCAGCCAGTTAAAGTGCTCTCCCCAGCGCATTTGTAGAAATTTTGCGAGTGTTTTTCGTGACATACCAAATTTCCTCAATCTCCCAATGAAATATACAATAGATGCCATTGTGCCTTCTTTGTAGTTACATCAGCATGTTGGGTCCAGGTTAAGTCCTGGGACATATTGACACCCAGGAACTTAAATTACTCGCTCTTTCCACTTCTGATCCATCTTTGAAGACTGATGTATGTTCCCTTGATTGGATGTGCTGGTATTGCAGAGAGTTCAGAGGAGATTTAGAAACATAGAAAACGTACAGCACAACACAGGCCCTTCAGCTCACAACGCTGTACCAAACATGTCCCTACCTTAGAAATTACGAAGGGCTACACATAGCCCTCTATTTTTTCTAAGCTTCATGTACCTATCCAGGAGTCTCTTAATCCAGGAGTACCTATCGTATCCACCTCCACCACTGCCACCAGCAGCTCATTCCACCCGCTCACCTCTCTCTGCGTACTGCATAGAAGTACCTACCTCCAAGCACCTTAGAACTGTGCCCTCTCATGCTAGCTACTTATACTCTGGGAAAAAGCCTCTAGCTATTCACACGATCAATGCCTCTCATCTTATATACCTCTATCAAGTCACTTCTCATCCTCCGTTATCCCAAGGAAAAAAGGATGAGTTCACTCAACCTATTCTCATAAGGCCTGCTCCCCAATCTAGGCAACATCCTTGTAAATCTCCTCTGCATT
This sequence comes from Hypanus sabinus, assembly GCF_030144855.1. NCBI lineage: Eukaryota > Metazoa > Chordata > Chondrichthyes > Myliobatiformes > Dasyatidae > Hypanus > Hypanus sabinus. Next base: position 24,817,716 of record NC_082717.1, read on the forward strand.
CTTTCTAAGGTTTCCACATCCTTCCGATAGTGAGATGACCAGAACTGAGCACAGTACTGCAAGTGGGGTCTCACCAGGTTCCTATATAGCTGCAACATTACCTCTCGGCTCTTAAATTCAGTCCCATGATTGATGAAAGCCAATACACCATATGCTTTCTTAACCACAGAGTCAACCTGCACAGCAGCTTTGAGTGTCATGGACTCAGACCCCAAGATCCCTCTGATCCTCCACACTGCTAAGAGTCTTACCATTAATACTATATCCTGTCATCATATTTGACCTACCACAATGAACCACCTCACAGTTACAAATACAAATACAAGTACTTTATTGTCACCAACCAATTGATACTAGAGCGTACAATCATCACAGTGATACTTGTTTCTGCGCTTCGCGCTCCCTGAAGTACAAATCAAAGTAAATATAATAAAAATTTAAATTATAAATCATAATTAGAAAATAGATAAGGGAAAGTATGGTAGTGCGTCAGGTCCAGGTATTTGGAAGGTACGGCCCTGATGGTCCAACTTATCTGTGTTGAACTCCATCTGCCACTTCTCAGCCCAGTTTTGCATCCTATCAACGTCCCGCTGTAACCTCTGACAGCCCTCCACACTATACACAACACCTCCAACCTCTGTGTCATCAACAAATTTACTAACTCATCCCTCCACTTCCTCATCCAGATCATTTATAAAAATCACAAAGAGTAGGGGTCCCAGAACAGATCCCAGAGGCACACCACTGGTCACCGACCTCCATGCAGAACATGCCCCATCTACAACCACACTTTATCTTCTGTGGGCAAGCCAATTCTGGATCTAAAAAGCAATGTCCCCTTGGATCCCATACCTCTTTACTTCCTCAAAAAGCCTTGAATGGGGTAACTTGTCAAATGCCTTGCTGAAATCCATATACACTACATCTAGTGCTCTACCCTCATCAATGTGTTTAGTCACAACCTCAAGAAATTCAATCAGGCTCATAAGACACGACCTGCCTTTCAGAAATCCATGCTGACTATTCTTAATCATGTTGTGCCTCCCAAATGTTCTTAATTCCTGCCTCTCAGGATCTTCTCCATCATTTTGCCAACCACTGAAGTAAGAATCACTGGTCTATAATTTCCTGGGCTATCTCTACTCCCTTTCTTGAATAATGGAACAACATCCGCAACTTTCCAATCCTCTGGAACCTCTCCCATCCCCATTGATGATGCAAAGATCATTGCCAGAGGCTCAGCAATCTCATCCCTCTCTTCCCACTGTCGCCTGGGGTACATCTTGTCTGGTCACAGTGACTTATCCAACTTGATGCTTTCCAAAAGCTCCAGCACATCCTCTTTCTTAATATCTACATGCTTAATCTTTTGAGTCCACTGTAAGTCATCTCTGGTAATCACCAGAATCCTTTTCCATAGTGAATACTGAAACAAAGTATTCATTAAGTACCTCCACTATCTCCTCCAGTTCCATACACACTTTTCCACTGTCACACTTGATTGGTCCAATTCTCTCATGTCTTATCCTCTTGCTCTTCATATAATTATAGAATGCCTTGGGATTTTCCTTAATCCTGTATGCCAAGGCCTTCTCATGGCCCCTTCTGGCACTTCTAGTTTCTTTCTTAAGCTCCTTCTTGCTAGCCTTATAATCTTCTAGATCCCTATCACTACCTAGACTTTTTGAGCCTTTTATAAGCACTTTTTTCTTGACTAGATTTACAACAGCCTTAGTACACCACGGTTCCTCTACCCTATCATCCTTTCCCTGTCTCATTGGAATGTACCTATGCAGAACTCTATGCAAATATCTCCTGAACATTTGCCACATTTCTTCCATACATTTCCCTGAGAACATCTGTTCCCAATATATACTTCCAACATCTTGCCTGATAGCCTCATATTTCCCCTTTCTCCAATTAAACATTTTCCTAACCTGTCTGTTCCTATCCCTCTCCAATGCTATGGTAAAGAAGATAGAATTGTGATCACTATCTCCAAAATGCTCTCCCACTGAGAGATCTGACACCTAACTCGGTTCATTTCCCAATACCAGATCAAGTACAGCCTCTCCTCTTGCAGGCTTATTTACATATTGTGTCAGAAAACCTTGTAGAACACACCTAACAAACTCTACCCCCTCTAAACCCCTCACTCTAGGGAGATGCCAATCGATATTTGGAAAACTAAAATCTCCCACCACAACAATCCTGTTATTATACCTTTCCAGAATCTGTCTTCCTATTTGCTCCGCAATGTTTACAAGAATGATTCCAGGAGTGGAAGGGTTATCATATGAGGAGTGTTGGGTTGCTATGGAACTGTTCTTGCTGGAAGTCAGAAGAATGAAGGGAGATCTCACTGAAACCTATCAAATTTTGAAAGGCCTGTATAGAGTTGATGTTGAGAGGATGCTTCCAATCATGCAGGAGTCTAGAATCAGAGGACACAGCCTCAGAATAGAGGGAATTTCTATCACCAGAGGGTGGTGAATCTGTGGAATTTGTTGCCACAGGAAACTGTGGAGGCCAGGTCATTGGTTGTATTTAAGATAGAGGTTGATAGTTTCTTGATTAATCAGGACATGAAAGGTTATGTGGGGAAGGCTGGAGAAAGAGGTTGAGAGGGAAATGGATCAGCCATGATAGAATGGCAGAGCAGACTTGATGGGCCAAATGGCCCAATTCTGCTCCTATGCCTTGTAGTTTTATGGTGCTATTAGTCAACACACTAAGTTCAAGAGTCAAAAAGTTATGTCACAACTTTATTAAACTTTAATTAGGCCACATCTGGACTATTGCATTCAGTTCTGGTCACCCTATTGTAGGAAGGACATGGAGGTGTTAGAGAGGATACTGCCTGGACTGGAGGGCACCTGTGACAAGGAGAGGTTGAACAAACTAGTGTTGTTTTTTTGTTTTTTGCTGGAGTGGTGTAGGCTGAAAAGAGACCTGATAGTTATAAAATTATAAGAGGCATAGACAGAGAGTCAATATTGTTTTCCCAGAGTTGGAATGTATTATACCAGAGGATATTCATTGAGTTTGAGAGGAGAAGTCTAAGGGGATGTGTGGAGCAAGTTTATTTTTACACTGTAAGCGCAAGGTGCCTGGAAAGCACTCACAGGAGTATTGTTGGAAGCAGATAAGATAGAAGTGTTTCCGAGGGTCTTAGAAAGGCACATGAATATGTAGCGAATGGAGGAATATGGACCATGTGCAAGCAGAAACAATTAGGTGTTATTGATTAGTCTGCCAGAGCATTGTGAGCTGGAGGGTGTGCTCTGGCGTTCCGTGCTGTCTGTTCTCTGTTACTCACTCTGTTTCATTGAGGTTATGAACATGAGAGATTCTACAGATGCTGGAGATCCAAACCAACTCACACGAAGTGCTGGAGGAACTAAACAGCTCAGGCAGCATTTATGGAAATGAATAAATAATCGATATTTCGGGCAGAGACCCTTCGTCAGGACTGGAAAGGAAGGGGGAAGGTGCCAGAGTAAAAAGGTAGGGGGTGTGGAAGGAAGACAAACTAGATAATAGGTGAAACCAGGTGGGTTATGATTAAGTAAAGATTATGAACTCTTGATTCTACTTTTAAAGTTGATCCAAGTTGAACTTTGTCCTCTTCATTTCTTTGTCAAATGCTGATTTCCATATAACCCACAACAACTGGATCTTTCATCTCTTAGTCTGTCTTCATTATTGCTGCTCAGACACTCCCTCTCCCTGCTAAGCAGGATTCCACACCCCCACCCAAGTTCTTGATGGTTAATTGACTGGTGGTAGGTAGGGCCAAGGGACAAAAACCATTCAGACAATTATATCCTCTCTCCATTCTTCCTGATCCAGTCAATTATTGCTCCCAGTTAAAATTCAACACTGGTTCCAAATCAGGATGCAAGTTGGATGGAATCATACTGAATTCCGGGGTTTATTCTGAAGAGTGAATACTTCAGTCTCTCATAACAATGAAAGATAATTTAATATGCAAAATTCCTCCAATATTTAAGTGAGATAAAGGACAGCTGCTGGCAAAGGAGGTGATGGATTAAAAAAAACAATTACAGCATTTAAGAGGATTTTAGACAGGGGCTTACATGGACAAGACATAGAGTAATACGGAACTATTGTGCGTAAATAAATGGAATCAGTGTTGATGAGTAAAATGGTTGGCATGAGAGTGGAAAGCTGAAGGACCCATTTTTGTCTGTACAACTGCCTGACCATTAAATCCACCTCAGGTGTTCTATTTCGTGAGAGTGGAATAGATTAAATATTTGATGTTAAATATAACCAGATTAAATACATTAGAATTTTCAACCCTGAGGACAACAAGGTAAGATAGCAAAATGTTCCAATGGCTGCAGCCTTCCTGATGTAAAAAAAGATGATTGGTTTTCAGAAGTTAATCACTATCATCTCGTGACTGAGGAGCTCTCAGTAGAGCATCCCAGACCCTATCATGATTAACCTTGTCTCCTTCTGGTGAAGAACAGACTTACAGAGACAGTTATATAGTTCTCAGATCAGTTCACAACCTCTGTAAAACAGGGCTCACTTGCTAGGTAGAGAAGTATCAGGATTATAAGAAGGCATTCACCTCCTTCCCTTTGCTATGCAGCGTAAGATTGATATTGCTGCATCTACTTCAAGCACAGCTCAGAATGCACATCTGGACAGAGTGTTCGTTAATGGGATTTTGTAAAGTTTTCATCACCAGCACCAGCTCTGTCTTTATCCAGCTACTTGGAGGCAGAACAGAAGAACTTTCTGGCCCACAGGATTCAGGGTGTATTTTGCTTTACTTGGCTCACTGAAGTGCAAGTGAAACACTTTAGTGTGACGAAGAGGAAGACTGACTGCACGTAGCAATAGAAAAGGTTCAAATTACGTTGCCTCGAAAAGGCTACAATGAATCGGAATTTAGAGTTGATGTGTGAGATACAATGCAAACATTTAAAGGATTAGTCTTGAGCACTACGTAAACATAAATAATGCCTGGCAGATAAGGATACAGGCGTGAAGAAGAATTTCTTCATACAAGGAGAAGGAAAAGTACTTCATACCTACAAAGTGGACTAATGGAGGCAGATCATATTATTATTATTATTATTATTATTATTATTATTATTATTATTATTATTATTATTATTATTATTATTATATTATAAAATATATTATTTTACCTCCTGGTGCTGTTCTGTGACTATCTCTTCTGATGGATAAATAAGAGTATTGATGTACAGAGGGATCTTGGTGCCAAAGTCCATCGATCACTGAAGGCATTCATTTCTGATCACCCCATTACAGGAACAATGTGGATGCTTTGGAAAGGGCACTGAAAAGGTTCACCAGGATGCTGCATGGATTGGAAGGCATTTGCATTAAGGCGAAGTTAGACAGTCTTGAGTTGTTCTCCATAAAACATCAGAGGCTGAAGGGACATGATAGAAGTTACTAAATTTATGAGAGGCACAGATGGGGTTGACAGTCAGAATCTTTTCTACAGGGCAGAAACGTCACACACTAGAGGGCATGCTTTTAAATTTAGAGTGGGGAAGTATAAAGGCAATAGTAAAGTGTATTGCACAGAGAGTGTTAGGTGCCCAGAATGGGTTATTGAGGGTAGTAATGGACTTTGTGTTTGAAGAAGTTTCTTGACAGGCATATAAGTTTGACTGAAGTGGAGTACTGCTATTGGAATTGGTTTATTATTGTCACAAGTACCAAGACAGAGTAAAAAGTGTGTCTTACATACTATTCATACAGATCAAATCATTACATTATGCTTGGACGTAGAATCATGGCAGCTACTGAGAAAATACAGTGTAGTAAATAATGAAGTACAAGATTATAACGAGCTAGATTGTGAGGTCAAGAGTCCATTTTATCACACAAAAGGACAATTTAATACTCTTATTACATTTGAGCAGGAGCTATCCTTGAACCTGGTGGTAAATGCTTTCAGGCTTTGGAATCTTTTATTTATATTTTGTAGTTTGCATTTACATTTTTGATATGGATGATACACAGAAGGACCATCTTTAGCATACATTGGCATTATATGCTATAAAGAGAGTTTGGACAAGCTCAGATTGTTTTGTCTGCAGCGGCGGAGGCTGAGGGGAGAGCTGATAGACATTTATAAGATTATGAGAGGCATTGATACTGCAAATACAAAAGAAGCAGTTAAAAGGCACATGAATATGTAGAGGGTGGAAGGATATGGACATTGTGTAAATAGAAGGGATTAGTTGCTCAGCAGAACATTGTGGGCTGACAGGCCTGTCCTTGTGCTGTACTCTTCTGGGTTCTACATTCTGAAAGTTGATTGGGAAAGTGAGAAGATGGTTGGACAGCAGCCCATAGTTTCTTTGTGATGGCAGGAGGACCATATGACTATAAACATATAAATAGAAACAAACTATTTGGCCCTTTGAGCCTACTTTAGCATTCAATGTCAGAATCAGAATCAGACTTATTACTCCCAACACAATAAGAATACAGCCAGTCCAACTTCCCTCAAGCCCACTTTCCTGCCCTTTATCTTATTTATTTATTTATTTATTTGTTTGTTTGTTTGTTTTTTAGCAAATTACAAAGAATAAATATAATGGAAAAAAATGAAAAACAATATTGATCCTCCCCCCCCTCCCCTTAACCCTCCCCCCTTAACCCTTATCTAAAGAAAGATTAAAAAAAAGAAAGAAAGAAGAAAAAAGATTGCCTGGATATCGGAGGGTCCCCACATGCTCCATGGAGTTCAAAATAATTTTAATATTTATTTTTACTTTCCCCAATTACTTTATAATTTTATCTTCAAAGGACCTATATATTTAATCCCATCTTTTGTAGGTATGGGAGTCAAATTTTCAAAAATATATCATATTTATTTCTTAGATTATATGTAATTTTTTCAAGTGTATTACAACTATATATTTCATTATTCCAACAATCCATAGTTAAATATAAATTAGATTTCCAAGTAACTGCGATAACTCTTTTAGCTACTGCCAATGCAATTTTTATAAACTTTTTTTTGATACTTATTCAATTTAAGTTTTGGTATTATCCCTTCAATATCTCCTAATAAAAATAACAATTGGACTATATGGGAGTTGTACTCCAGTAATTTGTTCCAATAAAAGTCTTAAATTTATCCAAAATGGTTGAATTTTAAAACAAGACCAAGTTTTATGGGCTGCTGTCCAACCATCTTCTCACTTTCCTGCCCTTTTTCTTTAAAATATCCTGATTACAAGAATCAGAATCTGAATCAAGTTCCTTATCACTATTTTATAAGACATGAAATTTGTGGCTTTGTCTGTAGATCTATATAAGTTCTAAATATGTTCAACAATTCAGCATCAAATGTTTTCTGGGCATAGACTCACAACTCAGTGAGAGGAGAATTTGTTCATCATAGTACTAAATGATCATGGCTTGCTCTAAGATTATATCCTCTGATCCTAGACTCTGCTATGATGGGAAATATCCTCTCAGCATTTAACCTATCAAGGTCATAAGGATCCAATATTATTTTATCTTATGCTACTAGACTCCAATGAAGACAGGTCTGAACTGTTTGATCTTCATTTATCTGAAAATCACCCCATACCCAAGGTCATCCATGTGAACCTTTCTGACCTGCCTCCCATTGTAATATATCTTTCCTGCATTGAAGAGACTAAAACTGTACATTGTATTCTGGATGTGGTCTCATTAGTGGCTTTTTCTACGCAATAAAACGTATTTACTTATAGTTATATTACTCCCCATGAAATAAAAGCCAACATTTCATTCGCCTTCCTGATTACTTGCAGCAACTATGCGTTAGCTAAAGATCCCCAGATCCCTTTGTGCTGGACTTTATGCTTTATCGTTCTTCTCATCTTAGACTTTTTGTCATAGAGTTATAGAGTCATACAGCATGGAAACAGACCCTCAGGCCCATCTCATCCATGCAGATCAAGATCCATGCAAGCGAGTCCCATTTACCCTCAATGGGCCCATATCCCACTAAAATCTTTCCTATCCATCATATATCCTGATATCTTTTGGATGTTGCTATTGTACCTACCCCAATTATTTCTTCTGGCAGCTCATTCTGTATATGTACTACAATCTGCATGAAGAATTTATCCTTCTGTTTACTTTGAGATCTTTCCCCTTTTACCCCTATTTATGCAGACTATATATTTCCCCTATTTATGCGGACTGCACTGCTGAACCTTCGCATCCAATTGGGGACTTTCTCCCTTTGTCCAGTTTGAAAACAATCTGTTTCTTGGTGCTGAACAACAGCCTGTGGACTGATTGATCCGAACTGTGCAATTGCACAGCTTAAAAGTTTTTGGCTCCTCCATGGACAAATCAAATTATTCAATAGACACTTGACCATTCAATAGCAGCTTATTCAATAGCTGTAAATTCCTTAGTGTTAGCCAACTGCTACAAAGGGTACTATATAAATATTTCCTTCTTCCTCAATTTTTGTGGTGTTTATGTTAAGATCCTGAGAAGATATCTTGCTAAACCAGTTTAGCCAGAGATTCTATTAAATTGAGGACATAAACAAATGACATAATTTGTTTAACAGAGAGGTGGTGAACAATTTTTCGGTCAGTACAAACTTTGTCTGAAATATCAATGGCAACCAATATAATTAGAAAATAAAACACAGAACAGTACAGCACAGAAGCTGCCCCGTCAGTCCAGGATGCCTGTGCCAAACACAAAGACATCTGTAAACTTATCTGTATTCAGCTGCTTAAATGCCATTATTGCATCTGATTCTGCCACTACCCTGGCAGCACACTCCAGTGCTTTTAGGCTTTTGTATCCTCCGCCCAAGGGGAGAAGGGCGGAAGAGAGAATGTCCGGGAAAGGTGTGGTCTTTGATTATGTTGGCTGATTACTAAGGCAGTGAGATGTAGAGACATAATCTACAGAGGGAGGCTGTGTCCATAACATTCTGCAATTTCTTGCGGTCACATGCAGAGCTACTGCCATACCAAGCCGTTATGGATCCACACTGAAGGCTATCTGTAATGAATTGATAAAGATTGGTAAGAATCTACAGGGACATGTCAAATTTCCTGAGCCTCTTGAGGAAGTGGAAGCATTGGTGAGTTTTCTTGGCCAAGACATCAGGATAGGTTTTCTCAACTAGGCAGTCGAATGTCCTGAGTGCAAGAAAATCGTGTACTTAAGACATTCCCCACCAACCACCACCCCAACCCCTCATCCTGGTCTGTTCAAGTAGGATAACTGAAATGCTTTTGTCTCATCAAAAAACCTGCAGTTGCTCTATCTTCTGCTCCAGTTCCATCACTGCAGTGCAGTTTTTACAAGTTGAACAAATATCCTTCATTTTTAGTGAAATCTGCATTCTGTATTTTCAGAGCTACCAGGAGGTTAAAGCTTAATAACTTTATACACATTTGGTTTAGAGTAATTTGAAATAAGATAGCCAAATACAAAAGAAAATCAGCAAAATAAGCCCAGAGTTGATAAATAACATTCCACCTGTTGTCATCAATTAAGAATTCCTCTTTAATTAGTGACTGTACCTCAAATTTGTTTAGGAGAAATAACCTTCCATTTAAGATAGAGTTGCATTAAGGATACACACATTTGCAAGCTGCTTTGTTCACTGCCTCAAAGAAGCACACTCACGTACTCTCTCCAACGATGCAAACACATTGTTTCCTTGACAATATCACACATTTAAATTGAATCAAAATGTTTAATGTCACAGTACAACTTGTATAAGTTTGCTTTAAATAAATTGCTGAAAGTGTGATATTATTGCAAAAATGACCCAGTCATGATCATCACTTAGTCTTTATATGTAGTTCATTGGCAAGACATGCAAAGGCATAGCTTTATGGAATAGAGTTACAAGAACTCTATCAGATCTATCAAAACCTTTTGTAACTTTAGAACTCTGATATCACAGCTAACATACTCTTTGAAAGCAAAGAGAATCAACCAGTTCCTTCTTTCCTGAAAGCAATAGCTATTATTTTATATATATTTTATTTCCTAAGCAAGTTTATTTCTCATTCAAAAGGATGCATCATCTGATCATACAAAACAAGCTTGAGCCCAACATCTGAAGATGGTAACTGCCAACCATAACTACACGACGGCCACATATATACAAAAGAATGTGATGATTTACTCTCTACACTGAATGTGAAATGCTCAAAGGTTCTTCTATTATCAAATTTTGTATACAATATACAACATTGTGATTCTTCTTCAGATAGCCATGAAACAAAGAAAACTCATGGAAGTGAGTTCAAAGAGAAACAGCAAACCCACCCCAGCATGCAAGGAAAAGAATGGCAAAATAATCATCAACCCCTCCCCAACTCTACTCCCCCGCACAAAAATGCACCAACAGCATCAGCACCCAATCCCTGCCCCTGCAAAACACACAAGGACATCAGCCCCAAACACCCTCCCCGCTCACAAAACTAACGAAAGTGCAAGAAGAACATTGACACCCAACTCCCCTCCACCCCACACCAAAAAAAACAAGAAAGAACGAGGAAAAACACAGAATATACAAAGCATAAGACTGAAAAAGTCCATTTTCCAGTCTATAACCACAGAACCTTGATAACATCCTCCAACATCATGGAAAGAGAGAGAGACATGACACGCCTACCCACCGGGCACAGCGATAGGCCACGCAGGCTCCTCCAGCAACTGAGGGATCAAAAGGCAGATAGCCAACGCAAACCACTGGCTCTCCCACCACATTCACCTCGATGTTTCAATCGGCCTCGTTGCTTTAATTAGCAGATAATGGAAGCTCTGTATAATGTATCTCTGCCCCACCACCATCCAAGAACCAAAGAAGTCCTCACAGATGAGGCACAGATGTACTTCTTCCAACCTGGCTGACTTCTCTACATTGGTGAAGCCACATGTAAATCTGGTAACTGTTTCAGAGAGTACCTGCACTCCGTCCGTTACGGAGAGGCCAAACTGAAATTGGAATTTCATGTTCTGCTAAGTGGCTTCCAACCAGATGGTATGAACAACAAACTTCCTGGTTTCAGGCAACCTACATCCCTAGTTCTCTCCTCCCGCACTTAAGGATCTTTCAAGGTGAGAAAAGCAGAGGGCCATTCACCATTCAGTAAGATCATAACTCCCATGTGAGATTCTTAATTATAAGCAATTTACTGTCAAGTTAAGTTATTTTTCAAGGTAGTTTTTAAAGTTTTCGTGAATCTGTTGACATTTCCAGTATTTTATCAATGATATCTTCCCCACAGCACTGTGAAAGATAAATTTGTACTGCTTCCTCTACCACCCCACCGCACCCCACCCCCACCTTCTTATTCCAGGAAGGGGGAAGAAGGGTTCCACTGATGAAGGGTCACAGCCTGAAATATCAATTGCTTATTTCCCTCTGTAGATGCAGATTGACCTGCTGAGTTAATCCTATATCTTGTCTGTGCTGCTCTGGGTTTCCGGCCGCTATAGAATCTCTTCTCTTTAATTTTAGTCGAATGCTGTTTAGGAAGAATTGCCACAATTATCATCTGGCCACTGGAGGAGCAAAGACTGCAACAAAATGTGGTTAAATGCATTTGGAAATTCAACTTCAATCCTACCATTAACAGGGTGATGAGACAGGCACTGGAGACTGTTGTCAAGGCAAATCATCCTCACTCTGTTTACCAATGATCTGGATGAAGGCTTCGAGGAAGAGGCCTACAGGTTGTGTGAATGATACATGGCTATGTGAATGTGTTTGTAGGTTCAGTCAAAAAAATAGCTAACAGACAAAATTAAGTGCAATGGTTAAAACGGATAACGCATCAGAAATGACTTTTACCGCAGCAGGGGAAGGCTAAGTAAAAAAAAAAAATAGCAAACTGACAAAAATTAGATGCAATTAGAAACTGGATAATGTCTGAGAAATGGTTTTCATCACAGCAAGGGTAATGCACAGACCCTGAGAGAGTAACGACACATATCATACACATTAAGCACCACACACAAAGTGCAGGAGGAGCTCAGCAGGCAGGCAGCATCTACAGAAAAAGTACAGTCCACATCTGCTCTTACCCTATCCTTCCACCACCCTACCAGGAATCAGGTTCCTTTTGCCCTCACCTATCCCAGCCCACCAGCCTCCGCGTCCAGCACATAACTCTCTGTGACTTGCACCACGTCCAACAGGATCCCACCACAAAGCACATCTTTCCCTCCCCCTCCACTTCCTGTTTTCTGCAAGGATTGCTCCCTACGCGACTCCCTTGTCCATTCATCCCTCCCCACTGATCTCCCTCCTTGCACTTATCCCTGCAAGCAGAACAAGTGCTACACCTGCCCCTACACCTCCTCCCTCACTACTATTCAGGGCCCCAAGCAGTCCTTTCAAGTGAGGTGACACTTCACCTGTGAGTCTATTTAGTCATCTACTGTGTCCGGTGCTCCTGATGTGGTCTCCTGTGAGACCTGATGTAGATTGGAAGACTACTTTGCCTAGCACCTCTGCTCTGTACGCCGAAAGAAGTGGATTCTCCCAGTGACCACTCATTTTAATTCCAATTCCCATTCCCATTCTATTACGTCAATCCATGGCCTCCTCCACTGTTATGATGAGGCCACATTCAAGATGGAGGAACAGAACTTTATATTCCTTCTGGGTAGCCTCCAACCTAATGGCATGAACATTGATTTCGTGAACTTCCGATAATGCCCCCCCCCACTTCACCTTTTCCCTCTCTCACCTTATCTCCTTGCCTGCCCATCATCTCTCTTTGGTGATCCTTTCCCCTTTTTTTTCTTTGATAGCCTTCTGTCCTCTCCTGTCAGACTCCTCTTCTCTAGCCCTATATCACTTCCACCAATCAACTTCCAAGCTCTTTACTTCATCCCTCTCCCTCCCAGTTTCACCTATCACCTTGTGTTTCTCTCCCCCCTCCCCCACCTTTTAAATCTTTTTCTCTCCAGTCCCGCTGAAGGGTCTCAGGCCAAAGTGTCGACTGTACTTTTTGCCATAGATGCTGCCTGGCCTCCTGAGTCCTTCCAGTATTTTGTGCATGTTGCTTGGATTTCCAGCATCTGTAGATTTTCTCTTGTTTGTCCTACACAATAAATTGAGTTATGTGTGCAGGGCCACAGTGAAGTACAGAAAAGCCCGGTTTACTTTAAGTCTTCAGTTGTTATCGCAAAGCCAACAGAAATGCATACAAAGCCATAAATTGTGTTGACCAGCCAACAAAAAACACAAGAACTATCAAAATTACACCAGACTTTGGGTTCACTTAGAACACAACTTGCATAGTTTTGCTGCCCTCACATGGTGATGCAGGATTTCACAGGAAAGCCAATATTAGTTGGAATCAAACTCTTAGTTGAAATGAAAAATGCTGAGCTTTCTCTCAAGTTCATTTCAGCTTCATCAGCATCCTTTTGCATTGCTTTCAAATGCCGCATTGCTAACAATAATTTTATCTTCCTTGGTTCTATTGATTTACTGAAACCGCCATTTCTGTACTGGATGAGGCATCAAACTGACACCCCATCTTCCCACTCAGGAGGCCAAGACACTTCCCATTGCACTACTTCAGAAGGTTGCTGACCCTCCAGCTCTGATCACTATTGGTCCTTTGACCAGCATCATTGATCTAGTGCAACATTTGCACTGAAGTGCAAAAGCCAGCATTGAGAGTGTCCCTCTGAAGGCTTTACCGATGGATATGACTTTGGATCTTGAAACTCAAAATGTTGACTGTCTCTCAATTCACAAATGCTGCCTAACCTTCGGCAGCTCTCCAGCATTTTCTGTTTTTATTTCCGATTCCCAACATCTGCAGTTTTTTTTTTTAGTTTCATCATTTTTGGATCTTGCCTCAAAGTCCTCATAACCTTCTGAGTGGTAAATTATTGCCTTATAACACTACCAGTAATGAAGCACTGTCTGTGGTGACACCCATCAACTGAGAATCTTGTTAGCCAAATCATGGAAGAAAAGCTCTCTTCCATCTCAGTCAGTTTGAGCAGCTTATGCTCAACCTTTCTGTCATTGATAGGGTTTCTCTTTAAGAAGTGAGAAAAGCAATTAACCAGTGTGATGTGCTATTAGTTCTATTGACACCATTTCCACAGTAGACAAATTGCAAAGTTTTAAGCTCCATTCTGGGTCAGTGCAACCTGAAATATGAGTTATCTGTGAATAATAATTTCCTTCTCCAAGAGGACCACAAACTTGTCATAGTGTTTGGAGTCTTGCGTGTCTCAATGACTCGAGAGCTATATGGCTGAATCAGGGATTTATGCTTTGGCTTTTGGTAGGGTCACCCATGCCAAACAGCTCAAAGAGTAGAGGCCAGACTAAGAGTGGTCCACCCATCCTCCAGGTCCTGAAGTTCAGCTCAGAGCTAACAACCCTAACTGGTAAAACAAAATTGTTACGGAAACCGCAAGGAAAACTCCTTCTACATCTGAGTGCGACGGTATTCCTAAGTCTCCATCTGGAACTCGCACGACTGACGAAAGTGAAAACCGAACTACCGACACGATGAAGGAAGCCCTGAACCCCTCCAGAGATGGAGGACCTTCATTGCTGCCCTAAACGCCAGCAGCGTAACGACAGTAGAGAGAATAATTAGGTGTGCACCTACCCCAGGAAATAGGTGTCACATATTGAGCCTGGAAGCACCAGTCCACTTTCAAGAATGCCATGAGTTTGCTCAGTAATGATCTTCATACAATGCAGTCTGGTGTAAAAATGAAATTGACTTGCTTTATACCTGAAATGCTAGCAACATGTGATCCAATTTCTTGCCCTTTTTCTTCTAAAAATGTCCTTTTAAAAGGAATAATATTCACACTGCACTGCAAAGTTCAAACATTTATCAAATGTACTCATTCTTCACCGAGACCTCCCTGCATACAGCTTTCCTGAAGTACTTTAGCTGTAGCTCTTTTGTGGATCCAGCATCTCCAGGCCTTCAGGGAGAATGTCATTAATGAGCCATTAATATCACTCTCCTGTGCCACTTCCACCTGTTCATTCAGTAACTCAAAGAGCATTGATCACTCCCCAAAAGTTAGAGGGTAAACTGCACTGTCTCAGCACCTCCCTCTGCAACTTGATTTTGAACTTCCTGATAGAGAGACCTCGGACAGTCCATGTTAGCAGCAACCTCTCTAGCTCCATCACCCTGACGAGCAGCATCACACCCCCCAAACCCACCCCCCAGGGCTTCGTGTTCATGCTGCTGACACATGACTATACTGCTAGTTCCAGCTCTAACCACATCATTACGGCTGCTGATGACACACAGTAGTTGATTTCATCAGCAATAATAATGAGCTGGCATACAAGAGAACATAAGAGATAGGAGCAGGAGTAGGCCAATCGGCCCCTCAAGCCTGCTCTGCCATTCAACAAGATCATGGCTGATCCAATCTTAACTCTAGTAATCACCGAATCCCACAAGGCAACAGTGCCAACCAACAGGGCACCATGCCGCCCATTTTATTTTATTATTCATCCCGCCCAAACCCATGTGATCACCCGGGGAGAAAAAACCCGATTTGCCAATTGAGGAGAAAAAATCTGGAAAATTCCTCTCCGACCCATCCAGGCTATCGAAAACTGGCCCAGGAGATCACATGGCTGATCTAAACCTAGCTTCATGTCCACTTACCTAAGTGGAGAGGTAGAGTGCCTAATAGCATCATATTTGCCCCTATCCCAAATGTTCTCACAAATTATCTGCTCCTTTCCCTCTCCAGCACTATGGTAAAGGAGATAGAGTTGTGATCACTACCTCCAAAATGCCTTCCCACCAAGAGATCTGACACCTGATCAGATTCGTTCCCCAATACCAGATCAAGTACAGCCTCTCCTCTAGTTGGCTTAACTATATATTGCATCAGGAAACCTCCTGAACACACCTAACAAACTCCACCCCATCCAAACCCCTTACTCTAAGGAGATGCCAGTCAATATTAGGAAAGTTAAAATCACCCATCACAAGAGGTAGGTGAACACAACTATTTGAGTCTCAATGTGGACAGGTCTAAAGAGATGATTGTGGAGTACAGGAAGCTGCACTCTATTGTATCCACCTCTACCACCTTTGCTGGCAGTGCATTCCACAGTGTGAAAAACTCACCTCTGACATCCCCCTTGTACCTACTTCCAAGCACCTTAAAACTATGCCTCTTCATGTTAGCCATTTCAGCTCTGGGAAGTGCCTCTGGCTATCCACATGATCAATGCCTCTCATAATCTTATACATTTCTATCAGGTCACCTCTCATCCTCTGTCGCTTCAAGGAGAAAAGGCTGAGTTCACTCAATCTGTTCTCATAAGGCATGCTCTCTAATCCAGGCAACATTCTTGTAAATCTCCTCTGCATTCTCTCTATAGTATCCACATCCTTCCTGTAACGAGGTGAACAGAACTGAACAGAGTACTCCAAGTGGGGTATAACTAAAGTCTTATATAGCTGTAACATTACCTCACGGATCTTGAACTCAATCCCATTGTTGATGAATGTCAACACACCATATGTCTTAACACTGTCAGCCTTTAACACTGTCTTACCATTTATATTATATTCTGTCTTCAAATTGGACCTTCCAAAATGAACTACTTCACACTTATTTGGGTTGAAGTTCATCTGCCACTTCTCAGTCCAGTGCTGCATCCTATTGATATTATGCTGTAGCTTCTGACAACCCTCCAGACTATCTACAGCACTCCCAACTTTTGTGTCATCAACAAACTTACTAGCCTGTCCTTGAACTTCCTCATTCAGGTCACTCTTGCTCCTGATCGGTCCTATTTTCACACGGCTCATCTTCCTGCTCTTCTCATACTTGTAGCATACCTTGGAGTTTTCCTTAATCCTGCTCACCAAGGCCTTCTCATGGCCCCTTCTAGCCCTCCTAATTTCATTCTTAAGCTTCTTCCTGGCAACCTTATAATTTTCTAGAGCTCTAACAGTACCTGGTTTCCTAAACTGTTCATAAGCTTTTCTTTGCTTCTTAACTAGATTTTCTACATCCTTTATACACCATGGTTCTTTTACTCTACCATCCTTTTCCTACCTCGATGGAACATACCTATGCAGAATACCATGCAAATGTTTCCTGAATATTTGCCACATTTCTGCTGTACATTTCCCTGAGAACATCTGCTCCCAATTTACGTGCCTAATAGCATCATATTTGCCCCATCCCAATTAAATGTTTTCACAAATTATCTGCTCCTTTCCCTCTCCAGCACTATGGTAAAGGAGATGGAGTTGTGATCACTACCTCCAAAATGCCTTCCCACCAAGAGATCTGACACCTGACCAGATTCATTCCCCAATACCAGATCAAGTACAGCCTCTCCTCTAGTTGGCTTAACTATATATTGCATCAGGAAACCGCCTGAACACACCTAACAAACTCCACCCCATCCAAACCCCTTACTCTAAGGAGATGCCTGTCAATATTAGGAAAGTTAAAATCACCCATCACAACAACCCTATTATTATTGCATTGTTTCAGAATCTCCCTCCCTATTTGTTCCTCGATATCTCTGTTACTGTTGGGAGGTCTATAAAAACACCCAGTAGAGTTATTGACTTCCCCCCACACTGATTCAGTAGACAATTCCTCCATGACTTCCACCTTTTCTGCAATAGTGATACCATGCATGATTAGCAGTGCCACTCCCCCACCTCTTTTGCCTCCCTCCCTGTCCTTTTTGAATCATCTAAAGCCCAGCACACTCAGCAGCCATTCCTACCCCTGAGTCATCTAAGTCTCTGTAATGGCCACAACATCATAGTTCCATGTATTGATCCACACTCAAAGTTCATTCACCTTGCTTATGATACTTGTTGCATTAAAATAGACACCTCAAATTATCTGGCTGAATAGTTCTTTGCTCTATCATCTGTCTATCCTTCCTCATAAACTCCCTACAAGCTGCCACTACTTGTGCGGCAACTGCCCCATCCTCTGCCTCTTCACTTCTGTTCCTACCCCCCTGCAAATCTAATTCAAACCGTCCCCAACAGCATTATCAAACCTTCCTTCCAGGATATTTGTTCCCCTGCAGTTCAGGTGCAACCTGTCCCACTTGTACAGGTCACCCCTTCCCCTGAAAAAGTCCTAATGATCCAAGAACTTGAAACACTGCCCCCTGCAACATCTCCTCAGCCACTCATTCATCTGTGCTATCTTCCTGTTCTGATTTTCCCTAGCTCCTGGCACTGGGAGTAATCCGGAGATTACCACCTTGGAGGTCCTGCTCTTCAGCCTCCTTCCTAACTCCCTAAACTTACTGCGCAGGACCTCTACCCCTCTCCTGCCTATGCCATTGGTACCAACATGTACCACAACCTCCTGATGCTCACCGTCCCCTTCAAGAATATTCTGCAACCACTCAGAAACATCCTGGACCCTAGCATCTGGGAGGCAACACACTATCCTGGCGTCTTTTTTGCTGCCACAGAATTTCTTATCTGTCCCCCTAAGAGTATTGCTTCACCTGACTTCACTCTACCCTTCTGATGCTCAGAGCAAGCCATAGTGTTATTGGTCTGGTTGCTTCTGCTTTACCCAGATGGGTCATCCCCCTCAGCAGCATTCAAAAGGGTATACCTCTTGCTGAGAGGAATGGCTTCAGGGGGACCCAGCACTGACTTCTGTCTCCATTTACCGCTCTCAGTATTCAACGATCTATTCCCTAAATTCTGCACTCTGGGTGTAACCACCCTCTAAAAAGTCATATCTATCAATTGCTCTGCCTCCCAGATGATCCATAGTTCATCCAACTCCACCTCCAGCTCTTTAATGAGGCCTTTCAGAAATTGGAGTTGGCTGCACTTCCCGTAGACGGAGTCATCACGGAGACTATCAGGTTCCATGAATTCCCACATCCTACAGGAGCAGCATTCTGCCATCCTGCCTGCACTGTGCAATGAGCAACCAAGACCAAATCTTCTAACCTTTTTCTTTGGCCTCAGCATCTTCTCGTTGAAGCCACTTGAGTGAAAGCCAGATGCTCCTACTCTCACCGCTGGCCTACTCCCAAAAGTGGCCACCCAAAGAATGGTCGTCCCACTTGCCCCTTCGGTACTTTTATGTATTTCGCAGTGCTCTGCCCTCGACCCTGATTGGACCTCTGGAATGTCCAAATGCCCGTGATGCTCTCCTTTTATACAAACTTCGCCGACCTGCAAGTAACCTCTTTGAATTGCTGTGCTCCCAACACTATATATACTGTTAAGTATACGGTTAGATATTTACATTATATCAACTTGTATATTTAATCACCTCTATATGAGATACAGTGCGGACTAAGCCCCTCCAACTCTTCGAGCTATGAGGCCCAGCTAGCCCCAATTTAACTCTAGTCTAATCACAGGACAATTTACATTGACCAATTAATCTACAAACTGGTACATCTTTAGATTGTGGGAAGAAATGGGAGCAGTCGGGAAAACCCACGTATTCCATGGGGAGGAAGTACATACTCCTTACAAGTGATGATGGAAATGAACTCCAAACTCCGATGCCCAAGCTGTAATATCATCACACTACCATACTTCTTTAATCTGTATATGTTATTCTGTTAATATTATTTTACGTAATGTATGTGATATAGATACAGTGATTTGCACCTTGGTACCTGAGGAACGTTGCCTAATTTAACTGTATATATGCATAAAGTTGAATGACAATAATCTTGAATTTGAACTTGATTGTTTGCATTGTGGTATGCATCTTTAATATTCATGTTCAATGATCACATCTGCTCGGTTAAATGGCAGCAGCTGCAAGAACTCATAAATCAATAGGTAATATTCTGTTGAAGCCTACAGTGTCAATTTCAGGACAATATTACATGGTGAAATCTCACAACACTATTCTGTCAACTTCAAAAATGAAGTCCTTGATATTTATGGGACTTTCATAAACAGTGTGATGCAGCCGTAATACCAATCTACCCCTTCATCACCACACCACCCTCTGACAGCAAAGGTTCAACATGAAACACTGGTAACAGTGGACATCGTCCCATATGTCAGGAGCCATCTCTTGACAAATACAAACATTGATGCGGAAATTCACCCTAATGCCAACATAGCTTTTGATCAGTTGTGTGTCACATCTGGCAATGACTAGAAACCTGTGTGGGACAGTTTTTAAAGTAGAAAAGCTGTTACACTGGGGTACTGCCACTCTCTTGACTTCAGAAGTCTAAGCCCAGTGGTACAAACAAACGTCACAAACTAGGGTCTTCCTTGGTTGGAGTGGATGGCCATGACATCTTCTATGCCTTGTCCTGCCCTTCGCTCTCCATGGACTGTTGCAGTACCGCCTTTCTGAGTGCTGGATTTCACTGTAGATCTCATCTACAAAGTCCACCGGAATTGACTTTGCATGCTGGGTCAGGCATGTCCCTAAATCACTGGGATATGAGATAAAGGGCATTTAATCCTAATGAAAAATTAAAGCAGAAGATTGTCGACTTAGAAAACAGAAGCAGAAGAAACAATCTATGAATTCTGGGCCTTGGAGAATTAACTGAAGGTGATCAGCCTAAGAAATTCTTTGCAGGTTTTTTGGCACAATTATTTCCTGAAATCTTATCGTCTTTGCCTATGGTTGATCGAGCGCATAGATCGTTGGTTCCTAAGCCTGCTCCAGGAGAAAGACCCAGGTCGGTCACAGACTGTTTACATGAATTTCAAACTAAGGAGCTTTTAATTCGTGATTCCGTCAAAGAGGAATGATTGATTATAAAGGCCAAAAGATTAGAATCACCACGGATTTTTCACCTGAGGTCATGAATGAGTGTGCTTAGTTTAAAAAAGTTATGTCAGAACTTTTTAACAAAGGTTTCAATCCTTCTCTTTGTTATCCCACATGGCTCAGAATTATATTGAAGGATGGCTCGAAGAAGTGGTTCCGTTCGATTGAAGATGCTTAAGAATTCTTGGAATCAGAAGATTAATTGTTCAGTATCTTTCTGCACGAATATCTGCCTCTCTTACTCTTGATAACCCTTTGAAGCTAACTCCCTTCTTTTAAACCTTTTAGTATTTTACGAAGAGAATAAGGTTTTAATGAGCTAATACCTTGAGTGTTCGTGTATTTTGATTTTTGATTTTTTAGATATTTTATATTATACATATTTTTGAGGTTTTTTTCTCTATTGGGCATAGTATGGGTATTTATTATTTTATCATATTGAAATTACAATAACTAACATCTGTGTTTTTTGTATGAGGCTTAAGTCTTTTTCTCTAGTTGTTTTGTTGTTTTGTCTAGGTTAAAATGTAGCTAACCTTGATATAGATTGGAGCTAAAACAGCAGGATTTTTTTTTAGGGGATGACGTTATTAGGCTATACATTGGCTGGCTTTCTGACATTGGGAGGAGGAAGGGGAGAAGGGCTCTTTTGCTGGAAGCTGTATTGGATTCTCAGCCAAAACAGTTGCTTGGTTACCTTATCTGAAGGTTCAATGTCTGGTTTTAATATACATTCCAGTATGGACATTATCATAATCTTTCTTTAAGATAGTATTAAAAATGGATCAAACTATTAATTTACTTAGACTTAACGTGAAAGGATTAAATCGCACTGTGAAACGGAATAAGATTTTTGCCTATATTAGGAAACTTGTCCCAATTATTTTTTACAAGGAACTCATGTACGTAAATGTGAAAATCCTTGCCTTCTTAGCAGATGAAAAGAGTTACATTTTCATTCCTCTTTTCGAGCTAAATCGAGGGGATTTTCAAACTTTATAGATAATACTGTTCCTTTTGTTCAAAATAAAGTAGAGTCTGATATTGATGGGCATTTTGTTATAGTGTCAGGAAAATTAGATAATAAATTAATGGCATTCGCTAATCTGTATGCCCCGAATATTGATGACCCAGAATTCTTTGATCTTTTTTTTCACTCTTGCCAGATTTGTGTCTTTATTCATTAGTTTTGGGAAGAGACTTTAATTGCTGGTTAGATTCATTTTTAGATCAGTCATCTTCCAGACCAGCTACCCTTAACAAATCAGTTTTATTTATTCAATCTTTCCTAATGAAATGTGGTATTGTTGATGTCTGGCTTTTTTTATATTCAGAAGATTGGGAGTACTCATTTCTTTCTCATGTTCATATATGTACTCCAGAATTGATTATCTTTTTTATTGTTAGTCAAATGATTCTATTAGTTCGATCCTGTGAATATAAAGAGATTGCCGTTTCAGACCATGCTCCTGTGCTTTTATCTTTAAACCTTTCTGGTCTCCCTCAAACAAATAGATTTTGGCGTTTTAATCTAACTTTGCTATCTGATAAGGATTTTTTAAAGTTTCTGGAGAAACAAATTTTTATGAAGAGAATATGCTAGAAGAGACTTGTAATCTTCCATGGGATGCTTTTAAGGCCTATATTAGAGGATAAATTATTTCTTATACTGCAAGTGTTCAGAACAAAGCTAGTAAGGAGAGAATTGATTGAACTAATCAGTTGAAACAATTGGACTAAAAATATGCTTTGGCTCCAGATCCTGCTTTATATAAAAGATGTGTTGAAATTAAAACTAAATATGATCTTCTTTTAACATATCCAATTGAAAGTCAACTCCTAAAAGATAAAAGTCAATTATATATTCATGTAGACAAAACAGGTAAATTATTGGCTAGCCAATTAAAAACCATTATAGCTAAATAGCAAATTAAAGAAATTTGTAAAGCTAATGATGATAGGACAACTGACCATGATACCTTTAGAGAAGTTTATTCTAGACTTTATAGTTCTGACTCTCTTAAAAATAATACTTTAATGAATAATTTTTTAGACCAATTAAACGTCCCTGTACTTTTTTTTTTGATAATTGAAAGCCGTTGGATCAACCTCTTTCTTATGAGGAAATTGCCGAAGCTGTATGCTCATTGCACTCTGGGAAGACTCCAGGTCCTGGTGGATTTTCTGGAGAATTTTACAAGGCTTTTTCCTCATTGCTTATATCTTATTTATGTTCTGTCTTTTCAGATTCCTTTAAGTTGGGTAGGCTGCCACAATCTTTTTATGAAGCTTCCATTTTGCTTATTCTAAAAAAAATAAGAATCCAACTGAATGCTCTTCATATAGACCAATTAGTTTACTTAATGTTGATAATAAAATTCCTTCCAAAATTTTGAATCGTAGACTTGAAAATATTTTACCATCTAGCATATCTGATGATCAGTCTGGATTTATTAAAATCGCTATTCCCATTTTAATATTTGTCATTTACTGAATGTTATGTCTTCTCCTTCTAAGAAGATATTGGAAAGCGTAATATCTCTAGATGCTGAGAAGGCATTTGATCAGGTTGAATGGAATTATTTATTTAAAACCTTAGAAAAATTTAACTTTGGGCCCGATTTCATTCGATGGATTAAATTGCTTTACTTATCTCCTTCTGCTCGGGTTCTTACTAATTTTCAGAACTCTAAACCTTTTAAACTCTAACGTGGAACCAGACAAGGATGTCGTTTGAGCCCTTTGCTCTTTGATCTGGCTTTAGAACCCTTAGATATTGCTTTTTGAGAATCTAGTGATATCACTGGTAATTTAAGGAGATGTACCACCCACAAGGTTTCACTCTATGCTGATGATCGATTGATCTAACACTGAGACCTCGTTACCTCCTATGCTTTCTTTACTCTCCCGCTTTAGCCAGTTTTCAGGATATAAATTGAATTAACATAAGAGTGAACTTTCCCCTTGAATAATCTGGTATCAATTAATACTAACATTCCTTTTAAAATAGTAAAAATTCAATTTACATTTTTGGGTGTAATAATTACTAAGAACTATAAACACCCACTTAAAGAAAATGTTCTTACTCTATTGAATTATGTGAAAAGGGCACTATCAAACTGGTCGCCCCTCTCTCTATCGGTGATTGGTCGAATTAACTCTATTAAAATGAATATCCTGCCTAAATTTATATACCTTTTTCAGGCCTTTCACATTTTTATTCCATTCTCTTGATTCAATTCTATCTTCGTATATATGAAGAAACAAACATTCTCGATTAAATAAGGTTCACTTTCATAAAGTTAAAAAGAATGGAGGCTTAGCTTTACCAAATTTTAGGTTTCATTACTGGGCAGTCAATATACAAAATCTTATGTTTTGGTCATATTACATTAACTGTGAGGACTGTCCAGTATGGGTCTCTTTAGAAGCTATCTCTGTTAAAAAATATTCTATTATTTCTCTTCTTTGATCCTCACTCCCTTTATCTTTAAATAAACTAACTGACAATTTGGTAGTTAAACATACTTTGAGGATCTGGTTACAATTTAGAAAATACTTTGGTTTATCAAGATTTTCTCTTTCTAGTCCCCTTTTTCTAATTGTTTTTTTTAAAACTTCTATGACTGATGCAGTTTTTAAGGAATGAGATAGATTGGGTATTAAATACATCCAGGATCTGTTTGTTGGAGGAAGTCTCTTTTCATTTGAGCAACTGTCAGCTAAATATAGCTTACCAAATACCCACTTTCTCAATATCTACAAATTAGAGCCTTTCTGCAATCTCAATTACATACATTTCTTATGAGTCCTGATAAGAACTTATGAGATGTAATTTCTAATTTGAAACCTTTTCATAATGGCTCAATATCCAATATTTATGATATGCTGTTTGGAATAAGAGAGGATCCTTTAGACAAAATTAATAATGCCTGGGAACAAGATTTACAGATCTCAGTTTCTGAGGAGACTTGGAATGAAATTTTTAAATTGGTTAACACCTCATCACTATGTGCTCGCCATTCCCTCCTACAATTTAAAGTGGTCCACAAGGCCCACATGTCCAAAGACAAGCTATCTCATTTTTATCCGGATGTATCTCCCTATTGCAATAGATGTAACTTCACTAATTCATATGTTTTGGACATGTCTGAGTCTTGTAAAATACAGGAAGGAAGTATTCCAAACTTTTTCTGTACTTTTTAAAGTAAATTTTAAGCCTAACCCTTTGACTGCCTTGTTTGGTATTGTTGGAGAAAAAGGCATAACTTTGGAGACATCTGATTTGCATATTTTGGCTTTTATTTCTCTTATAGCTAGGAGGGCGTTCTTGCTTAAATGGAAGGATGTTGCTCCACCTAGTCACACTCAATGGTTACATGATGTTATGTCATGTTTAAATTTAGAGAAGATCTGTTGTTCAATTTCTGATTCTAACCATGACTTTCAAACATTGTGGGGACCGTTCTTGAACTACTTTCAAAACCTTTGATTTGGTGTTAAAAGTACAGATGTTGGTTCATAACATATATCACTATGTGATCAGGATTTTTTTCTGTCTTTCTGTCTTTCTTTACCATACAGCTTTGACTTTGGTAGTGAATTTAGATTTTTTTTTAAAATAATAAAATTATGTTACATTGGGGCAACAGAGGAGAACCCAAGTGCAGGACACTGGCATGTCAACTCAGTTGGGGAGGCTGGTGTAGACCTGAACGTAGAGCAGGAAACCCGAGGGAGCTTAACAAGCAGATGGGATTCACAGGGACTCCCTAGAAACTAGAGCAGAACTTAGAACTAATGGTTCTAATCAGAACAGGGAACAAAGTATCACATAAGAATTGACCAACAAACTGGCAACCTGTGATAGAGTTTTGTCCTCATATTTATTTCCCAGTCTCTGATGAAAGCCAGGTGTACGATTATTGGGAAACTGGCAGCAATTGACTGAAATTGGGGCATGATCAGGGAGAAAGAAGTGTTAAAGGGGAACGGCCAACCGGAACCATGATAAATTATTACAATTCAAATTAAAATTTAATTAAAGTACCATGTGATTATGAATATAGAACACTAGGTACTGTGATTGCAAGTGTGATTTAAATATAATGCATTTGGTACTATTCTATATTGTTTGATTCATAATATATATTTTCATGTACTCTGTATTCTATGTGAAAATTAATAAAAATATTGAAAAAGAAAGAATTCTCATTTTTGATCCATTAGGTTTGAAATTGGAAAGTCACTCATTACAGCACAGAAACAGGCCCTTTGGCCATGCAGTCCATGCCAAACTTTTATCCTGCTAAGTCCCTTCAACCTGTACCTAGACCATAGCCCTCCATCCCCCTCTCATCCTTGTGCTTATCCAACTTCTCTTAAATGTTGAAATTGAGCCCACACTCTCACGACCCTCTGTGTGAAGAAGATTCCCCGCATCCTGTAGCTGCAGCCACAGCATTGAGAAGAGAGCATGGCCTGGATTGTGGGGTCCTTGATGATGGATGCTCTTTTCCTGTGGCATCTTTACTTACAGTTGTGCTCAATGGTGTGGGGGGCTTTTCCTGTGATGGACTGGATTGTGTCCTCTACTTTTTGTGGGCTTTTGTGTTCATGAGCATTGGTGTTTCCGTACTAGGCCATGATGCAACCAGTTGGTATACTTCCCACTGTGCACCTATGGAAGTATGTCAAAGTTTAAATGACATGCCAAAACTGTGCAAACATCTAAGAAAGTAGAGGCACTGCCGTGTCTTCTTTGTAATGGGAATTGCATTCTGGTCCTGGACAGATCCTCTGAGATGATAATGCCAAAGGCCCTCTCCACCTCTGTCACCATCCCTTGACGAGAACTGGCCCATGAAAGTTTTTCACTGTATCTTGGTACATGTGACAATTATACACCAATTACCAATACCAATGAAAGAATTGTTATAACCTCTGGCAAAGTAACTGCAATAATAGGGATAAATAATGAGGAGTACGTATAATGCTGAAATTGTGGTGGAACAATAGCGTAGCAGCTAGCAAAGCAAAGTGGGTTCAATTCCACCACTGTCTGCAAGGAGATTGGACCTTCTCCCTGTGATCACATGGTTTCCACGAGCATTTCTGTTTTTTTTCCCCCACTTTCTTACAATGTTTGGGTTAGTTGATTAATTTGACATATGGGCATAATTGGGCAGTGCGGGCTCAATGGGCTGGAATGCCTATTAATGTGCCATATCTCAAAATAATAAATAAACAAATAAATAAAGACCTGGCAAATTAGGCAACATGAAGGTAGAGTTAATATTTCAAATCATAAATTTAAAACACAAAATGCTGGAAGTACTTAACAAACCAGGTAGTGTCTGTGGAGAATTTCCCGTGTGTGACAGTCCATCAGCAAGTAACATCGACTGTTCATTTCCCTCCATCGATGCGTTCTGACCTGCTGAGTCCCTCCAGCATTTTGTGCGCATTCATCAGCAAGTAAATTTGTTTTTATTCCTGATTTCAATATTTTGCTTTTTGTATTACTGATAAGGGGTGGTGTATATTAGATGCTTAGATTAAAATTCAGCACTTCTGTTGCAAAATTATAAATCAGTGATTGAGTTTTATATACTGTGAGTTAAGTTTATTATCGTTTAAAATTAATTTGCCTCAATATGTTGAAAGGAAAATCAATACTAATGGTTTTCAAACCAAAACGTATTCTCAACTATAATTGACCTTTTTGCTTCATTTACTGTAACCCATCTGCCCAATAACCTTACCCAGCAAAGCCCGCCTCCCGAAGATCCTCCGTTAAACAACCTGATTTCAGTTGTTTTCCTTTTTAACAAGCTCACTTTATTAGAGCTTCATTTGCAGCCCAGATATCGCAGATATTATATAATCTTTAGCGGAGTAAACATGAAAATTTTTTAACACTTTTAGCTCTTAGTTATTGATTCTACTGCCTTGGAGTATGTATATAAAAAACCATGCAGTGAGTTAAACTCCTTGTCACAAATCCAAGCTGGAAGCTTTCTTCAGGGTTTTTAATTAGATCTTACCTGTGAAACTGAGGAAAATCAAGTAAAATATGTATTAAATTCAATACAGAATCATCATGCGCCTGAATATATTAACACTGTTGATTATTCTCACAATCGGTGTTAACCAGGATAATACATACACACAACACTCCATTACCAAGTCATGTGGAAAAGAGTAAACAAGTGAAAAGGAAGGGAAGCTACCCAACTGTTTGACTTTTCTTTGCTCACAATTCAAAGGAAGACCTCACCTTCGATGAAGAGTGCCATGTTCTGAGTGATAGAGAACCAGCTTGCCTATATCTGGTTGAGCACAGATAAGTGTGTCAGGGTGTTTGGTTTGCTCACCAACATTCTTCTCTTTTGTGCAGATTCTACTCTAACAGGGTCTGAAATTACTTTAACGCCCCTTTTTCCAGGACATTAGACTTAAACATGGGACAGTGGGCTGATGAGCACCATTGAGGCAGACTTCACCAACTACTACCCAACCTAGGCCCAGTCACTGGGCACAAGGTGATTGTGTGGACCATTGTGCTGTTCATGTACCTTATGTTGTCCCTGCCAAGCAACAGAAGAATCTCAGCAGCAGAGTCAAGTGGGGAGGGAGGGGCATCTTGTCAGCTATGTCGTTAAGATGAGAATGCACATGTGCAGCTCCAGAAGTTGGCATTTCATCTCTGTTGTCGGGAATATGGCCACACTCCATGAGGGTTGGCAAGGGTGAGCAGACTCTCCTCCCATTGGCTCCACAGCAAATCCACCGGCTATTCTTCCAGCAACTTATGATGTTCTAGAACATGTCTGTGTAGGGAAACAGAGCTTTGACTACTGAATATGTTGCAGAATGGTGATTTTGCCAAAGACACATTGCTCCAGAGTGGTGGTGAGTATTGGCAGCTCGAGTTGAGGAGTTTGATGTCGTGCTGTTCACTGTGCTTGGCTATTAGCTTGCAGACATTTCGTCACCACTCGGGTAACATCCTCAGTGTGCAGTTGCTGGTGTTCCTCTCTGGGGGTGCTTGATTTATATCGGCCCCTGTTCATTTGCCTGAGTCCTGACTGATACCCCTTCTGTTGACCTTTAAATTCTATTGGCTTGCAGTATTCTTTTTGCACTTACTGGCTCATGGATAGTGTCTATTTCAATTATGTTTCTCTACAGAGTTACTAGAAGAGAGCTTCTAAAGTTCTCTGACTGCTTTGTGTTTAACTGCGACACTGTGGAGTTTCCGATGCAAGCAAGCACGAAGCAGGGAGAGCTGGAGCACTGACTTTTTCATAGCCTGAATATCTTTGGACACATTCTTTAGAACGTTGCTTTGGCAGTTGAAATGGCAAAGTATGGTGGCGCCTCCTTCAGTCAGGGTGGACCATGATGTTGCGTCCTAGCTGTCTAGATACGCAAGCCTGGGCAGTACAATTTGGAGAGTAAGCTGTTGTCCATGTGGCATACTCCCTCTCTCCAGGCATCCGATGAACCCAATGGAATGGCAGAGACCAGTACAGTTTGGCACCAGCAGCAATGCAGACGTTGCCAGTCAATGTTGAACTCAGTGTAGGACTGTCTTAGAGACTCCCACTCTAGCGTCTTTCCTCGGGGTTTACTCCTGAAGCCTGCCCCGAGAGTGGCTAAAGCTGCAAGGCAGCTGAAGTTTGAGATCAGAGTTTTCCTTCTCCTCAAAAAGCTACCAATCACAGCTGATGAGCCCCATCTGCCCAAAGTGACTGATTTTAAAGTACCTTTGTCTTTGTCCCTTCTCCTGTCAGTAGAAACGGTTCTACCTGGCTTAGTAGCTAAGCTACACGTGAAGGCCAGGTGCTGGACTTGGTTGTCAGCGGCTACTTGAGGTGCATGCCATTGGGAGCATTTAATAGGTGACTGGAGCTTTTCCCCACTACCCCCCCTAGCTATGACAACCTTAAGGAACCAATGGCAAAGCATGATTGATCCTGTTTCGAGACTTACCAGTCTCCAAGTTAGCAGCTGCCTCATGCACCTTTGCCTCTGTGGATGCAAACTCAGTTTCGTGCTTTTCCAAGAGCACACTTGACGTAACTTCTGCATGTGCTCTCTCCATGTCTACAATTCCTT
Organism: Hypanus sabinus; assembly: GCF_030144855.1. Classification (NCBI taxonomy): domain Eukaryota; kingdom Metazoa; phylum Chordata; class Chondrichthyes; order Myliobatiformes; family Dasyatidae; genus Hypanus; species Hypanus sabinus. The sequence continues at coordinate 24,847,650 of NC_082717.1, forward strand.
CTCTATTTGCATCTCATCTTTGTGTTGTAGCCCAGGGAAAAGTATACACTCAGGGCAACTACTTTTTCGGGTTTTAATTCCGTTATCTGTTTTGATGTTAAAGTGCCAGAAGAGGGTCTTAAAACAAAACCAATGACTTTACAATCAGATCATGCCATTACAATCTCTGTTTAACCTTCGATCCACACACTTGTGTCTCGACCAAGTGCGTATGCAGTATAAAAATTCAAATAAAATCGCACAAAGCCAATACAGTACTAATACGGTAGTGGCAATTCTAAAGAAACACAATACAAACACCATTAGAATCCCCCCCAACCCTGCATCTTACACATAGCAGTGAAGAATGTGAGCGAATACATCTCATTTAAGATGTCTATTACTCTTTAGTACACATGTGCTGAACCCCCAAACGGAGACTAAACATTCACGTTACACGGTTACATGCACAATCAGTCATGAAGTTAGGCGAAAGGTACACTTTGGCACAACTTTTACAAGATATTGCCTGGTAGTTAAATTACTGGAAGACTGACCTACTTGGCCGGTGAGGAACTTTGCAAGCCACGCTATCCAGTGTCGAGATCTTTACTCATGAAAATCTAAAGCATCCACATGTAAAACATATCAAATGACCGATATTCTCGATTCGCCAACAAACATAAACAAATTCACATGAATATCGTAAATTAATGCTCACCTTTCCTCACCGAGCCCTGTACCTCTGGGGAGCTTGATTCCAAAGCCCCACCAGCTCCTGCAGCAGAAAGCAAAATGGTCTCCCCACTATTCCGCCCGTGCATAATGACGTTACCATCTCATTGACAACTATTCGAGCATTACCCAGTACACTTTTAACGACACCGAATAGCATTCAATAGTCACCCAGTTACATTTGTGTTTAGCGTAAGCCGTTCACATTCTTGCTGCTTCTTCTCCGGTGTGGGCTCTTGCTGCAGCTACGCTAATCGTGGATTCATTTGGTAACACGATTGACGCACCACATTCTGAACTCAATTCCAAGTCTTGGTGATTGATGTTTCTTGGGTTAGAGGCTGACATTGTCATGTATGGCATTCAAACATGTCTGTAGTCCATGGGCAATGCCTTTGAAGACGAGTTTCTGCTGCCCTCTACTGTACATAGAAAGCTATGCAATGAGTTAGGCTCCTCAAAAATCACTTGAGTGTTTTTACTTCTTAAATCTTACTTCAGTATTTTTAATAAGATCTTACTTGTGCAACCACAGAAACTTAAGTAAAATACATTTTAAATTCATTGCAGAATCATTACAGATTAATATTATCGATTCTTCTCACAATCGGTGCTAATCAAGTTAATTCACCCGCAACATTTCAAAAGAAGGCTGTGCAGACAAGAATAAACTTGTAGTGCAACAATATCTAAATAATGATCAATGATAAACATAATACTTCCTTTTGAATTATATCTACTAAATATTAATCAATATCAACAAAATTTAATACATACAGATATTGTTATTTCAAGGGCAAATAAAAGAGGATAGAGATAGTTTGTTTGAAATCAAATCAAAATACATCCTCACAGGAAATTATGTAAAAAAAGTTTGCATACAGTTCATTCAAAGCAAACTGTGCCTCTAGAGGCCAGAATATTAAGTTATGTAAAGTGTGTGGTAGATATTGATATATGCATGTGAATAAAATTTTAATTATATTCAGTGTCAACTGAAAAGTGCTCATATAAAAGTTATGGCTTTACAAGAAATTGTGAAACAAATCTGTAAGTTATTTTCACTGGTAATTGCAACCTATAAAAAGTTGAATTTGTTAGGAGGTCGATTGTTTTCCTTTTGCATGCCGTGGATGTAACTAATTTGTGATACAATTTTTAGTGTACTTGTATGATTAAATTATTGGCCATATTAACAGATTTCCTCATGCAGATTGAGGTTTTGTATATTATAAAACTGGACCCTCTTTCACTTCTGATGCCTGAATCTTTTCCCTTAATTGATCTAATGTTCCAATTAATGGGTATCAGTTGTGATTAATTGAAGTACTTCTAACCCAAGTAGCAAAGCTATATCAAGAGGAGGCCAAATTATTTTGTGCCATAGTGTTTCAAGACAAGTATAGCTCATGTTAGTGAAAGATACAGAATTAATTAACCATTTTTTAAAAAAAGTGACTGTAAGTAAGATTGCTTTTTTATCTTCCTTGTAACATCACACAATGTAGTTGTTGTGAATTTTGTTTTAAAATGGTGTCTAACAATATAAAGTAAAACTTTGAGCTTTCTTCCATCTGTTTGAATATGTAATGATGTTTACAAATGGTGCCAGAAGTTGAAACAACTGCAGTTGTTGACTTCTTTCTAGTGCTTTAGGGTAGTAAGATGTAATAAGTGTTCACTTTTAGTGTTGCTCGTCTGAGCCGTAGCTTTCAGGTATCACTTCAGAATTTAAGTGAAATTAGTCTATTCTGGAATGACTTCGTCTGTTGATATTGTGCATTGACTGTAGTTTTTTTTGTGTGTATTTGTTTCTTGCAATGAAAGGAACTCTGTACTCTTAGCCTAGTTTTCACTTTTTGAAGAAGTGAATTGTAGCTTCCTGATTTTTATGTGTTCTCATGAAGTTAAGAGGCTGGAAAGTGAAACCAGTATGAAACCATTAACCAGTATGAATACTTGTCTTTCTGTGAGACATAAGCTACAGTATACAGCTGTACTGAATGACCATCTGAGTCAAATTAAATGTTTTTGTGCAAATATTGTGAAAGTAGTCATAGACAAAATAAATATTGTTCCTTGTTCTGAAATCATTGTTGTAATGTCTTTGTGATATATTTGAGTCATTTAAAATTCACATTGAAATGTAAATTATTGAGCTAAAATTTTAGCTTATTGTCTTGAGACTTCACTAATGTTTCTGAATTAGTTAAAATATCTGACAGACTGTCGTTGTTACATTGGGCTAAAGGTGAGTTGAATTGGTAACTAATGATCATTGAATCAGTTCTTTAACTGAAAATCTTGCCTTTCCTTTTTCCACTTGGTTTCACGTTGTTCTTTTTTTAAGAAGTGACCTGTGGAAAAACTGTAGGGAATTTTTTTTAGTTTCTTGAATATCATTAGCAATATAATTGCAATGCCAGTAACTGGACACTAGGTGTCTTAAATACAAGTTAACTGCTGAGTAGGCAATTAATACTGTTTTCAGCATGGTGTCTGGGATGTACAGTAAGATTACTTGAAGTAATTTTTTAGTCTTCATGTTGAAGATAACTGTGTTACTATATTCATGAAGTTTCATCCAATTCTCAAATTGTAAGGGTGTGATATCAAGATGAGGTGAGTTTTGTCCTGTAGATTATTCAGTTAGCGAAGCTTTGTACAGTACTTTAGCTCATTAGTCCTATCAGCCTGAGCTATTCTTGGAAGTCTGTACCCAAGGAAGGCTGTACTTCTAACAGTTAACTTTTCTGTTCAAATCTGAATACCCAGTTGCCATAAAATTTGTACTCGATCAGCATATCACTAATTTATGTTTTGTGAATTTAGTACTCAGAATTGTGAATTCTGTTCTAATGCAGAATGAAATGACCAGATTCCTCAAGGTTGCTAATTTTCTGTATGAAGATATTTGGCCAAAGCAAAGAAATGAGGGCATCATTGACAAGAGCATTTTATTTGAAGACTCTGCATATTTTTATTTATTGGCGTATAGGAGTTGTCAAGGCCTATACTTACTGCCTTAACTGTTCTGAAGTAAGACACTGCCTTGATGCATTTGCAATCCTTCTAGTGGAGGTATTCTTTCAGTTGAACAGGAAGATCCAAGATCTTGAACTGGTGATAAAGGAGTCGGGATATATTTCCAAGTCAGGATGGTGAGCGACTTGGATGGGAATCCACAGGTGCTGGGGATATTCCCATGTGCTTGTTGCACTAATAGTAGAGATGGCATTTTTGGGGAGATGCATCCCAAAAACACATACTCAAATGGCAAAATAGTATAACCTTGGCTGACAAGAGAAACAGAAGCGAATGTAAAAGCATGGGGGAGCAAACGACAAAGCAAAAATTAGCAGGAAGCTTTTATAAAAACCTCCAGAAAGCAACTAAAAGAACCAATATTCAGAGTAGTGGATCAAACAGATTCCACCATCCTGGATACTGAGAACTTAAGGTTTTTATAGCGAGAGGAGGTAGTGGAAATGCTGTAAGCTTCCACTACATATTAAATACTTCAAATGGCGTGCATCTCAAAAAGCCTCTGACAAACAAGTCAAGCTCTTGGCTTTCACATGTGGTTTAGCTGCTAACCCCAGTGGAACTGTTTCCACTGATAGAAGGGGCAAAGGTCAGTAACTGGCACGTGAAAACCAGTTGCTTTGGGCAGATGGGGCTCATGGTAGGCAGCACATCTAGGAGAAGGAAAACTGACCTCAAATGTCTTCCTTGAGGTTATACCCATTCATGGAGAAGGCTCTGGGAGTAAATGCAGAGGAAAAAAAATCTCGATGGAGTCCCTAAAGTAGTCCAATATTGAGTTTAAGGCTCAACTGGCAACTCCTGTGATATGGCTGGTGCCAGATTGTATCAGTCTCTACCTTTTGGATTCATCAGCTGTGTGGAGAGGGGAAGCCTGCTGCATGGGCCACAGCTTGCTCACGCTTGGCTTGTGTGACGGCTTGCATGTTGCATTGACTACTAATACACAGTATCTGTGGTCGACCCCAAACAACAGAGGGCCTCCAGATTGTTTAACTACTTATCAGGGTCATCCCATTTCAGCAGTGAAGAATATTTCATAAACATTTGTCGATGTTTCGGACAGAGACCCTGACGAAGGGTCTCGGCCCGAAACGTTGACAGTGCTTCTCCCTACAGATGCTGCCTGGCCCGCTGTGTTCCACCAGCATTTTGTGTGTGTTGTTTGAATTTCCAGTATCTGCAGATTTCCTTGTGTTTGCTCCATAAACATTTTGTGGCTTGTCTTGTAGAAGGTGGAAAAGCTTTGAGGTTGCTGAAGGTTGGACACTTGCCACAGGTTACCCAGACTCTGACCTCCTGGAAACATTGCATTATGTGGCTGTACCAACTGAGTTTCCAGTCAATGGTGACTTCCAAGATATTGACTGGAGTGGAGGTGCAAGAGATCACCATGATGGTTATTCCATTGAACATCGAAGGTGGATGGTTAGATGTCCCTCTTTGTTTGAGATGATCATTGACTGGCATTCCTGGGGGGGGGGGGGGGAGAAGGAATTTACTTGCCGGTTAGCCACTCATGCCTGAATGTTGATTGAAGGTGGAAGAAAGGACTGATGTGATATGCTGTCATAGCAGTCAAGTTTGAGTACTAGCCCAGATACCAAAATTCTGAGACATGAGTTCAAATCCCACTGTGGCAACTGGTGAATTTAAGAATACAATTATAAATTTGAATACAAAGCAGCATTACTGCAATTGCCATAATCAAATGCTGATTTGGTTCTAAAATATACCATCTTTCTCAATCTGGACTTGGGGCTCCAGAGCACATAAGTGTCATTTAGATTGGCACAGGAATGACAAAAATAGAAGGATACAGATATTATGTAGGCAGAAGAGATTAGCTTAAACAGGCCATTTGTTAACTAATTTAATTGGTTTGGCACAGTGTTGTGGGCCAAAGGGAATGTACGTGTGCAGATCTGTTCTGTTCTTACTGCCATTTGTAGATAATTGGAAATAATGAGGTATTTAATACAATCTCACCAACAGCTTCTATAGCCAGCACCTCCTACATCTCATTAACAAACATTTTTGCCTTCAAGGTGTGCACTGGCATGTACCATACTCACTTTCCATGGGTCAGATGTCCAGCAAGCTGCATTTACTGTCAAGCAGGGGAGCATTACTGGTCTTAAGTTGTAAGGAGCTTCTTTAAGATCCCTGCGGCAGTGGTGGGGCCAGAAGAAAAATGAGTCAACAATCTTAACTATTTCTCTGGCATGACAGATTTGTTTCCCATTTTTAAAAGTTTTGATTTTTATAGACCAGTGAGTCAGACTTCAGTGGTGAGCAAGTTGGGCTGCCTGAGAGGCAGGATTTTATGAGCATTGGGAGAGACATAATCTGATTAGGAATAGTCAGCATGGCTTCATCAAGGACAGGTCGTGCCTTATGAGGCTGATTGAATTATTTGAGGATGTAACAGAACACATTGAACATCGAGCAGTGGGTGTAGTGTATATGGATTTTGGTAAGGCATTTGATAAGGTTACCCATGCAAGTCTCCTTCAGAAGTAATGAGGCATGGGATCAAAGGAGACCTTGCTTTGTGGATATAGAATTGGCTTGCCAACAGAAGGAAAAGGGTGGTTGTAGATGGTTTATATTCTGCATGGAGGTCAGGGACCAGTGGAGTTCTGTGGGAATCTGTTCTGGGATCCCTCCTCTGTGATTTTCATATTACCTGGATGAAGTAGTAGAAAAGTGGGTTAGTAATTTTCCTGATGACATTAATGTTGGTGGTGGTGTGGATAGTCTGGGGGGGGGGGGTGTCAAAGATTACAATGGGACATTGATGGGATGCAGAACTGGGCTGAGAAGTGGCAGATGGACTTTAACCCAATTAAGTATGAAGTGGTTCATTTTGGAAGGTCCAATTTGAAGACAGATTATAAATGGTAAAACTCTTGGCAGCATGGAAGATCTAAGAGATCTTGGGATCCATGTCCCTAGGACACTCAAAGCTGCCATGCAGGTTGACAGTGTTGTTAAGAAGGCATATGGTGTGTTGGCATTCATCAACCATGGGATTGAGTTTTAGAGCTGAGAGGTAATGCTCCAGCTATATAGGTCCCTGGTCAGGCCCCACTTGGAGTACTATGCTTAGTTCTGGTCACCTTACTACAGGAAGGATGTGTAAACTATAGAAGTGGTCCAGAGGAGATTTACAAGGTTGGGGACTAGATTGGGGAGCATGTCTTATGAGAATAGATTGAATAAACTCAGTCTTTTCTTGGAGCAGTGGAGAATGAAAGGTGACCTGATAGAGATATAAGGCGATGGGCATTTATTGTGTGGATAGCCAGAAGCTTTTTCCCAGGGCTGAACTGGCTAACACAAGGGGATATAGTTTTAAGGTGTTTGGAAATGGATATCAAGGGGATGTCAGGGGTAAGCTTTTCACACAGAGGTGGGTGTGTGGAATGCGCTGCCAGCGATGGTGGAAGTGGATACAATAGGGTCATTAACAGCCTCTTAGATGGGTACATGGAGCTTAGAAAAATAGAGAGCTATGCACTAGGGAAATTCTAGGCAGTTCCTAGAGTAGGTTGCATGGTTTGCACAACATTGTGGTCGAAGAGCCTGTAAAGTGCTGTAGGTTTCTATTTTCTGTTTATCCCACTATGCCTCTTCAAATAGCTTACAACTGAACACGTTAGCTGCAAAGCTAAAACAACCATTTTAACAGCGGTAGCCTGAAGGCATCAGAGATCAGACCTCATGGTTTGATAGTTTCCTATGGGCTTAGAAGTACATGAAGTACATGTCTGGAATATTTGGTGAGGTGATTTGAAAGTTTGTCGGTGTTTTGGGGCTTTTCCTTCTCTCAACACACCAACCAATAAATACTTCCCAAACATGAGAAAATCTGCAGGTGGTGGAAATCCAAAGCAAACACACAAAATGCTGGAGGAACTCAGCAGACCAGGCAGCATCCAGGGGAAAAAGTAAACAGTTGCCATTTTGGGTCAAGACTCTTCATCAGGAAGGGGGGTGTAGAGGAAAACTTACAAGGTGATGGGTGAAAGAGTATAAAGTGAAGAGCTAGGAAGTTGATTGGTGAAAGAGCAAGAGCTGCAGGAGGGGAAATTTGGTAGTAGGTAGAAGACCATGGAAAAAAGGATGAGGAGAATCAGTGGGAAGTGATTGGCCAATAAGGAGATGAGGTTAGAGCGAAAACAGTAAGGACTCAAAGTGGGGAGGAGCAGTTCTTGAAAGTTCAAGAAATCAATGTTCATGACATCTGGCTGGAGTCTACCCAGATTGAATAAAAGCTCCTTCGAACTGAGTGGCCTTATCATGGCAGTAGAGGAGGCTACGGACTGGCATGTCAGAATGGGAAGTAGAACTAAAATGGGTGGCTACCAGGAGAAATCACTTTTTGTAGTGATTGGTGAAGCAGTCTCCCAATCAATATCAGGTGTCTCCAATATACAGGAGGTCAGATTGGGAGCAGCAAATACAGTAAATGAGCCCAACAGACTCTGAAGTGTTGCCTGACCTGGGAGGACTGTTTTGGGCCCTGAATAGTAGTGGGGAGCTGGTGTAGGGGCAGGTGTAGTACTTGTTCCACTTGTGAGGACAAGTACCAGAAGGGAGATCAGTGGGGAGGGGAGAGTGGACAAGGGAGCGATCCCTGCGGGGGAGGGAAAGATGCGCTTGGTGGTGGGATCTCATTGGAGATGGCAGGAGTTAGACAATTATGTGCAGGACATGGAGGCTAGTGGGGTAGTAGGTGAGGACAAGAACCATGCCCCTGGTGTAGCAGTGGGAGGATGGAGTGAAGGCAGGCATGCACGAAATGTAAGATGTGGGTGGGGGTAGTGTTGGAGGAAGGAAAGCCCTTTTCTTTGAAGGAGGATGTCTCATTAGTTCTGGCTTTAAAAACCTCATCCTGAGTGTTGATGAGTGGAGATGGAGGAACTCAAAGGAAGGGATGGCATTTTACAAGCAACAGTAGGAAGAGGTTCAGGAACTCAGCAGGCCGGGCAGCATCCCTGGAAACGAATAGCCAATGTTTTGGGCTGACCTGCAGAGTTCCTCAGTGTTGTGTTGCTTGGACCCCAGCATCGGGGCAGAGTATTTTGTGAATAGGAAGAGGTTGTCCAGGTATCTGTGAGAATCAATGTATTTATAAAATATCAGTAGAAAGACTGTCTCCAGAGATTAAACAAAGGGGAGGGAGGTGTTGGAAATGGGCCAAGTAAACTTAACGGTAGACTGGAAGTTTGAGGCAAATCTGAAGTTGCCAAGCTTAGCATGGGTGCAGAAAGCAGCACCAATGTAGTCATTGATGTAGCTTAGGAAGAGCTGACAAGGAATACTGTTAAAGTTAAACAAGTTAAGCATGGACTGTTCCACGCAGCCAATGAAAAGACAGACATAGCTGTGACCTATGTAAGTGCCCATAGTTATACCTTTGATCTGAAGGAAGTGGGAAGAACCACAGGAGAAATTGAGGGTGTAGACTAGTTCAACCAGATGGAGAAGAGTGGTGATGGAGTGGCACTGGTTGGGGAAATAATACTTCATTGTTTTCAAAGGTCTTGAGATACCTCATGAGATATACTACCAAACTAGCTCTGATTCTAAGCCACATTGTAAGCTATTTGTACAGGAGAGCAAGACCGTAGTCAAATGGGTTTTAAGCACATCTTGAAGATGCAGAAGGGAATTTCTCAGCTTGTTTCTTGGGTAACCAACAGTGAGTGATTTTAAAGTGCAATTTGTAGAAACCTGATATGAAAGCTGGATTAGTGAGCTTTAATAATATTTTGAATACTATGGCAATATTAAAATCGTAAGGCAGGTTGCTCCTGACCGGGGCCTTGTAACAGCGAGAAGAGAACATTCAGAACTGTTCTAATTGTCATGTTGGTTATGAAAGGCAGAATAAGACTTCAATAGGGCACTTGTCCAGCCTGGTGGCATTTGACACACGACCAATGATGGTCTGATCTGGTCAGCTGTATGACTGGATGCTACACCTGAGTAAGCTTAAGCTGGACCCATAGAGACTTGGCTAACAGGTAGTTTTCCACACCAATTCCATTTGACATCATTTGGCCTGTAGCTTTCTATGCTGTGGTCTTTCAAAACACCCACTTGGATGGTAAGAAACTCTCCACCACTTCATTTAGCAGCATCTTCCAGATTTCTTAGTGAAAATATTTCTCTCAAATCCTTCCAAAATGTAACTTGTCACATTTTTCATGGTTAAATTCCATGGGGACTATGACACCAGGTGAGGGGAACTGGTGTTCAGATGAGACTCAATCATTTTTGAGCAATAAAAAATCTGGAGGAATACAGTGGGTCAAGCAGCCTCTCGGAGGAAGGAATTGGCAATGTGTTGGGATCCAGCAACAAGATTCTTGTAAAGCTTTTAATATTTTTTCCCCCTTGGCCACGAACGTCACAGGCTTTTCTTGCCACCTGAGATGTGAAAGGTAAGAGCCGATCTTACCAGTGGGGTTAGATGTACAAATCAAAGCATGGCAGCTTTCCTTCCAAGTAGGATGACACAAACCGATTATTATATTCTTGCACAAGTTGGTTTTAAACTTTCCAACTGAAATGTTGCATTAATTGGAGCTGATAAAATGCAAATGATTGAAAATTCAAGTGGTAGAATACAATTGACTTCACTTCCATGATACTCATTGCACCCGGTGGAGGTTCAAGGTAAAGATATTGTTTCTTTGTCTTGGTTTTGAAGAATATCTAAACTAAAGGATGGCAGGTACAAGAAGATCCATTACTGCAAATTTCCCTTCTGGTTGTCCTGATCCTGACATCTCAATGCATCACTAGTTTCACGGCTTTGTGCAGGTGTTTGCTGATGGGCAGCAGTGACAGGACCTTTGCCAAGAGACTTGGCTACCAAGGAACCTGTTGAAGGATTTGAAGATGTATGCACCTCCTGCAAATTTTCTCCAATTACACTGTTAGAGGTCTGCCATTTATATTTGTAAAAAAAATCCACTGATCAAGTTATTTCATTTTAGAAGTATGAATTGTCTTTAGTGTGGTGTAAAGCACTAGCATGCTTGCCAGTCCGCCAGCAGCTGTGCCTGCATTACATTTTAAAGACAGAAGCCTGTACAGTGCTGGTGATCATGTTTCTGTTTACAAATACTCTTTTAATATAGGTAGTTAAGTTTGCTGATGACCATTTTTATAGGAATGGGGGCATTGTTTTCTTCCAAATACATATTTGTAGAGTTAATGGTTGTTATTCAGTACATTGATGTAATATAGAGCATTGTTGTTTTTATTCACAGTACCAAGCATGTAATTATGTTTGTTTATAATGTGGATTCAATATAATTCCAAAAAAGTTCAGAGGTTATCACATGGGGCCCACTCACTGGTGTCCAGTTGTGGAAGTGGAAGGACCCTAAACTGTTGCCTTTCCCACTGAGCCTTTATACCAGAGGTCAGTTTGTTCCCAGCATGTACTCCTGCACCTCCTGAGCTTGGCAATCTGCTCCATTCATTTGTGCATCACTCTTAGCAGTTAAAGACCAACACATTTCAGGCAGACCGGTGAGTATCTCCCTCTATTTGTAGAAAGACAAATGGAAGGAAAAGCTCTCACTAGGTATGTTGCATCTATTTTAATGTAAGAAGGCTAGCAAGTACTGAACTGAGGGCAATAATCTACTGTATTGAGATGCAGTACAGTGAGGAATAGGCCTTTCTGGTTCTTTGAGCTGTGCTGCCCAGCATTCCCTGATTTCACAGGATAAATTACAATAACCAATTAACCTACCAACTGGTATGTCTTTGTACTGTAGAAGGAAACCCACATGGCCGCAGGGCGAAGGTTTTAAAAACTCCTTACAGACAGCAGTGGAAATTAAACCTAGATTGCCGATACTGTTCTGCTAACCAATGCGCTACAGTGCTGCCCATGATTTTGCCATCATGAGATGGGTTTGAAGGATGGGCAGGACTGGTAACTTCAAGTTAAGTTTGTCATTCATTTTCTACCAAATGAAACAACATTCCTCCAGACGAAAGTGCACAAGTCAGTGCATATAACTCGCACAACACAAAGTAGTAATACTACAAATAAATCAGCAAATAATTATTGGTGTAAACGGTATAATGCTACTGGTGCTTTAGAATTGAGATTCGTGTGGAGGCAGCGTTCATTAGTCTTGTGGCTGGGGGAAGAAGCGGTTTCCTTTCCTAACAATTGTCCAAAAGCTACAGTACCTCCTGTCCAATGGTAGGGGGAGGGGCTTAAAAACATTGCTGGACAGGTGCATGTTCTAGTGCAGGGGTTCCAGCCTGTGGGCCATGGGCCTCTGTTAATGATAGAGATCCATGGCATTAAAAAAAAGTTCGGACCTCCAACCCTTGTTTTGTGCAAAGACTCTTCAGGAAGACAGTGGACCATGAAAACGATGGCATTTTAGAGGCTATTACTATAGCAAGGAGGGAGGAAATTCTGGAAGGCTCTCCAAATGAGGCCATGGTGCTTAGGAACTAAAATGGAGTGATTACTTTGGGGTTCAGAGCAGGCCTCGAGTCAGTGGGAGGTAGAACAGATATGCAAGAAAAAATTAGGGTGTTTAATTGAGTTCGAATTAGCATGAGAAGCTTAATGCAGCTGACTTTAACATGGATTCCTGAATCTAATCTGAGGGAATGTCTCTAGACAAGTGGAGTGAGTGTCAGCGAAAGACATTATTGACAATAACTAAGTTTTACAGAGTGGAAGTTAAATGAGAGAATGTTGATTTTAGTAGAATGTGATCTAGCAACAGCTGCTTGGGAGCAATCTTTTATTAGCTGGCACAAGACTTAACAGTAAGAAGCATGGAACAATGAATTGTGAGTTGTAATGAAGGTCATACTTGAAGACATTGAGAGTTGGATGAAGAGAAACAAAGAAGTTATGGTAGGTTTGGTAGCTGGGATACAAGTGAGCACCTACATTTGTATTGAACATGTAGTGGAGGATTTTTTCTTGGCAAAAAAATATTAGGGCAAAGACCAGTTGAGTAAGTGTTTGTGTTGGGATCCTTGCTGTTTGTTATGCATATAAAGGTCAGGATATGAATCAAGGTGGTTTGATTAGTAAGTTTGCGGATGAGACAGATAGATGGTAGTCTTTCAATACTGAATGGTATCGATCAGTTGAAATGGCAGGATGAAATTTAACCCTGAAAAATGAGGTTTTCCATTTTTGGAGGAGTTTGGGGAGGAACCTTTCACCCAGAAATCTGGACCATGCTGCCTAATGAAGTAGTGGAGGCAGAAACACTAAAGGAATATTTAGATGAGTATTTGGGGAAAACCATAACATAGAAATCTAAAGGCTGATTGAAGGCACATGAAATTGATGTAGATGGTTACCCGATAGCCAGCACAGATGTGATGGGTGGAAGGGACTATTTACTGCTGTACAAATTCATTACTGATTTGATCTTCCCGTAAGACTACGGTCGTCTCAGTAGATGCTTTTGGAAGGACTGCGCACAGCATAAAGCTGTTATTGGGTTGCCTGTTGTGAACTTCAGCCAGGACTACTGTACCCAGTTCCAATTCCTGCAGCTACACAGTCTACATGGAGCTGACTGACAGCTTTACCTGTACCACAGTCACCCTGACAGTGTGATGGTGCTGGGACTCCAGCTCTGCATGGAGGATCTGATGGCATGAACCTTCTCTCCACCAGCCAAATAAGTTTTAGTGCAGGTTGGAATGTCCTGGTGGTAAGACTTCCAGCCAGCTGACTGAGTCAGTCTGCTTGGGGATTCATCTGCCAGAATTCAGACTCCTTATCCCAGAAGGCCTTAGACATTTTATGCAAATCACCTTTAAATGGGTTTGTGGTCAAAGCTGTTTCTCTGTGCAATGTTTATTTTTGTAAGAGACAGATGGAAAGGAACCGTTCAACTGTATGAACATTCTATAACCAGGGCCACACTTTGAAATATTGAGGCACACTCTGATACTTTGATACACAAATTCCAACCACAGTTTAATGACTTTCTACTGCCTCCCACCTCCATTCCTTTTTTTCTCCCTCTCCCTGGAGGTTTTGTATATGCATTCCTGTGGGATTAGGGGGTTCTGCCTGAAAAGCAAGTTTAATTGGAAGAGCAATTGTATATCCAGATGCCACAAGGGGTGTTTTAATTAGTGTGCACATTTCATCCGGGGTATGCAGATAACATCTGGGATTTGGAGATGGAGGAGTCATCTTCACTGTAGAATGTCTCGCTGCAAGACAGAATAAGCCTGTGCCAAGAGGATGAACATAAAAGGAATTAGATCCAGCAACCATTCAGCTTTAGATAAGAGGATGCTCAAGGATAAGTGGATAAAGTGATTTTATTGTGATTAGATTCTTGACTCCAAACATTATATTTTTCCAGGTAGTTAACCAGTCCTCCGATTACTGTTGTAGTACTTATTCAACAAAGTAAGCAGTATTGGTCATCTTCAGGGCAGTTCTTCTATCCAAAAGATTCCCAGACATCTCCAAGGCAAGAATAAAATGGTCTAATAGTAACAGTACTGATCATAGTTCTCCATAAGTGGAGAACAAGTGGATTAACAAAGGTTTCCTCCTATTAATGAAAGCTGACTTTTTTTTGAAAGGGTGGTTGTTTATCTTTAAAAATGCTGCTACATAAACCCTGATATTTTATGCCAGGTTTTTTTTCCTCTCTAGGTATTCCTTCTGAGATGGGTAAGGTTTGATGACATTTTCACAGTCAATGTACAATAACTTTTATTTTTAGGCAAAAATAAAGTTTGGTCCCTTAAATACCAAAGAATAGCATCATTCATATTCATACTTCCAATGAATTCATCTTGGGTGTCGTCAGTGATCTGATGCTGTGAGATCGAATATTTCAGTTATGAGTCTTAAAACTGGTTCTTGTTTGGGATTTTGTATTTGACTATCAAATCTATAGCAGATTGTATTCTCCCTTTGTGTACCTTTGCAAACAGCAGTGATTCACTTTCCCAATCCCAAAGGCACTTAGTCTGAATAGTTCATGTAGCTGAATAGTTTAATTAACATGTCTCTAATTAAGCACCAAGGCTGGATCTTCTGATACAGGTTCACATCTGATTTCAATCTAGCCAATTAACTGCTGAGGTGGCTCTTTGTCTTTTTCACAAAAGAGTTGCCTTTTTTTGACTATTGACATGAATTAACTTGTGGGAGCAGTGAAGCCAACTTCTTGGCTTTGTGACACTGAGTATGCCTTTGGATTGTGAGCTGCATTTAGTCTTTCTTTTCATCAGCATGAACATCTGCTGTCTAAAAGTAGAAATAAGGAATGGGAAAATTTGGCTGAATCCTTAAGCCTATGCTACATTAACATCACCTTTTGACTACTCTTGAATTTGTCCATGCCTACCTAAAGCCCAGAATGATAATTATTGATAAATACAGTGAAAATTTAACCTTTCAGGAGTGCATGACACTACTTGCTCAAAGGTGTGGAAAATTTCCATGAAAGGCTTCAGTGTTGCTGAATTGTTGTCTTGACAAATTGCATTGAATCTTGGCTAAGTTGTTGCATTGGTTCATATTCTAGTGTTAGCGATGCTTCTTCAGCTCCAAAGATTAGAGATCAATCCTGATGATTGGAGATGGCTTATGACTGCATGGGTTTCCATCAGGTGCTACAGCGTACTCCCACATCAAAGATGAACTAGTAGATTGATTGGATACTGTGTTTTGGATGGGAAAGAAATCAAAAGGGAGCACGGTGATTGGGATCCAAGATGAATTGGCCATTTGGATTCAGAACTGGCTTGCCATAGTAAAGATAGGGTAGTAGTTGATGAGACTTGTTCTAGCTGGAGGTCTGTGATTATTGGTGTTCTGCAGGGACTTCCATTTGTAGTGTGTATATAAATGACCTGAATGAAAATGTAAGTGGGCAGGTTAGTAAGTTTGCAGATGATACAGAGATGGTTGCTGCTGTGGATAGTGCAGAAAACAGGCAAAGGATACAGTAGGATATAGATTACTTGCGGATATGGGCAGAGAAATGGCAGTTGGAGTTTAACCCAGCCAATTGTGAAGTGTTGCACCCCAGTAGGTCAAATATAAAGATAGTACATTAAGAGCAAGACCATTAACAGTGAAGGGCAGAGGGCTCTGAGTCCAAGCTCCCTGAAGATGACGACATTGGTTGATAGGGTGGTTAAGAAGGCATATGGCATTCTTTAATTAGTCAAGGCATTGAGTTCAAAAGTCAGAGTTTTAACTTTTTAAAACCTCTAGGTTGCAACGAGAGTATTGCATACATTGCTGGTCACCTCAAAGATGGAAGGATGTTGATGCTTTGGAAAGGGTGCAGAAGAAGCTGCTTGGATTAGAGGCTATGTGGTATAATAGGTTGGATACACTTGGGTTGTTTTCTATGGAGTGGCAGAGGCTGCAGGGAAATCTGATAGACATTTATAAGATTGAGAGGCAGACATGATCTCTTCCCCAGAGTTGAAATACCAGTGGGCATGCATTTAAATTCAGGAGAAATGTGAGGCAAATTTTAGTGATGGGTGCTTGTAAAGTACTGCTTGGGGTGGTGGCAGAGGTAGATACTTTGACATTGAGGTACCTGAATGTGAGGAAAATGAAAAGATATGGAACTTTAAGTAGGCAGAGCTTAGCTTGGCCACTTGATTAGTAATTTAATTAGTTTGTCACACAACATTATGGGCTGAAGGGCCTGTTCCCAAGCTGTACTTTCTATAGGTTCTATGGATGAGAGAATACAGTAGAGGATTGAAGACAACTCAGAAAGGGTTAATGGGACTGATGGGATGGTGATCCTTAGAGCTGTCACAACTAAAAGACCAAATGGCTGCCTTCAGTATCATGGTAAACCAGTGTTCCTCTTGCATGCCCATCAAATGTTGAGAATATTGTCCCTTTCTTCCACTACCACTGGGCTTCCTCAAATATTTCTTCCTCTGACTTGATGGTGAGAGTTGGCTACATCATCCATATGCTCACAGCTCCAGCATCATAGACGACAAGCGTTGCTAGGTTATTCAAGTCTTGACGTTATTTTAAGTGCCAAAGCATATGTTGAGGTGTGAATCTAGATTCCATTTGAGCTGTGTATTCTTTGGTTGTGCATGCAGAAGTAATTTAGATATTTGAAATTTTTAGGATAAAGAAGCAAAAGAGCGATAACCAATTTTCTTCAGAAATATAAATTATGGCTGCTTTAGTGTAGTTCTGTGCAGTTTGCAATGAGAATGAGTTGGTAACCCACCAGAAGACTAAGAAGCTGTTTAAAGATTCAGGTAGGGTTTCTTTCTATTTCAAAATCATCCTCTAAAGGTATTCTTGTATTAATCTCATAAGTTTTTAAACCTCCATTGTCAGACACAACTCAAACTAGTAGTGATTAGCATAATGTGAATACCACACCAGTGACCTGGGTTCAATTCCTCCCCTGTCTGAGGTGTTTCTATATTCCCCCAGTGAATGTGTGGGTTTCCTCCCAGGTTCAGAGGTGTAGGGTCACATGGTGTTATTGCATGGCATGGGAGTATCCACCATTCTCCCCATTCACTTCTGCCTCTGCTGGCTGACGTGCAGTGCATCTACACCCTGGAGATGCTCTAAGTGTCAGCTACAGATAGAGCTGCAGTTACTGGTGACTATTAAAGTAACAACACCTTACAAATCTTCAATGTTTGCCACAAAGAAATGGCACATGAAAACAACACGTGCCCTGCAGGTTCCCTTTCCCTTTCTCTACCAACCTGATGTGAAAACATTGTGTTACTTCAACTGCTTGTAGTTCCTCATCCTGCAACTGCCTACCCAACAAAGTACCTGAAGGTGAAGTACCATTACTTTAGCAGAGCTGATTAACATAGACCTTTCCAACATTGCTCTTAGTAACAAATCTTTCTTGAATTTTATTAAATTTCAGCAACAATTTTTATCTGATTTAATGGTTGTATATGAAGGGGTTTCTGTCTTCCCTTCAAACCCTGTCCAATTTGAAGAATAGATTTAGTTTTGTGTACCTAGTTACTGAATATGGTGCTTGACATGATGATCCAGCATTTCATGTTTGCACGTCTCATCACAATCTCTGTGCAATATGTGCTGAAAGATGAGCTTCAATTTCCTGTGTGGGGAATGTTTAGAGTTCTGTTGTGGTGATATCAGTGAAAAATGATTATGAGAATAGCAGGGAAGACCAAATCAATATCCTTTTGATTTTACTGTCTATCCAATTGCCTCTTAAATATTACCTACTTGGCCAATAGCCCCTCCCCAGGCAATTTATTATAAACACTCCCATGCATCCGAGCAGCTCTCTTGCTCACTTTGTAGGGGAAGGTTGAAAAGGTTATTCCCTCGAACATAGAAGAGTGAGGAGAAATTTGATGGAGGTATACAAAATTGCGGAGTATGGATGGGCTGTTTCCAGAGTTTGGGTGAGGCTACAAAGAGGTCATGGGTGAAAGGTAAAATGTTTAAAGGGAACATGAGGGGAAACTTCACTCAGATGGTGATGAGAATGGAACAAGCTGCCAGCACAAGTAGTGGATGCAGGTTTGATTTAACATTTTAAGAGAAAGTTGGATAGGTACTTAGATGGGAGTAGTATGAAGGGCTATGGTCTAGGTTCTGCAGGTCGATGGAATTAGGCAGATTAATGGTTTGGCACAGGCCCAGATGGGCTGAAGGTCCTTCTATGATTACTTCCTCTGCATTTCACTCCTCTCCTCTTGCTATTCATGGCTGAGGTTTTTGCCTTCTCATTTGCAATACAAAGTTCTTGATAAAATTTATTTTTCCTACTTGTTTCAAGCACAACTCTTTTTAAACCAGACAGCACTGAATGCTCACTAGTGTAGCTTTCACATTTGCTAAAATCAATCAATGGAAAGAATGTTCCAGGTGGAATGTGCTTGTATCTGATGGAGTTCTTTATATTCTGGGAATCTATATTACTGGCAAGATGAATATTTACTGACAATCCTAAATTGCACTGAAGAAAGTAGTGTTGAACTGGTACCTTGAATGCTGATGTCTGGTGAAGATGATCCCATGATTGAGAGGTTTCAACTTGGGTGGGGCAGGGAAGAAAGCGAGTACTGGGAAGGAATGTGACTTGGAGCAGCACCTGCAGATGGTGTCCATACAGAGGTCATGGGTTTGAGAGATCTACCTGAGGACCCTGGATGAGCAATTGTGAAGCACTTTGTAGATAAACTGTAGACTCTGTATGTTGGTGGTGGCACGACATGATGCAGTTAATGGTTCTGGCGTTGGCTTAATCATTCATCTAGAACCCAAAGGAGTGAAAATGAGTCATCCTCAATTTCAAGGGATAGACAATTGCCACTATATTCAAAATGAAATTTTCTCTTTTTCTGTAGGGCTAAAGAACAGCTTACATGCACTAGTTTGTTTCAGTTTGAGACGGGTCAAATAAAAAAAACTTCGATTGAACATGAAACCATAAATATTAATGTGCATGTTTAGAAGAAAAAGTGCACCTTCTGCTAACTTAATCATTGTTCTGACATTTATTGGAAATATTCCAATGTCAGGCTTTGTGGTTTAAGTCATACAGGTGGAGCCTGAGATCTTGGAGACCAGTAAAGGAGAAACCCACCCTCATTTGCTTAATTTGTTTTAAATAAGCAAATAGAAACATGCTGTAGAGAACATAATGGACTGCAGCCAAGCTAGCTGTGCATGTATTGTGTATATATTGAATGAATTTTATGTATATTTAATTTCATTCACAGCAAACATCCTTCAACATAATTCTGTTTAATTTATTGATTTTTGGAAAGTGCAAGGCATTATCCATGTTCTCTTGCAGGTCAATGTTGAACAATGTAATAAACTAGGGAAAAAAATATGGTCACTCTTTGAACCGGACTCCAATGTGATAATGAGCAGATCAGTATTTTAATTATGCAATTTAAAGAATAAATATTGGCCAGGGCACTGGAGTAATATCTGCCTTCAACTTGCTGCACAAATTGTTGAAGAGTAGTTTAGATATTTGTATCAGCCTGAGGTCAGACAAGCTTGTATTAAGGATAGTAGATCAATCTGTGAAATACTTTTAAATTGAACACTCCCTGCACAGGACATGATTATTTTGAGCAGGATTTGAGTCCCCATTTCTTTGGCACTCATTGTGCATTAGTACTGATATTTCAGTCGGGTTTGTGGTAATTGGGTCACAAGCATTGGGCATGCTATGTTGGTACTGCAATGTGTTGTGTTAGTTGGGGGCAGACGCAAATGATACATCACTGCTTTTATATAATGCGATAAATACATCTGACTCTGCATTTCATCTTGCTGTAACCACAGAACATTGCACTCCATGTTTAATCTACGAAACAGTAAAATGGGCCCTAATCTTGTACATTCCTGCCTCTTAGGAGGGGGACTCAACACAGAAAATCAGTTTTCTCTAACTTAGCTCTGTGTACACTTTTTATCAGTAAAGTTTATGTACAGGAAAATAGGATAGATGAGGGTTGAATTGAGGAACAGAACAGTCTGTCATTTTACTTGAAGTCCACTTTGTCAGTAAACATAGGAAGTTTAAGACCAAATTGTGGGCAGAATTTAATTGTACAAATCAGTAATAAGATTTCACCTCTGACTAATTGGCAGCACGTTAAAAAGTAAGATGCTGAATTTAATCTACATATAGCAAGTTCAACTAAGATGGTTTTAGGGAATGAACTGGGACAAGTCGAAAAGATGGCCTTTGAAGGCAGTAATTGCAATCTTGTCCTTCTATGCATTTGAGACCTACATTAGTATTATAGAAATATCACCAATGCTGCTTCCAATAGATCTACTGCTGGGATAAGCATCTTCAATTCCTGAATAGTCTTTACAGAAGTGTCAATATAATCATTTGTTTCTTCTGGGCAATTCACATTGCCTGATGCTAGACTCGCGTAGCAGACACTCTATTGCCAGTTCTATCAAAGGAAGAGATTACTGAGTGTACAGGAAAACATTCATGTTCTCAGGCCTCCTGGGTGAGGGGAGATGTACAATCCCCTGGACATCCTGGGCTCATGATTATTGAAAGAGAAGTAATAGAGGAGCATTGAACCTTGAGTACTTGCATTGAAAGCACATAGAAATCCAATGTAAACATTGGATATTTCATCTCAAAGTTCCTAGACATCTATATGGGTCCTACACAGGCCTCAATGGCTGTCTTGGGATTGTCAATACTGGTGTGGAAGCAAACAATCATTGATCCCTAGTGATCATCTGAGGAACAGAATCAGTTAAGTGTATCTGAACTAGATGCATGAAGAAAACATTCCAGAAATGCTGGAAATCCTGAACACACATGGTGTTGAGGGAGCTCAGCAGGTCAGGCAGTATCTATGGGGAATAATAGTCAATATTTTGGAGAGTCCCTTCAAAAGGTACCCCATGCAAGGCTTAAGAAGGTAAAGAGGCATGGGATCCAAGGGGACATTGCTTTGTGGATCCAGAACTGGCTTGCCCACAGAAGGTAAAGCATGGTTGTAGATGGGTCATACTCGGCATGGAGATTGGTGACCAGTGTGGCGCCTCAGGGATCTGTTCTGAGATCCTTACTTGGGATGAGGATTTGGAGGGATGGGTTAGTATGTTTGATGACGCAGGTTGGTGGTGCTGTGGGTAATGCGGAGGGCTGTCAGAGGTTACAGAGATATTGATAGGATGCAAAACTGGGCTGAGAAGTGGCTGATGGAGTTCAACCCAGGTAAGTGTGAAGTGGTTCATTTTGCTAGTTCAAATATGATGGCAGAATATAATATTAATGGTAAGACTCTTAGCAGTGTGGAGGATCAGAGGGATCTTGGTGTCGAAGTCCATAGGATGCTTGAAGCAGCTTGACAGGTTGACTCTCTGGTTAAGAAGGCATATGGTGTATTGGCCTTCATCAGTCGTGGAATTGAATTTAGGAGCTGAGAGGTAACGTTGCAGCTATATAGGATCCTGGTCAGACCCCACTTGGAGTACTGTGCTCATTTCTGGTTGCCTCACTACAAGAAGGATGTGGAAGCCATAGAAAGGGTGCAGAGGAGATTTACGAGGATGTTGCCTAGATTGGGGAGCATGCCTTCTGAGAATAGGTTGAGTGAACTCGGAAGGGAACCAGACAGAGGTGATGGGCAGGCAAGGAAAAGAGAAGGGGTTAGAAGGAACCAGAATCAGGGAAGGAAAAACAAAGGGTGAGAAGGTGTGAATAAACTAAGGTTAAAGAAATGTTCACGCCCATCAGGTTAGATGCCACTCAGACAGAATATGAAGTGTTGTTCCTCCAGCCTGAATGTGGGCTCATGGCAGCAGAGTGGACAAGAACTGGTATGGATGAATGGGAAGTCAAATTGCAATGGGTGGCCACTGGGAAATTTTGTGGACGATGGTGAAATGGTGTTCAACTAAGCCCTCCAATCTGTTTGGTTTTCCTGATGTATAGTCAGCACATCTGTTTCTACTACAAAAATGTATGATTGTGCATTTTCCAACATTGTATTTCATTTGCTACTTTCTTGCCCATTCTCCTAATCTAAATTCTTCTGCAGCCTACCTGTTTCCTCAACACTACCTGCCCTTCCACCAATATTCATATCTGCAAACATGGCAACAAAGTCATCTATTTCATCATCAAAATCATTGATGTACAGCATAAAAAGAAGTAATCCCAACACTGGCTCCACTGGACCACAAGTCATTGGCAACCAACCAGCAAAGGATCCTTTTATTCCCACTCTCTGCCTCCGACCAATCAGCCAATGCTCTAACCATGCCAGTTACTTTCCTGTAACACCTTGGGCTCTTAACTTGGTAAGTAGTCTCATGTGTGGCATCTTGTCAAAGGCCTTCTGAAAGTCAATGTATAACATCCACAGCATCTCCTTTATCTATCCCATATGTAATCTCCTCAAATAATTCCAACAGGTTTGTCAGACAAGAATTTCCCTTGAGGAAACCATGCTGACTTGTCCTTTCTTGTCCTGTGTCATCGGGTACTCCATAACTTCATCCTTAACAACTGGATCTAACATCTTCACAACCAGAGATTAGGCTAACTGGTCTATAATTTCTTTTCTGTTGCCTTTCTCCTTTCTTAGTGGATTGGCATTTGGAATTTTCCAGTCCTTTGGCACCATGCCAGAGTCCAATGATTTTTTTTGAAAATCATTACTAATGCCTCCACAATCTCTGCTGCTCCCTCTTTCAGAACCCTGGGGTGTAGTTCATCTGGTCCAGGTGACTTTTGTACCCTTGTCTTTCAGTTTTTTGAGCACCTTCTCCTATGCACTTCCCTCACACCCTTCAACATCTGGCACACTGCTAGTGTCTTCCACAGTGAAGACTGGTGCCAAATACTCATTCCATTCATCTGTCATCTCCTTGGCCCCCATTATTTCTCCAGCCTCATTTTCTAGTGGTCTTGTATCCACTCACTCTTTTTAAACATACTTGAAAAAGCTTTTACCATCTACTTTGATATTGTTTGCTAACTTGCTTCCATATATCTTTCCCTCCTAACGATTTCTGTAGTGCTTTAAGAGCTTCCCAATCCTGTCTTCCCACTAATTTTTGCTTTGTGTGCCCTCTTTTGCTTTTACATTAGCTTTGATTTCCCTTGTCAGCCACAGTTGTTCTTGCATCCTTCACATGAGCAAAAATCTTTAATTGCGTCTTGGTCTAAATGTACAATGTGCCACGTATAATAATTTGTATAAATAGTAAGTACAGCAGGGCAGTCAATATAGCATAGAAATACAATTGTATCAGCACGAGTTAATCAGTTTGGCCTATTGGAAGAAGCTGTTCCAGAGCCTTTTGGTCCTGGCTTTTATACTGCAGTACTATTTTGCCATTTGAGTACTTGTTATTTTTGGAATGCATCTATCCTGCACCTTCCTCATTTCTCCAGAAACTCAAACCATTGTTGCTCTACTGTCATCCCTGCCAACATCTTCCAATTTATTTTGGCCAACTCCTCGTAACTGCTGAATAGTGCATAACTGTTTTAAGTACTTGTATTGACCAGAAAATGGTTCATTTTACTGAGTAAGTATTTTAACTGGAATTCCCAAATATTATAATCAAGGCTTATATTTTAGGATTTCAGTACAGGTTTTCAACTTCCATTGACACTTCCTTTATACACCTGTAAGGGGCAAAGTGCAGAGTTCTGTTATCATTTAGGCCTGCAGACTAACCGTATCTGCTCTGGTTGAGTGGGTCACCTTGTATCTGTGTTCAGACTAGATTTTTTTTTTTGAAGATGTATTAGATGTATTTGAAGACGTATAGATTTCAATTGTATTAGATCTGTGGGTATGTTGCCAAATGTACTCCACCTCTATATCTATAAATAAAATAGTTGAGCCATGGCTTCAACAAATAGTATTTGATCTCTTAAAAATACCTTCTGCATGAAGAAATCTGACACTTAAGTTTGAATCCATTTTCTCAAGACCCTGGCTGTGGCTCAGTTTTGCTCATTTAGATGCAAGCTGTATTTTGATTCTTCCTCTGAAGCGCCATCCTTGAGTGAAACTAGCTCTAGCTATAAACTGTAGTCAAGCACGTTCCTGAGTTCCCCCACTACCATTGTTTCTGGAATAGTGAAAACACCACCTCACAACTTCCACTGTTGCGGAGCAGGATGGGATCTGGGAAATAACTTTTTTAGCATGCCTTCCTCTCTTTCAGTAGAATATTTGCTTCAGTCAAAAATGTTGCAAAGCTGAAAAGCTTTCCGACAGTCAAATACGGTCAACACTGCTCCCGGTCTGCGTGGAACTAAGAACATTTGGGACTTGTCTGAGCGGATAAAGGCAGTGAGTTTGGAAAGTGGACTGGAAAAGCCCTGTGTCAAAGTTGCACTGAATGCCTCAATATCCCCAAACCCTGTGTAAATTATAATCCTTCTCTTCCACTTGCAGGGATTCCTCTTCCCTGCTCTCTCACCACCCCCCCCCCCCCCCCAAATTTGAAGTCCATTTTCAAGAATCATACACGAAACTAATTTAAAAGTGAGCTGGAGATAAATGGTTCAATATTTCAGAGGAAACGTGAAGGACGAAACACAATTTCAATGTCTTCCCAGTTTGTCATTCCAGTCTCCCAAGCCCTTCTGTTGTATTTTAACGGCCATTTGTGTTTGAACGCGTTGAATTTGTTGTTGCACTGGACGATGGAACACTGCTTTAAATGGTTTTAATCTGTAATGACGTTACCTTCAAGTCAGAATTGAATCGGGAGGCAAACGAGGACGCAGTCCATGGTGGGATTTACCCATTCGTTGCTGTTCTTAAACCTCTCCCTGCTCAATAACTACCACTATTAGACGCTTCCCTCGTTACATATCACCGTTTCTACACAGATCTATATCGATAGCTGGTTTAACACAACTGTTTACCCTACCCCATTAATGGATTTTTGACCTGAAAGCTTTTTAATGTACTGACTGACTTCCTGCTGCGTCTTGGCATAACTCTGCACGAGAATCAAGTGGGTGTCTTTATGTGCGGTTAATTGGAACTGAGAAGTCTCGCAAACACTAGTTGCAAATTGTACCGCCAAGGATGAAACATTGGAGCGATGTTAGCAATGAGTGTAAAGAAAATGATGAACACCAATCAGTTTCCAGGGATGCTTCTGATCCATTGATTTGTTTTATTTTGTGTGCGTGGGGGGTGTCTCGGCAGTCTGTTTTTGATCTCTCTGGGGAATCGTGTATCCTTATGGACTGCAATTTGTTTCTATGGGAACAGAAACTACAGATGCATTGCATTTTTTCTATTTTAAACTAATGTGTAATTAATCCTTCTCTCTCTCTCATCCCCTCCCTTTCTTCCAGGAGAACAATTGAAGTGTTTCAAAGCTCCAGCTGGAAGTCTGGGACCCTCCCCGTGCCTTTGACCTCACCCGATGGATTTTCCCCTCTTCAGAGAAAAGGCCGACCCCACTATGAAAGCCATTCACACAGTTGAGAGGCTGGCCGACAGCATCACCGAGAAGTGCTTCTTGCCTTGCGTGGAGAAAGCCGCCGACTTGCCGGATGCGAGATCATGCAGGATCTGCACTGAGCATGTCCCACAGGAGGGGACCATATTATGCAAAAAGACTGCAACAGCAGATGGGAAAAGCGGCGGCAACGAGCGAGCGAACGCCTCTCCTGTACGCCCGGCAGGTGCTGGCTCGGTTAACGGCTCAGCACCGACCCGTTTCGTCCACAAGGACCATGGCTTGAGGGGCAGAGGCTTTTGGCTCTTTGGCAACATGGGGAATCAGGACGGGAAGCTGAAAAAGACGGTAGGAGACGGCCAGGAATGTCCGGACGACTCCAGGCTCAAGGATGCCGATGGTACAAAGAAAGGGTCGGGAGGCAAGAAGGCGCATGCAAAGCACGGAAAGGGAAACGAGAGCCATAGGAAGAAGAAATCCGAGTCCTCCCGCTCGGTTTTCTCCATCAGGAAGAGAAAACAGCAGACCCGGGGTAAGAATGGGTCCAAGGATGATATATCGGAGAGCCGGGCCCTGCACATTGAAGAGCTGGACAGCGTTCACTCGGTTACAAAGACCCCCGACATCAGTATTTCAGCGGACGAGGGAGGACTGACCGATACCGAAGCCGAGCCGCTCGACATCACCAACGACAGTCTGCCCGCTGCTCCGGAGCCGCCCACCGGCCAGCGGCTCAGCTCGGAATCGGACACCGACATCTACAGCTTCCACTCGGCCGCCGAGCAGGAGGACCTGCTCTCCGACATTCAGCACGCCATCCAGCTGCAGTGGTTGGGCAAGGAAACCGAGGGGAAGCTTTCGCTCACCGAGCGGCAGGCGGGGGTGAATGGGAGGCCGCCAGTCCCACAGCCCGGCCCGGGGGCACCGGCTAGCCTTGCAGTACAGTCCGGCCAACATCAGCAGGGTGAGCCTGCCTCCAGGGCCGAGCTGACCGAGGAGAATGCCGAACATATCAAAGCCCCCGTTGAAGAGAGCCTGCTTCCTAATCTGGAGGAGGGGACGCAGGACATTCGGGTCGATGCTAACGGTGGTCCAGTGGGCGACCTGTCAATAACCCAGGGTGGGTTTGAATCTCTTCCCGAGCGGCCGGCTCCTCCTGCAGAGGTTTGCTCGCCAGTAAAAGCTGAGTTGACTCTCGACGAGGATGCTGGCGACCACAGTGTGCCCAATGGACTGGCGTGCGGCCAGGCGGGCTCCGATACCGAGGTGTCGGGTGACGCCGTGGGGTCCGCCGTTGAGGCTAGCGCCCGCCGCATTAGCGAGGACAGACCGATCTTGTCCATCGGCAATTCCCGCTCACACAAGCCGCCGGGACCACCTGCCGCTGTCAGACCTCATGCCCCGGTCAATGCCATCTTTGTCCGAACGACGACTAGGCAGCTGAGCTCCCCCAGTAACTCCCCCCTGGCTTCGCCCTCGCAGAGTCCCCGGTGCCAGAGGCGGCGGCGGGCGGTGGAGCACAAGTGGAGCAGAGAGCGGATCCGAGCGGAGAAGTGCCCCAGCGAGAGGAGGAACCTGAGCCGCTCGGCTGACTGGACCGAGGAGTTGAGGCGGCCGACTGCAGTCCGTGTCAAGAAAACGGGGTCTGTGGACTCGCTGCAGCGCTCCGGACCCCCCGAAATTTCATCTCTTCGACCGGCCAAGAGGCCTTCCTTACCCGAGAGCGGCTACCCCGAGATCTTTACAGGTAAGTGTGTGAACATGGTGACGGTAAAAGCAGAAAGGTGTTTTCCAAGCCGATATTCACTTGCTAGACAAGTGCATTCTCTATGGGCCTATCATCGTCATTGTGATTTGCAGAGCAGAAACTGCTATCGAACATGTTATGTCAATTCTGCTGTCCAAATATCCTCCCCAACAGGAAGCTTGAAGGTGTTCTGCCACTTGTGCAGGGGGCAGAGTGTTATCTTGTGCCTTTGCTTTGATAATTCTTCCACAGTCCCACTGGAGCCGAACTTTTAGGTATAACTTCTGCGCTAGTTGATCACGCTGGCCATGACCTGCCTTGGTCTCTCCTGAATGGAGCCCTATTGACTTGGGTACATGGTGTTTGTCAAGATTGTTTTGCTTAAGGACTCTTGCAGAGTGGGCATGTTAGGTTTATGTTCAAATGTAGTTTCAGGAGACATGCCTCAAAGGTTTTTGTGAAAGAGCAGGTTCAGGTAGTTCATAGAAATTTGTTTTTGCCTTATTCCTATCTAATAGAAAGAGGTGGTTTAAAAAGACCTGTAGTTCTGATTTTAAAAGTAACCAGAATGATGGTAGTGGTGCTGGCACTATCTTAATGCTATTCACCAGTAACCTACTCGAGGTTTTGCCAGGACCCAGTTCTAAGCTTACAATAAAATCGGAGCTAGGCCTGGAGGATGGCTGGTCTGCGGCTGCAACTCAATGGAGAGTTGCACTGAATTTCAGCAGTTAAGAATAGCTTCTCTTGACATCAAGGAAACATTTCTGGTATCAAGGTACCTTGGTAGAAGTCAATGGTCATTACTCACACAAAGAAGGTCAATATCCCAATATGCAAACACTCTCTGCAAGAGTTCAAGGTCAAGCCATCTTCAGCTTTATCTATGAGCTTTCATGCAAAATTGATCATTAACAATGATCAGTGATCACACAAAGCTCAATTCCATCCAAACTCCTTGTTAGAAAGAACCTACAGCAAACTCTAGACAGCATTTTAACAAAGACTATACAGAAAATAATTGCCAGTGTGGAGCTGCTAAGTCATGACCTTAATCCTGGGGGTTGGGGGTTTGTGGGGGGGAGGGCAAGTTTCATTAACCAGAAACCAGGCTGCATGTGTAGATCAAATGCTGGGGACATCAGTATGCTACTTGTATTCGGATTCCTCATTCAACTATTTTCATGATGCAAGTCGGAAATATTGTGAGTGGTGCTTCTCTAGGGCCCATAATCAACCGAAAACTCTTTCTATTGGCACTGTGGCTTTAATTTTTTCTATGTAAAATGGTACACAAAGGTGTCTGTTCCCCTGCAAATCAAGCACTTTTCTGACTTGGAACAGTAGATAGATTTCCTTCATTGCAGGTTCTAATCCCAGAGCTTCCAGCCCACTGATCACAGGTAAATACTTTCTACTGCTACACCTGTGCATTTAGCACTACCACCACTTTGAGGGCAGTTAAGGACAGCTGATTTAAATGTTCTTGCCAGTTAGTTCAAACTATCATCTTGTAACAACCCCTACAGCTGTATTTTCTCAGAACAGACAGCTTGTCACTTGAAGTAACCAATGAATCGTTCTAAGTGTCTGCATTTGTAATGCTGCTACAGATCTGAGCTCTGCAGATCTTTCCTGAAGGGAGAATTGAGTTTGTCTCCAGTACTGACCGAAGGCTTTGGAGTGAAAGTACATTTTGTGCACTAATCTCCTGCAGCAGTTGGCTCAGTATAGTTGCTCTGCTCCTTAAGACCACCTGACCTTATAACCTCTGCTTCTTGGGAGTTGAATGTGTTATGAGTGGTTTCTTGCTGGAGACCCAGTTTATGGATTAGTTTTATTTGACATGTGTACATTGAAAAATATGAAGCATTAAGTGAAATGCATTTTGTGTCAACAAGCAACAGTCTGACTATCTGCTTTGGGGGGGGGGGGGGGGGTGGTGTGGGGTGGTTGGTGGGCAGCCTGCAAGTAATGCCATGCTTCTGGTATCAACATGGTGTCTATAACTTGTTAACCTTATCCTGTTTGTCTTTGGAATCTGGGGGGGGGGGGGGGGGGAAACCAGAGCACCCACGGGAAACCCATGTGGACATGGGAGGTAATGTACTAACACTTCCCAGCAAAAGTGGGAATGAACCATGATCACTGGTGCTGTAAAGCATCATGCTAATCACTACACAATTGTGTTTGGGGTTTTTAAAGTTCAAAAGCTTGTGGTACCAAAGTCCTACCAAGCCAAGAAAAATTCTTTATTAGGCTTCTGTGCTTTATTTCTGATCAGGAATGTTATAATGAGGATGGGTTCATTTTAATTTCCCTACCAAAAGACCCATGAATTTCAACATTTATTGTATATGAAGTCAATCATATGAATTGGGTTTTATATTGGTTGGTCTAAACACTTTTTTTGAAACTGCTTCCATGAGAGATGACTGAAGTCGTTAAGGTTAAAGAATACTAGAGAGGAAATTGGTCAATGATATGATTGGACTGCAACATTGTGTTTTGTGCTACCTCACATTGGTAGGTTGGGGATCCTTGTGTCAGGTTAACAGGAAAGGTAACAAGTCTGGATTGCATCTTCAATGAAGAAAATGATTAGGCTATTTTTCACTAGGAGTAAAA
Source organism: Hypanus sabinus (assembly GCF_030144855.1). Taxonomy (NCBI): domain Eukaryota; kingdom Metazoa; phylum Chordata; class Chondrichthyes; order Myliobatiformes; family Dasyatidae; genus Hypanus; species Hypanus sabinus. Next base: position 24,877,784 of record NC_082717.1, read on the forward strand.
TGGGGAATTTTGACCAGATTAATTGTTTGCCACCTTATGGACATCCATTGACTGGGGATTTTCAGTGAAAAGTTACAAATCAGTGGTATGGCTTTGGGGTCATAGTTCAATGCAAGCTAGCTAGATTGGGGTTGAATATAGAATCCAGCTGGAAAGCCAGTTTTTTTAGCACTTGTTTATTGTATAGTCTATTTTACTGTGGTATAATATTTTGGGGTTACTGTTCATGATATTGTGTGGGTACATCGTGGCCCAGAGGAACATTGTTTCATTTGGTTTTATTTAATGGACAGTCAGATGGAAATAAACTGGAACATTTTCCACATTTCTAAGTTACATATTGCATGTTACAGACCTCTTGGAAATGTGTGTAGTGGGTATACTGATCCATTGCAGGAACTTAGCCTACCTTAAAATTGTAGTAATTGCTTAAAAAAAATCAATGTCTCTAGTGCTGGTTGAATAATTTTAAAATATCACTAAGTAGGAATATGTCAGTTAAACTCCTGAAGCTGTTATTTCAGCAAGAAATATGGAGCTTATTTTGTTAAGTCATCATAAAGGGAATGACCAGAGCAAATAGATGTACAGTATTTTCTACCTAGATACTTGACGACTGAATTCGCAGATCACAGTTGGGGTGGCAACAATATTAGAATCTTAACTCTGATTCTGGATTGAAATGAAAACTGACACTGTAGAAAATTGTATTTAATTATGTTGGCATTGGAGCATTTATTGCCCACACCCAACAATCTGAACAGAGTGGCAGTGAATTGTCTGAAAGCCATTTGATAGCCCACTAAGAGTAAGCCACATGGTGTAGACACATTAATGAAGCAGTGGAAGAGTAGATGTTAGAAAATTGACCTTCAGCAACCACAACAGCCTTGGTGAATGGTTTGCTCCAACAGGGTGTGTATTGCCTGCCTTGCCCTTTTTGACTTCAATTTTGACAGTGCCTTGCCATACTTGATATGATTCCATGATGTACAGGGTAATTATTCTTGCCTTGCCTCTGAAGCAGTGTTTGCTACATCTTGAGCTAGGGCTTTAAGAGTCAAATGGTCCAAATAGAAACTGGTAGGTGTCGTTGAGCAGATATGCAAATTCTAGCTTAACTGCTTCAGTGCTTCAGGTACTGTTTTTAAAAACTAATCACATATGGTCTGAATTGGGAGATATTTGTTGTTCAGAAACAGGTTTATTATCTGTATTGCAGTTCAGTGCAATACATAATATAGAAAAAAATAAGTAAATTAAAGTGTGCATATATTGAATAGGTTTAAAAATTGTGCAAAAACAGAAATAATTTACATTAAAAAGTGAGGTAGTGCTCATGGGTTTAATATCCACTTTGGAATCAGATGGCAGAGGGGAAGAAGCTGTTCCTGAATCGCTGACTGTGTGCCTTCAGGCTTGTGTATCTCCTTCCTGGTGGTAACAGTGAGAAAAGGGCATGTCCTGGGTGCTGGAGGTCCTTAATAGATGCTGCATTTCTGAGTCACTGCTCCTCGAAGATGTCCTGGGTACTTTGTAGGCTAGTGCCCAAGATGGAGCTGACTAGATTTATAACCTTCTGCAGCTTCTTTTGGTCCTGTGCAGTAGCCCCTCCATACCAGACAGTGATGCAGCCTGTCAGAATGCTCTCCACAGTACATCTATAGAAGTTTGAGTGTTTTGTTGACATACCAAATCTCTTCAAACCATTGAAGTATAGTTGCTGTCTTGCTGCCTTGAGAACTACATTGATATGTTGGGACCAGGTTAGGTCCTCTGATTTTGACACAGGAGCTTGAAACTGCTCACACTCTCCTTCTGAGAATTGGTATGTGTTCCTTTGTCTTACCCTTCCTGAAGTCCACAATCGGCTCTTTCGTCTTACTGACATTGAGTGCCAGATTGTTGCTGCGGCACCACTCCACTAGTTGGCATATCTCACTCCTGTGCGCCCCTCTCATCAACACCTGAGATTCTACCAACAATGGTTATACTGTCAGCAAACTTGGATGCTATTTGAGCAATGCCTAGCCACAGTCACGGGTATAGAGCATGTAGAGCAGTGGGCTAAGTACATACCCCTGAGGTGCACCAGTGTTGATCAGCAGCAAGGAGGAGATATTATCGCCAATCCTGACAGATTGTGATCTTCTGGTTAGTAAATTTGAAGATGCAATTGCAGAGGAAGGTAACTTGTCAATCAGGATTATGGAAATGATGGTATTAAATGCTGAGCTATAGTCGATGAACAGCATCCTGACATTGGTATTTGTATTGTTCAGGTGGTCTAAGGCTTTGAAATTGTCTGCTGTTGCCCTATTGTGCAGACAGGCAAATTGCAATAGGTCTGGGTCCAGGTCCTTGCTGAGGCAGTAGTTTGGTGTAGTCATGACCAATCTCTCAAAGCATTTCATCACTGTAGATGTGAACTTGTATGTGTTCAAGCTTGTATATGAATAGTTTAACTTGGAGTTATGGGTGGTCAAGGAAGTGGCAAAGTTATAACCTCTTTAGAATATTGGTGATTCTGCATCAAAAATGCTTTCTATTTGAATCTGACAAATTAACTTTGAAAGGCTGTGAGTCTCTGGCAGAAGGATCTAATCAGCTTTACTGAGCTCGGCTCGTTGTTGTTGGCTTTTGAAAGTCACACCATTCTCCAAAGCAACTGTGGTCTTCATCATCAAGACATAAATGTTGACAAGGATTTTATTTTTTTTTATTGGTTCATGTTTTAATGTAGAGAGGCCCTCCGGTCGAGGTCAATCATGGATGTTGCCTCCCAGCAATCTAAAATGTTACGCAAGCTTATACAGAAGCCAGTGCAGTACTGTATGGAAAGTGAGCTGTCGCCGATGTAGCGGGCTCCCACTCCACACAGCTAACAAATCCGAAGGAGTGGAGAGACTGATACAGTTTGGTGGCATTGGCTTTGCACTGTCAAACTGTCTGTTAGCATTGAATGGAACATAGGGCTGCCTTAGGGATTCCAGTTCGGGACTTTTCCTGTTTATTCCCAAAGCTGTCTCTGTGAGTGGATATAGCCACAAGGCAGTGGAAGTTTGAGATCAGCCTTCCTTCTAGATGAGCTGCCAAAGACTGCTCATGTGCCCCATCTTCCCAAAGCGACTGGTCTTAAGACACCAGTAACCCACCTTTGCTCCTTGTCAGTCAAAGCTGTTCTGCCGGGCTTGGCTGCTCAGCCATCCATGAAGTCCTGGAGTTGGACTTGGTTGTGAGGCTGTTTGAGATGCTCGCCATCGAGAGCATTTAAAGGGCAGTGGGAGCTTGTCCTCCACGTATAATGACCTTAAGGAGCCATATCTTAATATAATCTATTACAAATCACTGTATTCTGCAGTGATTGGACACAGTTAGGTTTGTGTGAAAGAAATAAATCCCTGTGTAACCCTTCCTTGCTATTCATGACTTAGTCTTTGGGTTTCCTTTTAGAAGACACTTGACAAAAGGGAAACAAAGTGCTGAAATAATCAAGTTTGGCAGCATCCTGCAAACAATGTTTCAGTTCCATTATTTATCTTTTGTAATTTATTTTTATTGAAGTTCAAGCATTTTCATAAGATGTATTTCAGATACTGTGCATGTGTATCATATCCATATTTGCCACAAATCTCCATTCATAATCTTAAATGATATTTTGTTAGTTAATAAATGACATTTTATTAGTTGCTAATCACAGTTGAGTGAAATCTGCATCGTAGTTGAGGTTGGCAGGGTGATCCCAGTTAACCCTACTGTGACTGATGGTAAAGTTGATTAAAGGTCACTCTCCACATTGCTCCCAAGCAGTCTTGCTGATTAACAGTCCTGCAGCCTTCATGTGTGCTTACATTTAGTCAGCACTAACCATCTGGAGCTGGGGCTTCCCCACCTGGGGTCCATGGACCCCTTCATTATTGGTAGGCTCTTTGGCATAAAATGGGTTGGGGGAACCCTCATCTGGAGCATTTTTGTCAGGCCTTGAGGTGAGACTGCAAATGCTGGAATCTGGAGTAACACAAAAAAGCATTAAAGGCCATGCTTCCATGCTTACACAGTGGGCCATGCAGCATCAATGGGGGAAAGTGGATCAAGAGCCTTCATCTGATTGGGAGAAGTGGCAATGATCAGTAAATAACAGTGCAGGGAAGGGGAGCAAGAACTAGTGGTTGACTGGTAGATTCCAGTGAGGGTGATTCCCACATGAGGGTGGGAATGACAAGCTGAGAAGTGATGGGTGGAAGTGACTAACAGCTGATGCAATTTGATAGTGGATGGTGGAGCAAACAGGGATGACGGGGTTAATTCAGAGTAATATGCGGGTAATGAACACATGGTGTTGGGAAGGGGAAAAACAGATGGGGGCCAGTTAGATCAAGTAGGGGAATAGTGAAGAGGGAGGTGAGAAAGGGACAGAGTGGAGAGTATTTACTAGAAGCTTGAGAATTCAGAAATCCTGCTGCCACGTTGAAGACTACCCAGGTGAAGTGAAGTTTGTTCTTTAATTTAGCTATGGCCTGGCAGTAGAGGAGGCCATGGACAGATACATTGGTGTTGGAATGGGAAGTGGAATTGAACTAGCTCGCCTCTGGGAGGCTACAGCAGGAGATTATTCGCTCATCTGCATCTGGCATCATTGATGCAGTGGAGGCAATATCAGAGCACCAAGTACAACAAATAATACATGTTAGTTTGCCTCACCTGGATGAATTGAGACCCTGGATGGTGGTGAGTGGTCACTGTAGCAGAGGAAGAGGCGAAGAGTTGTCGGGGTAGGATTGTTCCACATAACCAATGAAAGGGTGGTCATAACAGGTACTTGTAGCTCGATCCTTGGATCTGAGAAAGTGGGAGGAGCTAACTGAGAAGCTGAAGGTGTAGTGCAAGTTCCCAGACACGAGAGTGGTGGTCGAGAGGAACCATGAGCTGCTTATCCAGAAAGAGCCCTGAAGCCTTGCTGTTTTTTGCGGTGGTAAACAGAACTGTACAGAGACAGCATGTCCATGGTGAAGGAGGCAGTTGATGCCAAGAAAACGTCAGGGCCTGGGTCAGTTTCCCTTTCTACTTTTATTCCATGCTCTAATATATTCTTATGCCTTCATCTTCCTATCACCTCAAACATGAAATAATTGTCACCTGGCCTGCTCATCATCCCTCTTGCCAGGATCCAGCCATCACACTTGCTCGAACCTTTCCTGCCGAACCGAGTATCTCCTCTTTGCAGTGCAGTTAAAGGCTCTTGACCCAAAACTTTGACTATTTCCCTTCATAGGTGCTGTCTAACCTGCTGAGTTTTTCCAGTGATGCTTGTTAGACAGCCCTTTAGACTTAATCTCTACTTGAATATATATAATTGCTTGCCAAAAACATTGTAAAACTAGTAAGTGACTGCTTTAAATCCTTGGAGTTTGATTTGAACTAAAAAAAACCCAGCAACTTTTAGCAACAAAACAAAATATTTAAGTATTATTAATGAAGGTCAAGCATTCTGTTGTCTTGTCAAGATACATTTATATAGGGAAGATAGGGTGCAGACAATAAGTAATTTGCATACATCCATAGTCTCCTAGCACTGGTCACTGAATGATAGAGCTTGAACAACACACAAAATTCTGGTGAAACACAGCAGGCCAGGCAGCATCTATAGAGAGAAGCACTGTCGACGTTTTGGGCCGAGACCCTTCATCGGGACTAACTGAAGGGAAAGATACTAAGAGATTTGTAAGTAGGAGGGCAAGGGGGAAATACGAAATGATAGGAGAAGACCGGAGGGGGTGGGGTGAAGCCAAAAAGCTGGAAAGGTGATTGGCGAAAGTGATACAGAGCTGGAGAAGGGAAAGGATCATGGGATGAGAGGCCTAGGGAGAAAGAAAGGGAGGGGAGCACCAGAGGGAGATGGAGAACAGGCAGAGTGGTGGGCAGAGAGAGGGGGTAAAAAAAACAACTAAATATATCAGGGATGGGGTAAGAAGGGGAGGAGGTTCATTAACGGAAGTTAGTGAAGTCAATGTTCATGCCATCAGGTTGGAGGCTACCCAGCCAGTGTATTACGTGTTGTTCCTCCAACCTGAGTGTGGCCTCATCTTGACAGTAGAGGAGGCCATGGATAGACGTATGGGAATGGGACGAGGAATTAAAATGTGTGGCCGCTGGGAGATCCTGCTTTCTCTGGCGGACAGTGTAGGTGTTCAGCAAAACGGTCTCTCAGTCTGCGTTGGGTCTCACCAATATATGAAAGGCCACACCAGGAGCACTGGACGCAGTATACCACACCAGCTGACTCACAGGTGAAGTGTTGCCTCACCTGGAAGGACTGTCTGGGGTCCTGAATGGTGGTGAGGGAGGAAGTGTAAGGGCAGGTGTAGCACTTGTTCTGTTTACAAGGATAAGTGCCAGGAGGGAGATCGGTGGGAAGGGATGGGGGAGGACAAGTGGATAAGGGAGTCGTGTAGGGAGCAGTCCCTGCAGAAAGGGGAGGGGGAGAGGGAAAGATGTGCTTGGTAGTGGGATCCCGTTGGAGGTGGCAGAAGTTATGGAGTTGGACCTGGAGGCTGGTGAGGTGGTAGATGAGGACAAGGGGAACCCTATCCTGAGAGGGGTGGCGGTTGGATAGGGTGAGGGCAGATATGTGGGAAATGGGAGAGATGCATTTGAGAGCAGAGTTGATGCTGAAAGAAGGGGAAGCTCCTTTGCTTAAAAAAGGAAGAAATCTCCTTCGTCCTGGAATGAAAAGCCTCATCCTGAGAGCAGATGCGGTGGAGATGGAGGAATTGTGAGAAGGGGATAGCATTTTTGCAAAAGACAGGGTGGGAAGAGGAATAGTCCAGGTAGCTGTGAGTCTGTAGGCTAATAGTAGATATCAGTGGATAGGCTGTCTCTAGAGATGGAGACAGAAAGATCAAGAATTGGAGGGAGGTGTCAGAAATAGACCAGGTAAAACTGAGGGCAGGGTGAAAGTTGGAGGCCAAGTCAATGAGCTTGGCATGCATGCAGGAGGCAGTGCCAATGCAGTTGTTGATGTAGCGAAAGAAAAGAGGGGGACAGATACCCGTATAGACTTGGAACGTGGACTGTTCCACAAAGCCAACAAAAAGGCAGGCATAACTGGGACCCATGCGGGTGCCCATAGCTACACCTTTGGCCTGGAGGAAGTGGGAGGAGACGAAGGAGAAATTATTGAGAGAACTAATTCTGCTTGACGGAGGAGAGTAGTGGTAGATGGGAATTGGTTAGGTCTGGAATCCAAAAAGAAGCAAAGAGCTTTGTGACCTTCCTGATGGGGGTATATAGGGACTGGACATCCATGGTGAAAATAAGGCGCTTAAAGAGCTTGAATCATTTTCAATTAACTTCTATAGTACATTTTGAAAATCACTTTTAACACAAAATTAGGAGGCATGGGGCCAATGGAAACTTGATTGAATGGGTTTAGAATCGGCTTACCCATAGAAAGTGGTAGTAGATGGGGAGTATTCTGCCGGGAGATCAGTGACTAGGCTTTATGGAAGACTACTAGTGGTCTGTAAACTTTAAAAGACTTTGAGGAAGTGATGGGGTGGGTTAGTAAGCTTGCAGATGAAGTAAAGATTGGTGGAGCTATGAATCTTGTAGGTTATTTATAACAGTATACAGTCACGATGCAGAGCTGGGCAAAGAAATTATGGATGCAGTTAAATCTGGAAAAGTAAAGTGATTCATTTTGGAAAGTTGAACTTGAAGACTGAGTGCAAGGTTAATGGCAGGTTTCTTCTTGTAGAAGAACAATGACCCTTGGAAGTATCTGCATAGGATGGGTAAGATGTGTGGTGGCTTTCATCAGTCAGCCGATTGAGTTCAAGAGCCATGAGGTGATGTTGCAGCTCCATAAACCTTAAGCCATACTTGGATTATTGTATTCGGTTCTGGTTGCCTCATTAGGAAGGATGTAAGAGCTTTAGAGAGGATGCAGAGGATATTTACCAGGATGCTGACTGGATTAAAGAGCATTATTGTGAAGAAAGGTTGCATAAGCTAGGGCTTTTCTCTGGAGCAATGAAGATGAGAGACAACTTGACGGGTGTGCAAGATAAGAGGTTTAGATGTTGCAGAACTAGTTGTTTTTTCTCACAAGATGGTAATGGCCAATGCCAGAGGGACATCTATTTCATCTGAGAGGAAAATTAAGAGATGTCAGAGGCAAGAATTTTTTTGGTTGACTGGGGTACCTGGTACAGTGCTGGAGATGGTGGTAGAGCCTGTTGCAATACAAACATTTAAGATAGGCACATGGAACTGAAGAAATGCAGAGCTATGGGTTATGTAGGGTGGCAGAGGTTAGGTTGATTGTGGAGTGAATTTGCATCGGTTGGCACAGCATTATGGATGGAAGCAATCATTGTGCTGTACTGTTTGTTCTATGATTGCTTTGCAGGGAGTGGACAATGTTTTGAGAGGTAGAGGCAGGGGTTAGGGTGGGTGGGGAAGTGCAGCAGCTATTGTATGTTTTCCCAAGTTTTTGGAGTAAAAAATTGGGAAAAAGTCGTGTTTCTACTAATGTTTGTGTATTGCCTTGCCAACTGATTCGCTCAACAGCAGAACTTATTGGCAGTACCACATTAGCCATCTGAATTGTCATTTGGTTTTTGTGAATCTTAATTAAACTTGCTGACTACCAAACAAAAGTTGCAAAGCATAATTTAAAGTGCAGAAGAAACAAACTAAATCAAGTTAGCCCAATAAACATTGGGTATTTCTTGTAAAAATGGAATATTACTGTATAAATTCTGTAGAGGAAACATACCATAAAACAGAGCAAAATTGGGCTTTTCAACCCACTGTCTGCTCTGCCATCCCATCATGGCTGATCCTGGATCCCACTCAACCCCATACATCTGCCTGCTAGCCATATTCTTTGATGCCCTGACCAATCAGGAAATCACCTTCTGCCCTAAATGTGTGCATGGACTTGGCCTCCACTGCAGTCTGGCAGAGTATTCCACAGATTCAGTACTCTGGCTGAAAAAAATCCTGTCTCTGTTACCCCTCAATTTTGAGGCTGTACCCTTTAGTTCTGGATACCCACACCGTAGGAAACATCCTCTCCACACCCACCCTATCTAGTCCTTTCAGCATTCAGTAGGTTTTAACGAGATCCCCTCCTCCATACATTCTTTTAAATTCCTGTGAGTACATGCCCTGAGCTGATGAGCACTCCTCGTATGTTAACCCCATTCATTCCTGGCATCATCCTAGTGAACCTCCTGTAAACTCTCCAATGAGAACACATCCTTTCTGAGACATGGGGCCCAAAACTGTTGACAATGCTATCAAGTACAGCCAGGCTAGTGTCTTATAAAGACTCAGCATCATCTCCTTGCTTTTATAATTTTCCCCTGAAATAAATGCCAACATTATATTTGCCTTTACCACAGACTCAATCTGTGAATTAACCTTCTGTGAGTCTTGTACAAGGACTACCGAGCCCCTCTATCTCTGTTTGAATCTTCTCCCCATTTGGATAATAGTCTGCACTATTGTTCCTTTTACGAAAACACATTATTGTACATTTCCCAATACTATGTTCCATCTGCCACTTTCTGCCCATTCTTCCAATTTGTCAAAGTGTTGCTGCTGTAATTGCATTGCTTCCTCAGCACTACCTTCACCTCCCCCTATCTTGGTATCATCTGTAAACTTTGCCACACAGCCATCAATTCCATTATCTAAGTTATTGACAGACAATGTGAAAAGCAGCAGACACAATACTGACCCCTGAGGAACACCATAGTCACTGGCAGCCAACCAGAAAAGGCTGCTTTTACTCCTACTTGTTGCTTCCCACCTATCAGCCATTCCTCTATCCATGCCAGTGTCTTTCTGGTAATGCCATAGGATTTTCTTGTTAAGCAGTGTTATGTATGGTACCTTGTCAAATGCTTGAAAATCCATTAAATGACTTCCACTTTGTCCACCCTGCTTATTACTTCCTTGAACTCTAACAGATTTGTCAGGCAAGATTTCTCTTTACAGAAACCATGCTGACTTTGACTTATCATTAGTCTCCTTGAAACCTCATCCTTAATAGATTTCAACACTTTCCCAACCACTGAGGTTAGGCTAACTGGCCCACAATTTTCTTCCTCTTGTCCTCCTCCCTTCCTAAAGAGTGGAGTGACATTTGCAATCTTCCAGTCCTCCAGGACCGGGACAAACAGCAGTGTGATCACTAACTTGGCATACAAGGCAACTGACCAACCCTATTTGGCTTGAGCATCATCTGTAATGTTGTCGATGCTGCAACCATTTTGTGGAATAGCCAGATTACAGTAGATAATTTTTGGATTGTTCTCAATTGCTTCAAACAGGTGGAGGGCTTTACACTGCTTTTATGGCTCATGATAGCTGACTTTAAAATGGCTATAAGGTGGAAATGACATTGATTCTATAAATAATTCCTGGGAAACCAGGTGCCTTGTGTTCAGATTCAGAATAAAAGCTGAGGCCAGAAACAATGGAGAAATTACTGAGTACTGGGGTTCAGATCTCTGCAATCTTGAGGGGAAAATGACTAAATAGAATCTTCTTGTGTCTTTGTTTCTTCCCCCCAGTAATTCCAGGAAGCTGCAGTTGCACCAAAAGCAGATACAATTTGAAGGTTTGCCTGATTTTTTTTTTAATGTTTTGCATATCAAAGAAACTGGTCAAAGATCTTAAGTTCCCCTCCATCCTCCCATTTCAATGAAATGGAAAAATGTCTTCTCGGGCATGTTACCCCAGAAATACTTTTCAATTTTAAGAGTCAGCTGAAAGGCCTTGAAGACAACTGACTTTTTTGACTAATAGTCCATTAATTTAAAAAGAATTGCATTTGATGGCTCTTGACAGGGTTGTTGGAGTAGATTTTGAGTGCTTAGAAATGGGAGGGGGAGTGGTCAAGGACAGGTGAGGTATAAACCTTTGGACTGCCCTTAGAAGAATATTTCTCAGATGTATCTTGTTCAGAAAAAAAATTGCTGGGGTATGGGCTGAAATAAGATAACAACTAGTAAAATTTACATGGGGTTACTTTAATTGTTGGGTGTAAATTTTGATGTCTAACATATATTTGATTATTCCTCATACAATTGACACTAAAATTGAAGAGTTAATTGGACTGGGACACAAAACTTAATAAATTGGCAACAACGTGTAAAACTTAGCTTCAATTTTATGGAATCCTAATTAAATATAATAAGCATTTATCCTAAATTCCATGCATTGTTTTGTTTTTAACAAGTAATTAAAAGATAAAATAGAGAAAATGGCAACTTTCGAGAGTAATCTGAGAAATTGACAGTTCTGGCATTAGCATTCATAAGACTAATCTATGCAAAATTATGAATTTGGCTTACTGAAAACTTTGCAGAATGACAGAAGCTTGCACTGCTATTAACCTCCAACTGGAAATTACTGATGAGAAAATCTGCAGGTGCTGGAAATCCAAGCAATGCACAAAAAACGCTCGAACTCAGCAGGCCAGGCAGTATCTATGGAAAAAGAAATTTCTGACTTGTTCTCCACTTAATTCTATAATCCTGACATTGGTTAAAGAGCTGCCTGGTTTAAATAAGAAATGAAGCTTGTATTGGAGGAGCTGTGTTTTTTATTTTTTTGGGGAGCCAATTGTTTGACTTGAAGCCAGCTCAATGATTCACACGTGTTTAATGTTATAAATCATTCAGTTAGTGCAGATCACTGGAATAATTTGCTCTCTATTTTCCATTCCATAGACTTTCTATAAATGGAGCCTTCTGTAATGAATTTATTTTGTTTGCTGCCTAATTGCTAGGAGATTGTGGTGCCACCTATTGTGCAAAATCTTGGAGTGTGCATTTTCATCATTTTAATGTTTGCAGTCTGTTATATCATTGGAAAGGGAGAACATTTGTACAGATATCCTGACTGGTGCCTCTCCATGCTAATACATAATTCTGACTGCATTTGCACTCAATTGTATGCTGTATACTAGTCCAGTGCAGAACGCACTGAGGATGTGTTGTAACAATATTTTCAAAGCAGCAAGAGATCCATGAGTCAGGTTATTGAAAACTGTTTAGTAACATTAATGGGGAAGAACAGGATGTGTAGGCTGTGATTCTGAAATAATAGACTTAAGCATTAAGACTTGAAGGATCTAATTTGTTTTTGCCCTTTTAACGCAATTAGAAGTCTGTTGCTTCCCCTGTAGCAATTTGTCAGGCTAAATAATAAATACTTCCATCTATTTCAAAGTGAGGATTGCCTTCTGCCTTTGTATTAACATGTGCCTTCTGATTATTTCCGGTATGCACTTGTTAAATTGCCAGTTCTGGTACTTGGTGCTTTGAGAATTTTCTGAATGCAGTTGTTTCAGATGTGCCTATTTGGTGGCGCTCTCCTTTAGAAAGATGACTGGCAGTAGATTTCACAAAAATGCCCTTCTGGTAATTTCTCCATTTGCATGGGATTTAGAGGGTCCGAGCCCCTCAGCTGTTGCAAAGTGAAGTAGTTCATTGTAGGTATGGTCTGATACAGGACATTCTGCAGATTTTTAATCATAAACAACGCACCAAATGTTGGAGGAATTGAGCAGGAAATAATCGTTCACTGATTTTCCCTTCATAGTTGATGTATTTATGAAGGGGAATGAGCAAAGTTTTGAGCCAAGACCCTTAATGACAAAACCAGCTTGCCAGCTATCAGGTACCCATGTATAAAGATATTAAGGGACTGCTTGTAGCAACTTGGGTGGAGGGGTGCTGGACAGTTTATTATGGAGTCAAAAGGCAAGCTCCAGCAAATTAGAGTTCTCCTAACCCTCCCCATTCATCTTCTTGATACCCCCACACAAGACTGGAGTGCAACTGACTGATACCATTGAGAACAGAACTACACTTGTAACTAATCCCCTGAGAAAACATCGTCAGGATCATGCTGGAGAAAAACTCAAAGCTGAAGAGGTTTTCTTGGTAACCATTTTGTAACCAGTTTCTATACTTGTTTGTGTCCATATGTAGTAGATTCCTATGTGGTGTTCTGCTGATCACTACCTTGTATGCTGGCTGTCCTGTCCATGCTGTAAGCTTTCTAGTAAGAGGTGATAGGAGCAATTGAACATTTTTTTTTATTAAGAGCAGTCGTGAACAATAGCCTGATCAGAAATGCTGATCAAGTCAACTAGTTCCCAAAGAGAACTCTGATAGGCCAATCAGATGATTCACTGCTGCTCAGCGATAGAACATTAAAAAATCATGTACAATTAAGAAGCATTTAAAAACATCCCTATTAATGGTGGAGAAACTATCCTGGTTTTCTAGCAGAAATTGCACATTTTCTGGGAGGTGGGATGGGTTACAAGGAATGCACCAAAACCAAACAAATTAAGTTTAATTATCATTCAAACCATATGTGGATGTAGTTGAATGAGTGTTCCTCTGGAGCCAAGCTGTTTATTTAAAAAAAAATGTATATTCAAAATGAGAAAGCAGGGGAAAAAAAAGTCGCACAAGAAAGCACATTTTTAGTCCAAAACCTCGAATGATAAGTCTTGCAATTTAATGGTTCCCAGCAGTCCAGTCTGTAATTCCATCCATCCAACACTGGAAAGCAGCACTAACAGAGGCCCCCCCCCCCACCCCCAACGGAGAATGAACACCACATTACAACACAGCCAGCAGCACCTCACCAGGATTGTAACAGCCGGGGAGCCTGTGGCTTGAGGCTTATTCCTCACTACAACAGAGGCAACATTGCTTGGGGCAGATCATCCTGAAATTAAAAGAGAAATACTTGAATACTCAGCAAATCAGGTAGCTGAAATCATTTGTTTTTCTACAATAAACTCTTGACAATCTATTCCTAAAAGAGAATTTTATTTGACTCCTCCCCTCGAGTGCTGTTTGACTTGCTGAGCGTATCTAATATTTTCAATTTCAAGCATTAGTTTTTCTGTTTTTAATTATAAAGTTTGCTTTTTTTAACCAGGAAGTGATTGGTGGGAACCATTGTTTTTCAGCACCTTGGCCAGAGCCAGGTCCCTTCCCGGATTTTAACTGTAATAGCAAGTGAAACATCTGTAATTGGTAGTAGGTGCTAAAGTTGAATTGCTTGTTGTTAATGGTCGGCCTGCTTTTGCTTGTCATGGGAATGAAGGTCCTATTGGAAGACTGTACATCGGCCACCTTATTTAAAGACCACTGTGAACTGGAAGCTGTTCCCATTATTGTGATTCTGCAGTTGTTTGAGATTCTGAAAGCCATGCATCCTTGAAGAAATGTGCCAAACAAGATAAATATGGTGAACCTCAATGTAACAATGTTTGAATGACTGCAAGAAATGAGTAATTATAATACAAAGGAAAGCAAACTATAGTATGCCTAAAGACGAATGAATGCTTGTATCTTGATTTGTAAGATGCTGGAGGACCTCAATGGATCTGCCAACATTGTGGGGGGGGGGGGGGGGTGGAATGGACACGTAACATCTTGACATTTTGGGCTGAGACAGTGTGAACACAACCAATATTTACTTTTATCTGTTTGTAATGGATGTCATTAGTCAGTAACAATCAAAGCTTTTCTCATCCATATTGTTTAAATAAAGGTTTGTATGTTCTGACTAATCAACTTGTGTAAGCAGGTGCAGCACGTAGTTGAGGTAAATTGCACATTGAACTTCATTGCAAAAGGCAGGGAAATAATAAAGATTTTTAAAATTTTAATTGTACAGAACATTGGTGCAGACATGCCTGGTTCATTAAGATTGAAGGATTTTTTAATATCTTTTCCTGTGCTCAATTGTAAAGGAGAATGAAATGATAGTTACTGCAGATTTGATGCAATACAAAAAAAATTGGTATAAGGACACTATCATAATACAAAAGAAATATAAATGTAAGATAGCTTGTATACATTGTGTTCCTAAAGTGGTGCTAGGCACAGTGAATAAAGGAACTGACAGGAAATGATAAAGCAGTGGTTTCGGGGTGGGTTTTTGGGTGGAGGTGTTGATCAGCCTTACTACTTCTGAAGTAACTATTTGAATCTGGTGCTCCTGGTGTGTATGCTGCCTAGCCTTGCTGATGGAAGTGGGACACAGCCGAGAACCAGTGGATGGGATCCTTCATGATGTTACTGGCCCTTTTCTTGGTATCTTTTTGAATAGATGTTCTCGATGGGGGGGGGGGGAGGTAGGCTGGTGCTCGTAAGTTGTATATTTTTGATGACCCATTGCAGAGTCGCCTGCCTGCCATTGTGCAGTTTCCGTACCATGCAGTGAAGCCCCTTGTTGGATGCTCTCTACTGTGTATCTGTAGAATAACATTTGTATGGATGTACAGAGTCCAAGACTCTTCAGTCTCAAAGTAGAAGCAGTGGTAAGCTCTCCTGATCATGTATGGTGTGTCCTGCGACCATGAATGGTTGTGCAAGATGTGCACTCCTAGGAGTTTGAAACTGGTCAGTTTCCATTGCTGTGCTGATACAATGAGGGATGTGCGTGGGGTGCGGGTTCTTAAGTTGATAACAATCTCCTGTTGAGGAAGGGGTTATTTGCTTGGCACCACGTCTTAAGGTTTTATACCTAGCTGTAGGCCATCTCATCATTGGTGAACTCAGGTGAGCAGTGCACAGCACACAGCCCTGGGAGGTACCCATGTTGAGGATGATGGGGAGGGAGGAGTATTTGTGCTTGCTGGCTGGAGTCTATTGGTTAGGATGCCTAACATAGTTGCACAGTGGTGTATTTAGACTGAGTAGGAGTTTGTTCACCAAGGTCTGTGTGACAATACTGTTGAATGCTGAACTGAAATCCAGAAATGGCATTCTTTCTCCAGCTGTTGGGGTAAAGTGCATGACAAATTATAACATCCATCATGAAACAGTTATGGCAGTAAGCATATTGGTGAGTGCTGAATGTGGCAGGAATGGAGATTTTGACATGTGCCATTACCAGCCATTCAACACTTCCTGATTGGCATCTGCTCAGTTCTGAAGGTGTAGAGTTCTTTAGTACAGGGATGACGGTGCTTAATGTGAAGCATGCGGGGACAGCAGGCTGGATGAGTGTGTTGAAGGTGTCCATGAAATTAATTAGTGGGCACACTCCTTGAATACTCGGCTTGATGTCTGACCTGGCAGTCTTATGGGGTTGACTCTCTGCAGATTCCTTCTCACATCTGTTACAGACAGTTGCTGCTCATAGGGGAGTGCTGTAGCTTTCATGGCTGTTGTGTGTAAGAGGGAGGGGCCACTGGTACGGTCCATGTTTTTCCTTGCATGCTCAGTAATGCCCTTGATGACCTGCCACATGCGAGGATTGTTATTGGGTAGCTATTCCTTGAATTTTTGTGTAGGTGATCTTAGACCTCTTGAAGCCTAAGATGACATTTCTCCTACCTGTTCAGAGCTGTTCTGTCACTAGACTTTAAGGCAGTGTCCCAGGCTTTTACTGAGGATCTGTCATCTGCATTCAGCCAGGGCTTCTGGTTGGGCTATATCTGTTCTTGAGTTGCCAGTGTTGTCTACACATTTATTGATGTAGCTAATGGCAGATGAGGCATATCTGAGTCTGTCTGCTCCATTTGTGGTGGCCTCCTTGGACATCTGTCACTTAACCCAGTCAAAACAGCCCTGAAACAGATTGGTTCATGAGGCCATATTGATGGTCCTCCTGACTGGCTGCTTTATTTTCAGCAGTGGTTGGTGTGCTGGCTTTGACATTATGAAGGTGCATTCAGAGCTCAAGGGTTTGGGATGTAAGTATTCCATCTGTTCGTGTATCTATAGTGGGCTACAGTTCATTTGTCCATCGGTTAATCAGTCAAACTGTTTATTTACGACACTTGTTAAAGAACAAAGCTATTTGAAAAATATCTGTGATTCCATTAATTTATTTGGCTTTCTATGCCTTAACATGCCCTTCATTATCCACAAAGTATTTCAGAACTGCCTTCTTGGCTATTGGATCTTGCTCATCTCATCAGCACTGTCCGCCAGAGCTGACTTAACGAGCTAGAACAGGCATGCCCCTACTTCAGAGGTACGAGGCCCGCCGACTACCCTCGCTTGGTTTAGCCCAACTGTTGTACCAAGTTACCAGATTGTGGCTGCTCTCAAATGCAAACAGGTACTTGACACTCAGCTTTCACCTGTGGCTTCCAGTGTGGACCAAAACTGAGGGAACTGTCCCAGAATGGACATGACAAGCCTCTCACCAGACTCCGTTGACGCTATACATGGTATTGTATACTGGATGAATTCCTTCAATAACTAATAGGAATTAAATCAGTTTTGGACAACTGTAATAGCTTTATTCTAATTTATGTATTTCATTTAAATACACAATTTGTTCCTCAGGTGTTAGCTTGACTTTTGTGAAGATTGGTGCAAAATCCCTATTAAGTTGTCACTTATTTGTCTCCCATTACTGCTATTCCAGTGTTATTTTCCTGTGATCCGATATCCACTCCTGATTCTTGTGTTTATGTATCTGAAACTTTTGATATCCTCTATTTTTGGCTAGGTTACAATCATATTTCATCTTTTCTCTTTTTAGTTGCCTCTGGTGTTTAAAAGCTTCCCAATCCATTAACTTCTCACTAATCTTTGCTCTATTATATTGCCTCTTTTCCCATTTATGCTGTCTTTGACATCCCTTGTCAGTCACAGTTGCCTTATCCCCCTTTCAGAATACAACTACTTTGGGATGTGTCTATCCTGCCTCTCAAATTGCTCCCAGAAATTCTAGCCATTGCAGCTCTGTTGTCATCCCTGCTAGTATCCCCTTTCAGTTAACTTTGGCCAGCTCTTTGCTCATGCCTCTATAATTTCCTTTACTTCACTGCAATACTGATATATCTGACTTGATCTTTTCCCTCAAGCTGCAGTTCTATCAGTTTCTATCATGAATTTTAGCATAATCACTGCTTTCTAAGGGTCCCTTTAGTGTTTAGCATCCCAATTAAATCTAGTTCATTACACAATATTCAAAGTGCCCTCATGAAGGGTCTTGGCCTAAATCGGGGGTCGGCAACCTGCGGCTCCCGAGCCATTTGTGGCTCTTTCACCTCTGTGCTGCGGCTCCCTGTGGCTTTGGGAAATAATTGGTCAGTATTTAATTAAAATGTATTTTATGTTAGTTTGTTAGCTTTTGAAATGTAATTATGGTGATCTTGTACAACCTAAGTGTAGCGACACATTTCCTGCCACATCCGAAACGGCTCACAATTAGCCAGCATTCCGGCTAAGGGAGATAGCCTACGGGGGTTTGTGAGTACGCGTCTTTTGCAGCATCTGCGTCCATGGGGGCTGGGTTGAGGGAGGCTTAAAAGCAAGGCTGTTTAGTTCGAATAAAGCTATCTTTGACTGCAGTTTACTGACACCGCTACAACGTGTTTTTATCGCTGGCTGTCCAGACGGAAGGTGCTGAAACGCTTTGTCGCGTGTCTGGAAGAAGTGAAAACTTTCCTGGGCAGCAAAGGGCTCACCTTTCCTGAGCTGGAACAGCCAGAGTGGCTGGAAAAGCTACACTTCATGGTAGACATGACAGCGCACCTGAACACGCTGAACACAGCTCTTCAGGGGAAAGGACGTACAGCCCTGCACATGTTGGAGGATGTTTTGGCATTCGAGCGCAAGTTGACAGTGCTTGCCAGAGATTTACAGAAAGGCACTTTGTCTCACTTCCCCAATTTGAGAGAGTTCAAACAAGGTCACGACATGATAATTTCGGAGTATTTACATTCTGCAATCATCGCAATGCAAACATCGTTTGGGAAACGCTTCTGTGAGTTCAGAGAGGAAAAAAACACATTATCCTTCCCGGTCACTCCCTTAAGCATCGATCCTTCCCTACTGAATACGACTGCATTGGCAGGTGTGAGTCAACCTGATCTTGAGATGGAACTGGCCGACATAGCCGACAAAGACATATGGGTGTCCGTTTAGACGCTTGACAGCAGACCTTGAAGATGTTGCCCGTCAGAAGGCCGTTCTTGCTCAGAAACACAAATGGAGTGATATTGAAAACCTCACAGATGACAGCTTGCGATCCTGTGTAAAGATGAAGGTGACATCATACAGCCCTGATGTGCAGACGCTGTGCGCTGAGGTCCAGGAGCAGAAATCCCATTAACCAAGTATGATAAATATTTTAATTGCCTATTATTTTACTTATATTCATATTTTTTCATAGTTCAGTGAAATAGTCCTTTCATTTTTCAGGATGACAGCTGGCTGACGTTATTTTTGGTTTGCTGCTGGCGGAAAATTTAAGTTCGGCGTTTTTCATAAATACAAGAAGGACTCAAATAGACATTGAATATTTTACTTAAAAGTAACTTTCAACCCAACGTCTTTTTTTCGGAGTTCAAAATGTTTTTGTTGCATGCAGAAATGTAATTTCGTTTTCTCTGCAGGAGTTCATCAATTTCATAAATGCAACACATTATAGTTTGTTTATACATAGCATAAAGGCAAAAAAAAACGTTGTATGCAGTGTTATTTCATTTGAAATGTCAAACGGGTTTTGCGGCTCCCAGTGTTTTCTTTTCTGTGGGAAACGGGTCCAAGTGGCTCTTTCAGTGGTAAAGGTTGCTGACCCCTGGCCTAAATCATTGACTGCTTGCTGTTTTCACTAGATGCTGGCTGGCCTGAATTTTATGCAATTACTTTGATTTCCAATGTCTGCGGATTTTTAAAAATTTGTGACTCAGTCCAGTATTGCCTTTTCCTCTAGGGGCTCTTAAAATGCTAATTTGTAGGCATTTGACAAATATCCTCTTTGGATCCAGCAGCAACTTGATTTTTCCCGATCTACCTGCATGTTGAAATCCCCATCAATATTGCAGCATTGCCCTGTTGAAATGCCTTTTCTATTTCTGATTGTAATTTGTAACCCTTGACCTGCCTACTATTCAGAGGCCTGCATACAACAACCATCAGGGTCTTTTTACACTTAGTTTCTAATGCTCCTCACAATAATTCTGATCTCATGTCATCTATTTGAGAATTAGATTACACTTTTAACAGAGCCACCCACCCCCTCCACTTGCCTTTCTGTCCTTTTGATAGTGTATCCTTGAATGTTAAATGCTAACTATTGTCTTTTAGCAATGACTCAGTGATGCCCACAATGTTGTGTACTGTGTGCATTCAGATATATAACACTTTCAGTCCTACATTCATCACCCTTTTCCATTTTGCCCCCATGTTACCCTTCATCTCATCCCACTGACTGCAATTTTGCCCTATCTGCCTGCCCTTCATCAGTCACGGCACACCATCTATTTGTATACTAAACTGCCCCATCATTGTCCTAATATTCTGGTTTCCATCTTGCTGCAGAATTCGTATGTAAAAGCCCTAACAGCTCTAACAAAGCAGCCCACAAGAATATTTATTTCCCTTGGGTCCAGGTGTAACCCATCCATTTTGTGCCGCTTGTAGCTTCTCTAGAAGAGATCCCAGTGATTCAGAAATCTGAAACCTAACACCAACCCCCACCCCCATCCAACCACACCCCATTCTTCAGCCCTGCAATTTTCTGTCAAATGATTCTATTCTTAGCCTCATTGGTGCATGGCACAGGCAGCAATCCAGAGATTACTACCCTCTGGGTCCTGCCTTTCAGCTTTCTACCTAACTCTATATTCTCTCTTCAGATCTTCCCTTTTCCTACCCATGTTGTTGGTATCAATATGTATCATGTCTTCTAGCTGCTCTCACTTGAATGCTGTGGACCTGATCTGAGACATCCATGACACTTGCACCTGGGAGATAAAATATCACCCAGGTTTCATGTCCATGAGACATAGGAGCAGAATTAGGCCATTCAGCCCATTGAGTCTGCTCTGCCATTCCATCATGGCTGTTCCCAGATCCCACTCAACCCCATACATCTGCCTGCTTGCAATATCCTTTGACACCCTGACCGATCAGGAAACTAACAACTTCAATCTTAAGTATACCTATGGACGTGGCCTCCACCGCAGTCTGTGGCAGAGTGTTCCACAGATTTGCTACTCTGTCTTTAATAAAAAAAAATCCTCCTGTTCTCAAAGTTCCCCCTTAATTTTCAGGCTGTGCCCTCTAGTTCTGGATACACAATAGGAAATATCCTCTCCACACTCACCCTATCTAGTCCTTTACAACATTCATAGGTTTCAGTGAGATTCCCCTGCATTCTTAATTCCATTGAGTACAGGCCCAAAGCTGACAAACACTTGTATGTTAACACTTAATTCCAGAATCATCCTTCTGAGCCTCCTCTGAATGTCCACAGAATTGCTGGTCTCTTCCTGTAACTATGGAATTTCCTATCACTATTGTCCTCCTCGTAAGTGATTAAACTTATGAGTCTGATTAAGTTTTTTTTTTGAGGACGGGACTGAACATATTGATGGTGGAGCAGTAGATATGGTGTATATGGATTTAAGCAAGGCATTTGATAAGGTACCTCAAGCAAGGCTTATTGAGGAAATAAGGAGGCATGGGATCCAAGGGGACATTGCTTTGTGGATCCAGAACTGGCTTGTACACAGAAGGCAAAGAGTGGTTGGAGACGGGTCGTATTCTGCATGGAGGTCAATCACCAATGGTGTGCCTCAGGGATTGGTTCTGGGACCTCTTTCTCTTTGTGATTTTTATAAATAACTTGGATGAAGAAGTGGAGGGTGGGTTAGTAAATTTGCTGATAACACAAACGTTGGAGGTTTGTGGATGGCGTGGAGGGCTGTCAGAGGTTAGTGGGACATTGCCTTGTGAGAATAGGTTGAGTGAGCTTGGAGTGATGAAGGATGAGGTCTCTTGAGAGCGGTGTATAAGATGAGAGGCATTGATTGTGTGGATAGTCAGAGGCTTTTTCCCAGGGCCGAAATGGCTAACATGAGAGGGGAGAGTTTTAAGGTGCTTGGAAGTAGGTACAGAGGAGATGTCAGGGGTAAGTTTTTTTTTTTTACGCAGAGCGGTGAGTACATGGAAGGGGCTGCCGGCACCGGTGGTGGAGGTGGATATGATAGGGTCTTTTAAGAGACTCCTGGACAGGTATATGGAGCTCAGAGCCATCAAACATTATTCATATGACAAGCCATTCAATCCTGGAATCATTTTCGTGAACCTCCTTTACACCCGCTTCCATTTACAAACATCCTTTCTAAGGTAAGGAGCCCAAAACTGCTCTCAATATTCCAAGTGAGGCCTCAGTGCCTTATAGTCTCAACATTACATCCTTGCTTTTATATTCAAATTCTCATGAAATTAATGCCAATGTTGCATTTGCCTTTTTCACCACTGACACAATCTGCAAATAAACCTTTAGGGAATCCTGCACAAGGACTCCCAAGGGCGAAGCCCCGAGTCTTTTGTATTTTCTCTCCATTTAGAAAATGGTCAATTGATATTTTTTTCTACCAACGTGTATGCCCATGCACTTCCTGACAGTGTATTCTACTCGTCATACCTTTGCCCATTCTCCTAATTGAAGTCCTTCTGTAACCTCTACTTCCTCAAAGCTACCTGCCCCTCCACCTGTTTTCATATTGTCTGCAAACTTTGCAATAAAGCCATCAATTCCATCATCCAAACCATTGACATGTAACGTAAAAGTATCGGTCCCTATGCAGAACTCAGTGGAACATCACTAGTCAGCAGCAGCCAACCAGAAAAGCCTCCCTTTATTCCCACTCTTTGACTCCTGACATCAGCCACTGCTTTATCATGCTAGAAACTTTCCTTTAATACCACGGGCTCATAGCATATTAAGCAGCCTCATATGTCGTCAATACATGTCTGAAAATCTAAGTACACAACGTCATCTGATTCTCCTTTTTCTGTCTTGTTCTTTCTTCAAAAAATTCCAACTGATTTAAGTCAGCTAAGTTTTTCCCTTGCTGACTACTGCCAATTTTATCATGTACCAAGTACCCTGGAACTTCATTCTTAATAATTGACTCCAGTGTCTTCCCAACCAGTGATGTCAGATTAACTGGCCTATGGTTCCCTTTCTCCTGTGCCTCTCCCTTGAGGAGTGGAGTGATATTTTCAATTCTCTGGTCTTCTGGTACCATTCCAGAATCTAGTGATTCTTGAAAGATCATTACTAATGCCTCCACAATCTCTTAAGCCACTTCTTTTAGAATCCTGTGGTGTACACCATCTGGTTCAGGTGACTTATCTCCCTTCAGACCTTTGAACTTTCCAAGAGTTGTCTCTAGTAATACAACATCACACAGTTCATGACCCCTAATACCTGGAACTTCCACCATACTGCTAATGTCTTCCACAGCGAAGACTGATGCAAAATCAGTCTGGTGATTTCCATGTTTCCCCAATGCTAACTCCATTGTTTTCCGGTGGTCCGATTACCCACTCTTGCCTCTGTTACTCTTTGTGTATCTGAAGCAACCTTTGGTAACCTCTTAATGTTATTGGCTACTTTCATATTCCATCTTTAACGGGTTTTTAGTAAGCTTTTAGTAAGCTTCTGGCTTTTTGTAACATCCCCATTTTGGCTCTATTTGCTATCTTTGACTTGTTGGCCTCAGTTGTGTAATCTTTCCTTTGGAATACTACTGCCTGTTCATGATGTCTTCAGTATATCCTGTGTCCTCCAAATTGCTTCTAGAAATTCCGGCCATTGCTGCTCTGACATCATTCCTGCTGCTGTTCTTTTCCAATAATTTCTGCCCAACTCTTCTTTCACGCCTCTGAAATTCCCTTTACTGCAGTGTAAAACAGATACATCTGGCTCTTTGCTTCCCAAATTTTCAGGGTGAATTTGATTATATGATCACTTTTCCCTTAAGGGTTATTTTACCTTAACATCTCTGATCTATTCTGGTTCATTGTGCACACTAAATCCAGAATAGTTGATCCTCAACCATGAGCTGATCTAAAATGCCATCGCCATCTAAAATTCCCTGCTTATTGAAATCCCCATGTCTATTGTAACATTGCCCTTTGGGCATGCATTTTCTATCTACAGTTGTAATTTGTAGACCACATCTTTACTATTGTTTGAGGGTCTGTGTACAACTCCCATCAGGGTCTTTTTACCCTTGCACTTTCTTAGCTCTGACCACAATGATTCGATTCCTTCAGGCCCTATTTAGTGCTTTGATCACATTTTCTTTACCAACAGAGCAATGCCGGCCCTTTTGCCTTCCTGCCTATCTTTTCAATACAATGTGTATTGTTGAACATTATGCTCCCAGCTATAATCTTCCGGCCATGATTCAGTCATGTCAACATCATACCTGGCAACCTCTAACTGTTACAGATAGAGTAAGTTGCTAAAGGAAATGGTTGCGATGAGTTCAGTTATAATGTTTAAAAGGCATTTGGACTGATTGCATAGAAAGCGAAGGCTTGGAGGGATATGGCCGAAAATAGGCAAATAGAGCTAGCTCAGGAAGATGCCTTGGGATGGATGAATTTGACACAAATGTCTGATTTCTATGCTATTTACTTTAACAAAGTAACTCAAACAGAGAAAAGTGGAAATGCTCAGTATTTTATGGCAAAACTTTAAAGGAGAACAGTTATTCTTTCCAGTTTGAAGCATTTGATCAGAAATGGGAAAGGGTAAACATTGTTTTAGTATTGTACCAGGTGGGTGAGGGATAGGTAGAATAAGGGAATATCTCTGGCAGAGGAGACTAAATACTTTAATCCGGAGATTAAAAGCACACTGCCTTTTTGCACACTGTATTGTGAATAGCAGAGGGCTCATGTCCAACACTTCAGGCTCTGACAGAAAGCTGACGTATGGATGATAGAAATGGACTGTTGTAATAAAGTGAATTCACTGAAGTTTGAGAGCCTGGTATATAGTCTGGAAGATGAGTTGTTCGGGCCTGCATTGACTGTCACTTTTGCAGTGAATCAAACAGATAAAATGCAGATTAGGATGGGGAATCAACGTGACAGGCAGCCAGAAACTTAGGATCACTTCTGTGGATTTGAATACAGACAGTTTGCTAAGTTATCATCCAATTGATGTTTGCTTATTGATATTTCCCCCGATTGTTCCAGATTAGAGAGCATTTTTTAAATTAAGCCAAGCTTTCAGGATGAAATTATTCTTCAAAGTTCACAGATGTGGAATTCTAGATTGTAAATGGCAATTGATACAGACTATTCTGTTGTAAAACTGGGCTTCGAGTAATATTACAGCTGTTGAAAGGAATGATTTTCCCCTCCTGAGGTTTTGACCCACAACATTGCCATTTCCTTTCCCTCCACAAGTGCTGTTTGACCTACTGAGTTTTTCCAGCAGCCTGTGGCTCCAGAACACCATCTCAGTTTGGGATCCTGGGCATTGTGCTAATCTCTATTGCTGACTTTCCCTCCCTGCTTCTCTTTCCTTCTGTATCTGTTATTCATCATTCTTGTGAGAAAGGACCCCCTCAAGATGAAACCAAGGGCATTTGTGCTTCTGAAAAGTAATGGCTACATCTTGATGTTGGCATAGCATTGCAGATGGGTAATACGGTGTGTGCACTGGTCCTAGAACCAGAAACAATGAGTCATTATCAACCGTTGCACATGCCTGCAGGGCGTACATAGCTCTGCATTTCCAGTTGCCAAAGACCTGATGTCCTTTACCCATCAGGGTTATTGTCATCTGCTCAGTATGTGATGTTGCCCATTCAATGACAGCTTTCTTACTCCTGTTACTAGAAATTTTTACCTTTCTGGAGATCTGATTAGATTTGTCATGTTTTTTTTTTGTGAACACTTGTCTTCAGTTTTTGGCGGGGGTGAATTTTGAATCAGCTGCAGTGTTCAAGGAAGAATTTGTGACTGGTCTTGCAGAGGGTATGACAGGGCAGTCTTTGCTTTGTACATTGTGTCCTCGTTTGTCTCATCAAAATATATTCCTTCTGACATTGATTCATCATGCTGTAGATGTTACTGATGTCAAAATCCTCAGTACATTCAGAAAACAATTTGTTAAAAGTGGTGAGTGCTCCAGACTGGAAGGCTGTGATTTGCAGGTCCCCACTGATATGTATGTGTTTTTCCAGCTCCCTTCGAATCTTGGGTCCCCTAATTATTGAGCACTGCTCAATTCTCATTCTGGCAACTCTATTGCCTCCTGGATATCTGAACCCATCAGGCCCTTCTTGACAATCCCATTAGTCCTATTTGCATTCCTCTCCCTATTTCTCAAACTCAGTAATTCTCTAAGCCCATTAGCTTTTCCTTCAACTGCTATCCCATGGAGGAATAATTTACTGTGCATGACTACCCTATCAGATGTGCATTGGAACAGGAGTGCCAGCAAATCCCACAGTTCCGAGGGAACATGATGCTTCGTGTAGTACCAGAAGTTGGGATTGAGCCAGGTCTCTGAAGATGTGGCAAAAGTAATGCCATAGTCATGTAACTGCTGTGTTGCCATGCCATACCATGTCCCCCTGAAACTATTTAGCACTGTGATACAATTGCATCCTCCTTTGGCTGTGGCCTAATTAGTGTTTCATGCATAATCAAAACACTGAGAAATGCTCAGTAAATAGTTTCTGCACAGAAATTGGAATAGTATTTCAGGTTAGTTACTGTATAAGCATGCTGGTGAATCTCTTCGACACCCTTTCCAATGCAATTGTGTTCTTCCCTACAGTGTAGCAATTCACAGTGTAGGTATGGTTCTCCAGTCCTAGCCAGTGTTTTATAAAATTGTATCATAACTTCCTTCGCTCTTGTATTCCATTCCCAGATTAATGAGGATTTATTCTGCACATATTGACTCTGTAAGCCAAGGGCTCCCTTGTTCCTTTAGTATTTGCTCAGGTCCTATTAATGGTGTAGGCCCTTGTCAATTCTCCCCAGTACTTCACTTACACACCAGTATTAATTTCAATCTATTTCCTTACCTGTTTCAGCAAATGATCATTATTTAGTCCTCAGATTCCTGCTTACAGCAAGCCGTGGGCTTCTAGTCACCACAGCTATCCTTCATCTCCTTTTCACCAAGCCAATTGGGTCCCATGGGCTCTACTTCTGTGGATCATTCTCCCTTATGGAGCCTTGGTAAAGGCCTTGAACTCATGTAAAATGCATAAACAATACTTTATGCATGTTGATACCTTTAACAAATTCACTCAAACTGGTCGGACCGGATCTTTGCATGACAAATCATGATTAATTCCTACATTTCCATGTGTAGGTTAATCCTGTCCTTTGGGATTTCTTCCAGTAATTTCCCTTGCATTGTTATTAGACTTCAGGTTTGTAAGTACTCGTTTTATCCTTGCTGCCTTCCATAATCCTTTGGGATTAATTTGCTAGTCTCCACAACAAAACCCGATCAATTCGTGTCCCTCAGTTTCTTGCCCTGTGGGTTGCATGTCTGAAAGATCATTAACCAGTAAAGTGAATTATTTTCCTTCCTCAGAAGCTGACTGTTTAAGCATCTACAGTGTTTTTTTTTTGGACTTTATCTCTTAAATTCAATAATTTATTTTATGTAAATCTAGCATAATTGCTGCTTTTGTTTTTTGCCTCAGTTGGTAAATGCAAGTCTCCCTCCTGCTTCCAGAGTACCTCATCTACCGACTTTCAGGGATACATGGGTGTGCATTCTAAGATCTGTTCATTATTCTCCCACTATTTACTCCTAAGATGAATCACTCGGCCCTCAATGACAGCTTCTAATCTTTGAGTGATTATTAAGTGGTTCCCTCGTATGATGAGATGGTAGATTACAAGGTCAGAAATCTGTGTTATAATCTTGTGCTTTATTGTCTATCTGCACTGCACTTCCTCTAACTGTAACACTTTATTCTGTACTCTATTTTTATCTTGTGCATTGTATTGATCTATAAAGATGGTATGCAAGACAAGATTTGTCCAGTACATGTGACAATAATAAACCAATTTACTATTTCATATGCCTTCCCATGTCTGGTTAGTCCAAATTCATTGTCCTGCTGTTCAGGATTCAACTCTGTTGGCTGATTCTGTATGCTTCTAATCAACCCACGCCTTTTCCATTTACCCTTGCTGTACAGAAATTTTGTTTTCAGATCCTGAGCTGGTCGGTCATAGTGTTAATTTAATTCCCAGTCTTGAAGATTCTTTTAAAATCAACGGACTTTAGCACCTTCCCAGCAATTGTTGTCGGATATACTTTGACAAATCCTTTCAAGAATTGAAGGACCTGTTTTGCAATAAAGCAGCACTGGGCTCTTCTGTGGTTTTGGAGACAATACTGTACCAATGAAAGTTGAAAGCAAGCCTTCATGTGGAAGCTTTGATAGGGAGCTGGTTTTAAACTGAAAACAACTATGCTTTTCACTTGGCAGTTTCATTTATTTTATAGTTAAAGCTGCAGGTTCCAGATTCTGGATGTGGATGTCATGTGTATACTTGGCTTCAACACTTGGTTGTAGCTAAAATTGGCACGTGAAATATAGTCAGTGTCAACTTGTGACTTGCCACTATTGTGCTTGTTTGGTGCCCAAATGTGCTGTACCACATTCTGGTACTAAATAAGGGTAATGGTATCATGGAATTGCTCTTAGAAGATGTTACTTCAAAACTCAATTAGTCCGGAAGGATATGATGTGGTTTAGTTGCAGTGAGATTTGATGTCATTGCCTTTTAGAAATTTGTTATATTTGTATAACTACATGTAGGAGCAAGCCATATAGCCCCTTGCACTTGTTCTTTATTCAGTAAGATTGGATCCTCTCCTTGATCCTTGTCATCTTTATTATGTTTCCCTCTGAGTCTGTGTTTGGAGGTGGTCAGCGAGCCAGTCTTGTGGTGCTGTTTTGTGATGCAGTGCTCAGGAGCTTCAAAGCATGGCAGGCTAACTGTTCTGACACGTGCTCACATCACAGCTATGAGCATGTTATTATATTGTCTTGATTTAATTAAAGTAGACCACTTTCCATTCCTGAGCAAATATTTTTCAAATCTTTAGACATCAACTGCTGGACGGTGTTTTAGGGTAATGGATAATATGTTTTGATGTGATCTGAGGAGGAATTTTTTTTTCCCACCCAGAGTGTGGATGGAATCTGGAAAAACGCCAGTTGCCTTCAAAACCCATTCAGATACTTTGTCAACACTTGAGTATCTGCTTGTGAATGGGATTTGTATAGATTATTGAAATGAGCATCTTGAACTGAAGGGCTGGTTTCTGTGCTGTGGGACTCTCCTTTTCTGACAAAGACCCAAACCCACAAATCTGCAGTAAATGTCTTTCTTTTAGATTTGTGTTCCCTTTTTAAATGATTGCTTTAATATCCACTTAAGTAAATGAATCATCGCATGGTATATTTGAGGTATGTTGTCTTGCTGCATTCATTTGGTCAACATGGGTAGTTGTGATCTTGCCTCCAATTCAAGTCAAATTTTATTTGTATTCAGTTTTGTACCCTCTTGACAATCAAATTCATGTCACGTTTGCTGATTTGTCTTTGGGCATGCCATTTGGGTTAAGCTGTTTCTTTGATCCTTGTCTGTAGACTCCAATGAATTTAACAAATCAATTGGCTTTTAAATTGTACAAAGAATCAGCAGTTTTATTGAGGTAAAGCCTATGATAGAACATGATATTGTTTTATAATTGTTTACCTTATTGCTTGATTGGCCTTTGAATATCTTGTGCTTTTAAGACTTTTGGCCAAATCTATATACATTTTAAACACAAGATATTCTGCAGATGCTGGAAATCAAGAGTAACAGAGACAAATGCTGGAGGAACTCAGCAGGTCAGGTTGAGGTTCTGAATAGTGCCTTGGCTGTGCATTACCCTCCATAGATACATTTTGACCCGCTGAGTTCCTCCAGCATTTTGTTACTTTATTTAAATCCTCTGGTTCTACGATTAATAGCAGTTTTGAAATTAATGTTACATGAGCTATAATTTATTGTGATATATCAACCCTTCCTGTGTGCAAAGATCCAACACTACTCCAATGTTACTGTTTTCCATTTGCATCTTTCTAACTTCAATTCCCTTCAAATGTGAATTGGTGAAGGTGAAAATTTGGCTTTCCAGTAATTATCAGCATGCACTCTAGAGTCATTGCATCAAGCACTTGTATCGTTATGATCTTTTGTGTTCGTTCTGCACTTCTGGCTGACTATACCTTGATGGTAAGAACTTGCAACTCCCATCTCTTCTCCACCCCCCCCACCCACAACCTAAACTCTTTGGTTAGATTTTTTTGTATTTGGCTCAAACCTTGCTGATGCATTAAGCTGGTGAATTGTATTTAAAATCAACTGTTCAGCATCTCATAATATAAAGTTAACCTGCAGGTATTTTAGCCAATGCATTCACCAGCTTTATCAATAAACGCAGAAGTAAAGATCAAATGTAAAGGTGTTCATAACTTTAAAATACCTTGATAAAGTTTTGAACTTGAATATGTTAAATATGTTGATGCCAAGCAAGTGAAGAACAGCACTGTCAGATTTATTTGGCTGAATGTTAATTAGTTGCAGGATCTGCCTTGAGCTGATAATTATAGCTGTTTGTTGTAGTGCTGTGCCCAGATTCTGGGTCATAGCTTTGTAAAATACAGACTCGTTAAAAATCTGTAGCAGGGGTGGAGATCGCTGAGTCTATTGAGGACATGCCAGGAAAATGTAGTTTTTTGCCAATTCTTGGTCATAACCATACAGTTCCACTGTCCAAGTGCCCACTCAGGTACATTTTGCATGCAGGGAGGATCTTCACCCCTGCTTATTGCTAACTGACAATATTCTTTTGGTGTTGGGGAGTCGTACAGCATGGAAATGAGCTCTTTAGGCAATAGATTAATTATAAAATTGACTTCCAGTTGCAGATTCTCCTTTGAGATAACCATCTCCATCCCCTCCCTGTCTGAACCAGCAGGTCTTTGTGTGTATTTCAATCTCCCTGGAGTGGATACAAGCCCAGTTCATCCAACTTTTTCTCAATCAGCAAATCAAACATTCCAGTCAACTCTCCTGTAGCCTTAGAGCAGATGGCGCAGGAGATGACTGACAACCCAGTTGTTGTTTGTGTTGGTTTGCTGCCCCTGCCATTTCTGCTGGCCTTCTGTGTGCTTGTGTTGGACCAAATGTTCTCAGCACCATTCCAAATGTTACAAATGAGTATTGGACGAGATATTCCTTGTGATTAATGAGGATATAACACCTTAATCTTTCAATGAGAACTTATCTAACCCTTTGGCTGCTGTGCTTTGCAACGATCGACTGTACAGGAAGACTGTATTGCTAGTTCATTTTTGCAGATTACTATGTATAAAGGACCAATAAAAAAAAAACGCCCAATGAGCGCCGAGGGAAAATTCAAAACATGCAAACAATAGAAAGAAACAAATGTCATTCTGAAGTTCATGTGAAGAGTCCGTCAGACTTAGCGCAGAGCCGAGTATGCCTCATGGAGCAGCAAGCTGAACTGGTCCGTCCCTTGCCTAACTTTTCATTTGGCCTGGCACATAAGTTGCTGTCCAAATATTGGGTTCAGTCACTTTATGTTCTGGGGCCTGGACCCTGCTGTTTTGATTTAGCCTGGACCCAGCCTTTCCAATTCGGCCCAGCCAAATTGGAAAGCGTACCCATTACGATATTGTCAGCGATGTCCTGCAGACAGTTGAGAAAATAACTACTTTTACTTTGAACTGTGA
This sequence comes from Hypanus sabinus, assembly GCF_030144855.1. Classification (NCBI taxonomy): domain Eukaryota; kingdom Metazoa; phylum Chordata; class Chondrichthyes; order Myliobatiformes; family Dasyatidae; genus Hypanus; species Hypanus sabinus. The sequence goes on from NC_082717.1 coordinate 24,909,414, forward strand.
GAAATCGTGACACAATAGATAGTTTTCTAGCACCTCTAAAGACCTGTTGTAACTCAGTATTGTGCAGTGTTCACGGAGGATGAGTCAGTGACACTTGGCATCTTCCTTAATTTTGTCATTAATTGTGTGATTATGGGCAGTGGGTTTGTAATGAAACTCTTCATTTCACTCTTGTGAAAAGTGGTGTTCTTTGCCAAGTATGCACTAAGACTGGGAAAGTAATCCATCTGAGATGGAATGCTTGTCCAGGCTTTTGGCAGAGTTGGGGCATTTAAAGATTAAAAATGAGCTCTATTTGTCACATTGAAAAGTGTAGTAAAATGTTATTTTACATCAAAGACAAACAGAGCCTGAAGATTGTACTGGAGGCAGCCCCCAAATGTTAACATATAGAAATGGTAGAAGGATCACAGCAATATGCAAATAACCCACATGATAGGACGTCCTCCATCTGCAGTGCAGTTTGGAGGTTTACCAGAATAATGATTGTAAAGATGGAGTTGCTGAAGGTTGGAAAAGCTGAGCGTAAACAAAATCATTAAAAGTTTTTGACAAGAACTAGCATTTAAGCCCAGCAACTTCCTATTCGCATAGTGTGCTGAAATAACTACTGTTTAGATTTGAAAATCTAAGGTACTACTCTAACTACACAACTAGGTAGTTTGTTGTTTGTTTCCACAACTCACTATAAAGAAATGCTTCCTGATGTTAGTTTGAAATCTCCCCTTACTCTCCACCAATGCCTCTGTGTCCTTGCACTAATTTTGAAGTTGCAGCCGGCATCTGACAGATACTGGAAATCTAGAGTGGGAATGAAGGGAGCAGGTAGAATATAGAAGATGGAAGTGGTGGGGGGGGGGGGGGGGAGGTGAGAGGAAGGAGTAGAAGCTGGAAGGGGATAGATGAAGCCAGATTGTTGAGGAAAGGGGCGAAGTAAGAAGCTGGGAGGTGATGGGTGGAAAAGGTCAAGGACTGGAGAAGGAATCTGGGAGTGGAGAGTGGACTGGGGAGAATGGGAAGGTGGAGGGGCAGCAATGGGAGATGATAGACAAGTGAGAAGAGGTAAGAGTGGGGTCAGAGTGGGGAAATGAAGAGCAAAAGGAGAAGTTGAAAAATTACTAGAAATTGGAGAAGTCTATGTTCATCCCATCAGTTTCTATCTAGACAGAATATCTGGACAGAATACAAGGTGTTCCTCCAACTTGAGTGGCCTCATCATTGCAGAAGAGTTGGTCATGGACTTGTGTCAAAATGGGAATTAGGGGTTGGAATTTAAATAGTTGACCACCAGAAAATACTGATTTTTGTGGATGGAGTGAAAGGTGCTCCACAAAGCAATTTTTCCAGTCTATATTGGGTCTCATCAATGTCGAGGAGGTCTCTTCAGGAGCACCAGATAGAGTAGGTAACCACAACAAATTTGCCTCTGAACTGTTGCCTCAATTGGAAGGACTGTTTGGGTTCCTGAATGGAAGTGAGGAGGTGAGGATGAATAGTCTGGCATGGCACTTCTGTTTGCAGGGAAAGTGCCAGAAGGGACAAATGGACAATGGTGTCACTGAAGGAGCTATCTCTGGAATGTGGGGGAGATAAAGGTGTGTTTGGTGGTAGAGTCCCATTGAGAATGTGTTGACTGTGGAAGCTGAAAATATTTTGAGGACAAGAGGAACTTCATCTCTGAAGGCAGCAGGAAGCTGGGATGAGGGTGGATCTCTGCTTTGCCCTTCTAGGTGAGGACAGGCAGATCAGTGCTAGGTTGGGGTAACATGGGATTGGAAAATTTAGTATCCTTGTGGGTAGAGTTACAAAACTGCAAGCATATAAAGATCCTGCTTGGAGTTGCATGCAGGACTCTGAACAGCAGCCAGGATGTGGAATGCAAATTAATTATGAAATAGAAAAGGCATGTAATAAAGGCAATGTTACAATAGTGGGTTGGGGAAAATCAGGAGTGAATTTGTAGAATGCATACAAGGTGGCTTTTTGGAACAGCTTGTGGTTGAGCCCAGTAAGGAAAAGCTAATTCTGGATTAGGTGTTGTCTAATGAACCAGTTTTGACTGGGAAGCTTAAGGTAAAGGAACCCTTGGGGAAACAAAGACCTTGTGACAGAATTCACCCTGAAGTTTGAGAGGGAGAAGATGGATGAGTAAATAGAATTGGAGACAGGAGCAGGCCAGAGTTGATTGTAAGGGGACACGATCAGGGATGACTGCAGAACAGCATTGGCTGGAGTTTCTGGAGCAATTTGGAAGGTGCAGGATAGATATACCTGTATACCAAAGATTTATTCTAAAGGGATGATGAGGGAAATCAAAGATAGCATAAAAGCAAAAGAGGATGTATAATATAGTAAAAAAAATTAGTGGGAATTTAGAAGATTGGGAAGTTTTTAATAAAAAAAAGCAGCTAAAGCCATAAGGAGAGAAAAGATGAAATATGATGGAAAGTTAGCCAATAGTACAAAGTGGATACCTCTAGATATACAGTATAAAGAATAAAAGAAGCGAGTTGAAATTGGACTGCTGGAAAATGATGCTGGAGGGGTAGTGATGGGGGACAAATATATATTTTGTATCAGACTTCACTGTGGAAGATACTAGTAGTATGCCAGAGATTTGAGTGTTGGGGGCAGAATAATGTCAGTTGCTCTTACTGAGAAGATGCTTGGGAAGCTGCAAGGTCTGCATGGAAGTAAGTCACCTGGATCAGAAGGACTGCAGCTCAGCATTCTGAAAGGGACAGCTGAAGAGATCATGGGGGCATCAAGAATGAAGGCTCCAGAGGACTGGAATATTGTAAATGTCACTCCAAGAAAACGGAGAAAAAAAAGAAATGGGCCAATTACCCTGACTTCGGTGTTTGGGAAGATGTTGGATTCCATTATTAAGGATGAGGTTTTGATGAACTTGAAGGTGCATGATAATGTAGGCCAAAGTCTTTAAGGGGAAATCTTGTCTGACAAATCTGGTATTTGGGGAAATGGTTAGTAGGACACAAACAGTGGATGTTGTGTACTTAAATTTTCAGAAGGCCTTTGACAAGATGCTGCTTATGAGGCTGCTTAACAAAGTAACAGCCCATAGTATTCTAATGAAGATATTGGCACTGATAGAAGATTGACTGGCAGGAAGCATAGTCCATGTAAAGGGGGTGTTGTTTTTGTTGGCTGGCTGTGTTTCACAGGGGTTGGTATTGGAACAGTTTCCTTTCACATTGTGTCAGTGATTTGTATGATACAATTGATGGCTTTGTGGCCAAGTTTCCAATGGTACAAAGATAGGTGGAGGGGCAGATGGTGTGTTGGTACTATTGAAGAAGCAGAAAGTCGTGGCAGATGGAATATACAGCAGGAAGGTGTATGATCATGCACTTTGGTAGAAGGAATAAAGGTGTAGACCATCCTCTAAAAGGAGGAAATTAAAAAATCGGGTGCAAGGGGACTTGGGAGTCTTTGTGCAGGATTCCCAAAAGGTCAACTTGAAGCTTGAGTTGGTGGTAAGAAAGGTAAATGCAATCTTGGCTTTCATTTTGAGAGTACTAGAATACAAGAGCAAGGGCATAATACAGAGGCTTTATTAGGCCTTGGTCAGAACACACTTGGAGTGTAGTGAGCAGTTTTGGGCCCCCACCTAAGTGTCCAGAAGAGGTTCATGAGAGTGATTCTGGGAATGAAATGGTTAATGTAAGAGGGTTTTCGGCTCTGTACCTGTTCTTGCTAGAGTTTAGGAGGGGTATCTTATTGAAAGGTCTAGATAGTGTGGATATATAGGATATTTCCTAAGGTGGGAGTGTTTAGGACCAGAGTATGCAGCCTCAGAATCGAGGGATGTCCATTTAAAACAGATCAGAAGTAATTTCTTTAGCCAGAGGGTGGTAGATGAGTGGAATTCATTGTCATGGATGGCAGTGGAGCCAAGGTCATTGGGTGTATTTAAAGCAGAGGTTGATAGGTTCTTGATTGGCCAGGCTGTCAAAGGGTTACAAGGAGAAGGCCAGAGAAAAGGATTGAGAGGGATAATAAATCGGCCACAATGGAATGGCGGAGCAGACGCAGTGGACCAAATGGCCTAATTCTGCTCTTGTCTTTTTGTCCCAGAAAAGGCAGAGATGCAAATGACGAAGTTAAACACTGGTCTTTGAAGGAGAAAATCTCTGCTGCCCTAAAGAGGGAGAATTGGCAAGGAGTCGATGTTTAAAAATAAGGATTTACCGTTTGAGTACAGATTTTGTTTTCTTGAGAATCAAGATCCTATCCAACAAAAGATGATAGAAGCTGTCTTTAAATATCTGAAGGCAGAGATTGGTAGATTACTGGTTACAAAATGGATGAACAGTTACTTGGGTCAATGTGGAGCTGATGTTGTAGCCTGTTCAGTTATTGCCTTATTAAATAATAGCACAGGGTGAGGGTGTGCTCAAGTTGTCTTGTGTTCCCAATTCCTAAATTGGTATGTCTCTGCACTTCCTTCACCAGTCACCTCCTCCAAAGTGGCAGCAAGTCATCCTCAACTCCAAGGGGCTGCCTTGCCATGGTTAGAAGCTTAGTGATGCTTAGAATTAAGTATGTAAATAATGAATAGCCTCTTCCTTCCCTCCGGACAACTGAATCCTGCGTGTTGTGCACCATTGTTGCCACTGGGGGGAAATCGAGTAGCAAAATTGCCACTGTTTTGAGAAAGAGTTTTGGTTTTATTGTAATCCAATTCATCTCTTTATTCCACATTTTATCCGAGCCTGAGATTTCTGAATGAAAAATGTACTGGTTGAATCATTGTGAATGGTTCATACAGACTCTACCAAAACTATAAATGATGTATGTAGCACAGTTGACTTCATTTGTACACGTGCTTCTGTTGACGATAGGAATATTTGCTGGAAACAAACCAAAACTCTCCTGGAAAAATATGGGCTGATGATTCCATGCAGTACTAAGTGAAGGCAACATGGTTTGAGCTGCAGTTCTTCCAGAATGTTTATTTATCCTTCTGCCTGGATTTAGGTGTATAAGATGATGAGCATTGATTGTGTGGATAGTGAGAGGCTTTTTCCCAGAGCTGAAATGGCTAACAAGAGGGCACGGTTTTAAGGTTCCTGGAAGTAGGTACAGAGGGGATGTCAGGAGCAAGTTTTTTTTTGTTTACACAGTGGTGAGTGCGTGGAATGGGCTGCTGGTGACTGTGGTGGAGGTGGATACAATAGGGTCTTTTAAGAGGTTCCTGGACAGGTACTTGAAACTTGGAAACTGGGTAATTCACAGTAATTTCTAAAGTACATGTTTGGCTCAGTATTGTGGGCCAGAGAGCCTGTATTGTGCTGTAGGTTTTCTATGTTCTAAGTTTCTAAGATGTAAAAGATCTTGTGGCACTGGTTAAAAGCAGCAGGAACTTATCCTTAGTGTCCTAACTGGAATTAGATTCCCAACCAAGTTGTTCCAGTCCAGTTAAGGCACCATTGTCTGCACAGTATGGAAGATTGCCCAGGTACGCATTGTCTACCAATTAATCTATTCTGGTTGTTTATACCCTCTCTTGATATGATGAAATCCATTATCAGTAGTGCAGTCATACAGCAAATTTTAGGAAGATGTAATACTTTATACTAATCAAAGAAATGGTTTCTGAGAGCCAAAATTAAATTGTAATCCACTAATTAATAATGTATTTTCTTAGCTAAACTTTGTCTTTTTTTTCCAGCCTTGCTGAGGTGGTTGTGACTATGAATCCTATGTTACTGATCCCCTTTCATTACTTTCATGCAAGTAATCAATTATTGCACCAATGATTGAGTCCACTGCAGTGCAATGTGGTCTTGGTGCTAAACTCTATTGAATAGGGTTGTACCAGCTCGGGAACAGAATGCTTGAAGGAAAGTAGCTGTTCTTGAACCTGGTGGTGTGGAACTTCAGGCTGCTGTACCTCCTGCCCGATGATCACTGGGTAAAGATAGCATGGCCTGGATGGTGGAAGCTTTGATAGATTGTTATTGAGGCAGCACCTCCTGTGGATACTAACAGTGGTGGAGAGGGATGTGTCTGGTGTATTGGTGGAGTCCACTGCTCTCTGCACTTTGCGTTAAGCAATTGAATTGATGTACCTGCCTTTCAAGGCAGGTATGAGGGGATCCTTGTTTGCAGTTTGTGCAAACGTTGTTTTTTTTTTTTTGCAAAATTGTAATGTTACCTACATTTAAAATATTGTAAAGGAGTTTGAGATTACAAAGTTCTGTAAGGTCATGTTTTTGGTTCATTATTGAATATTATGGGTTTGGGGATGGGATGAAATGGTGCCTTCGTGTTGCACAGCTTTCTGAGTGTGCAGGTGTATTAAACTCACTGGGTTTGGGAATAAAATGTGGTTTGCATTTGAAAAATTTGTTGTTCTTAATTTATTTTCTGCTGACCAGTATCTTTACCTCTGCAAAGCCAGCATTTATGCCCATCCCTGATTGGCCTCAAAGCTGGCTTCGCCTGCTGCAGTTCTTCTACTAACTAAAATTAATGAATGTTGGAGCATTCACAACATAATGAATGTTTTTGACTGTAAAGATTAAAAAAAATCGAATGTTGTAAGAACTCTGAAACATCTTAAAATAACTTGTCTGTTAAATTTGCATGCAACAGATTTTGCATCCAAAATACTTAAATTCTCTTGGATTAAATGATGTTTAATTGTGCTTCTCTCGGCTCATTATACATTCTCATGAGGTACCGATAAATGTTGAATAACATTGTGTATTTAAGCCCTTCTCACCCTAGTTTTTAAACCCGTGATGTTATGATTTAAAAATTTTGCATTACATATTCAATCTGCTAAATTATTTGTCTACACATGTTATCCTTGCACTATTAAGCTAGTTGACATTCTTTCATATGGCACAAATTAATCCCTGGCTCCAGTGTATCAATCCACTTGATTGCCTATTAAAACCACAGTTAGAAAAATGAGGTGCCAGAACTGTTCAGGAAGCAGGTGGATAGGTATTTCCATTGTTCACTATTCATGGCCCCAATAGTGTGGAACACTTTCATTCATGAGGCATGCTCCAGAGGAGCAAAGATCTATTAAAATATTCTCAGACATGCAAGAAGTCTTGGAGAAATAGTGATGCAGATAAAATGTTTAATTGCTCATTTACTTGGGTATGCTCAGTAAAGACATCTGCTCTTGTGCCTTGTAATGCTGTTTGGAATTGGAAGCAGTACACTCCAAATTTGGCAGTTAGCATTTGTTTAAAAATCGCTTATTTCATATCTTTCTGAAGACAAATTGATGTTTCTCTTACAGGGCGTACATTGCTCGAAAAACTATTCGGGCAGCAAGAGAAAGTACAGCTTTCCGGTGAACATGAAGCAGAGAAACTGTGCTCCCGTATTCTGGCAATGGGTTTGCTGCTCCCATTCGGGGACTGTTTCAGAGAGCAGTTTTATGGAGAAGCACCACAAGCCACCACAAAATTTGATGTGAGTTTACCATGCCATGTAAAAAGAATTTTTTGCTAATGCAGTTTTCTGATCTGAAGTTGTTTGGATGTTTACTTTACACTTTCCATTTGTATGCTGATGTGTATTTAAGTGAGAAAGCACTGCTTCTTGTGCAGCATCGATTTCTGAATGAGCTGACATTTCATCCAACTTGAATGCTGTTTGTTGGCCACTGACTCCACTCTTTTGGACCCTCGACTTGATTTGTGCCAATACAGTACTGGCTTCTTAAACTTGTCATCTTACCCACTCTAAACTTGAGGTAATCCAGAGCTTGCACTCCTCTCCCAATTCTTGCCAAGTCCTGTCCACTCATTCCTGTGCCTGCAGGCTTTTGAGTCCTATTTATTCAGAATGTTGAATTTTTCTTAAAGAAGCTTCTCATTGTTTAAATCCTGCTATGAATGCACCTCATTGTCTTTGAATACTCAATTGCTATTAACTCTTCATGCTCTGTCCACCTTCAGCTTTTCACTCATTACACTTTAATAGATCTTGGTTAGAATTTTGACTGCCAAGTCCTTAAGCTATAGAATACTTTCAATGTGCTCTGCCACCTTGATTAGACCTAACATCTGATCAAACTTCTGCCCATCATGAGAAATACCTCTTGTTAGGTTTTTGTATTGCTGATTCTTCATAATTCTATTTCAAACAACTTGTGTACTGTAGTGTGACAGTAGATGGCAAAGAACAAGTGTGATGTTAAGTCACCTTGTGTGCATTTGTGTACTTGTTGTCAACCCTCCAGAGTTCTCCAGCAATAAAGATTATTCTTGTCTTGCATGAAAACCTATGAAGAAATCCATCTATTTTCCTTTAAAATTTGCTTTGAAAATACTTTATAAACATCAGATGGCTGGGGGAGGGTTAGGAAAAGTGTTGGTAGGATGAGGGAAGAATAGGCTGTCTGGAGTCCAATCCATGATCCAATCGTGGGGGGAAAAGAACTTCATTTTTGTTCAATTGTTGAATTGAAAATTGACTTAGAATGGTGGTTGAAAACAATAGAGCATTGAGATGCAAAAATGAGGAAGAAATGGTTATGGCATATCATTTAAAATATCAAGTGGTGTCTTTGGTGCAATAAATGAGGATAAACGCATTGAGTTCTAAAAAATTGGTTAGGTCTTAGGATTGCACTGGATTATAAGTATCTAATGGGCTTTCAGTTCAATGTCTCATGATCATTGTGCATGAGGAAAAGTTGTGGCATTGTATCTGGAGGAACACTTTGTTCAAATAGAAGTTTTTGCTCTTCTGTTTCCCCTGTGATTTGCCAAGCACACAGATAATGGTGGTCTTGGTGTGAATGAAAGGATGAATTGGCATTTATCAAGTTTTACCATGAGTCCCAGCTCAAGATATAATCAATCACCAGTTTCTGTCGGACCATGTTGCCCATACAAATAAATTTAAAACATCAGCCACATAAATTTTTGCCATAAGTGAGACAATTAAAGTTGTTCTGAGGAAAAACTTTTTTTTTAAGAGTTCAAAAGGATTCTTCAGAGGAGAAGAGATGCACTTTGGACATGAAGCAGTGGGAATTTATAAGTTGAGAGCTTGTACAATTTCCAGTGAAAGCCAGTTCCAGTCTTTTTTTTTGAATACTAAAAGCATTAGAGGGCAGTCTGTTGCAGTGATGTGGAGCGCTGTTCTCATTGGGTTCATTCAGTATGTTATCTTGCCGGACAGCTTGTGGCCAGAACTGTGCAGTGCACTTCAGGGTACAATACTTCAATTGTAACTTTCCAGCAGGACAATGGAGTTTAACAAAGGAGTTTCACAGTTGAGAAAAGTCCCATTTAATATGCAAATAAGAGTAATAAATAGGGTTTCATTAATCCTTTTATCATTATGCATTGGATTGACATTTGTTGCTGGGCTTCTTGCTTAACTTCTGTTTTATTCTTTTTACCTGTACTTAAGTCAAACCAGTCATCAAGATGAGATCTGATTTATTTTTTAACATCGCTTTATCAGATTGGTAATTTTTTTAGATCTGTAATTTTTCTTAGTCATCTCCTTTTAATACTGCTTAATTAAGTTTTTGTTCTAATGGAAAACTCATTTGTTGAATGTTATATTAACCTTGTTCATTCTAAGGTTCTGAATGACATTCCTGCACACATTCCTCATAGTGTATGCTGACTTGTCAATGTGAAAGCCTGCATAATTTTGACCTTGCAGGGGTGATCCAGCTGCTTGACTTGACTGTAGGTTGAAAGTTAGTTTGTGGTTCTGTCAAGTCTGGTGGATTGTTTATCATTGGAAATGGTTGTGGCAGTATAGGCCTCCAAATAGTATCCAAGATGTTGGGTTGAGATTGCCAAGGGAGCTGGAAAAGGTATGTAATAAAGGTAATGGCACAATTGTAATGGGGATTTCAATATGCAAGGGGATTGGGAAAATTGGATTTGTGTCAGATCGCAGGAGGGAATTTGAATGTCTATGAGATGGCTTTTTAAAGCAGCTTGTGCTTGAGCCTACTCGGGGGAAGCACATCTTTGATTGTGTGCTTAATAACCCAGATCTTATTGGGGAGCGTAATGTAAAAGGCAGTGATCATAATATGATAGAATTTGTACTGCAAATTAAGATGGAGAAGTACAACTCACATGCATCATATCACAATGGAATAAAAGGAATTGCAGAAGCACAACAGAGGAACTTGCCCAGATGGATTGGAGGAGGATACTGACGAGGATGACAGCAGAGCAGAGAGCAGAGCATTTGATAAGGTACCACACATGGGGCTTAACAAGATAAAAATCCTGTGGCATTACAGACAAGATACTGGATACTAATGGATAGAGAAATTGCTGTTAGCCAGGTGGTGGAGAGCGCAAATAAAGGGTTTCTTTACTGCTTGGCTGCCTGTGAGTAGTGGTGTTCCTCAGGGGTCAGTATTGTGATCACTACTTTTCACACTGTTTATGATTTGGATAATAATTATTCCTAGAATCATAATTTGGCTTTGTCGCATTGTTTGCAGATGGTGCAAAGATAGGTAGAGGGTTGAGGAGTGTTGAGGAAACAATGCAATTGCAGCAGGACTTGGACAAATTGGAAGAATGGCCAATAAAGTGGCAGGTGGAATACATAATGCATTTTGGTAAAAAGGAACAATAGTGCAGACTATTAGCTAAATGGGGAGAAGGTTCAAACATCAGAGGTGCAAAGGGACTTGGGAGTCCTCGTGCAAGACTCCCAGAAGTTTAATTTACAGGTTGAGTCTGTGGTAAAGAATGCAAATGCAATGTTGGCATTTATTTCAAGGGGAATAGAATATAAAATCAAGACAATAATGCTGAGCCTTTTAAAAGACATTAGTCAGGCTGCACATTGAGTATTGTCAACAGTTTTGGGCCCCATATCTCAAAGGATGTGTCATTGGAGAGTCCAGAGGAGGTTCACGAGGATGATTCTGGGAATAAAAGGGTTAACATGAGCATTTGACAGCTTTGGGCCTGTACTCACTGGAATTTAGAAGAATATGGGTGATCTCATTGAAACCTACCGAATGTTGAAAGGACTAGATGGCTTGATGTGAAGAGGATGTTTCCTGTGGTGGTGTTGCTCGGAACTAGAAGGCACATCCTCAAAATCGAGGGGCGACAGATGAGGAATGTTTTTTAGCCAGAGAGTAGCGAATCTATGGAATGTTCTGCCACGGATTGCAGTGGATGCAACGTTTGTGGGTATATTTGAGGTGGAAGTTGATCATTTCCTGATTGGTCAGGGCAGCAAAGAATATGGTGAGAAGGCAGATGTATGGGATGCGTGGGATCTGGGATCATCCACGATGGAACGGCAGAGCAGACATAATTGGCTGAATGGCCTGATTCTGCTCCTATGTCTTGTGGTCTTAATACTGACTAAAAACATTTAACCAGTGACCTGCTTTGTATAGATGAGGCTTAATGAGGTTTTAATGCTACTTGTGCTGTCTTTACGACAGTTATTTATAATATTTTTGCTTAGTAATTCATTCGATAGTATTTTCTAGTTAGAATTAGAAGTGTTTAAAGTATATTCATTGCATGTAAAATATATCGGCATGCGATGACGTCACATCCGGTTTCGCTGCGTCTTGTGGGAAAATACCGGTTTGAAATTAGCGCGGGGGTGGGGGCTTACCACGAGGCACACCTGAGCAGAAGTTGTTTTGCAGGCATGAGAAATCACAGTGAGAGCAACGCTTTTTCACCATATGTTAATGTGAAGAGTGAACAGTAAATGGTTAATCTTACTGCGATCTGGTTCTTATTGACTGTGGTTTATCTCGACATTTAATTCGGCGTTTCGTTACACGCGAAGGAGAACGTTACACTACTGTTAATATTATGAAGGTTTTAAAATTTTATCCTTTGTGATCTGGATACAGTGTTAACCAGTACATCACTGATACTGATTTATTAGTCAGCTTGTAAATAGTTTTACTTCTATTTGAAGATTGGCGGGGCTGAAACAAGCATAATGCGAAAATAAACTGAACTGCCTCTGACATGAATCAAAATGAAAATATACTGGAACACTCAGCTGGTCAGGTGGCATCTGTGGAAAAGAATGGTGCTAATGTTTCAGGTTAAGGACCATTTCTCGGAACTGTTGACTGCTTTCTCTTGGCACATGCAGTAAATCTGTGAATCACAACTTTATTCCATTGCTTTTGAAGCATCTAGGGGATAGTTTGCATTACACAAGTAGTATTAGTATATTCCTGAAAAGGGGATCTTGCTGTTTTCTTGTGGAGTTCAGCAATGTATCAATGTACCTTAATTTTAGACATAATTATGCAATCTGTGTGACTGGAAGAGGGCAGAAAACATTAGCTTATAAATTCAGTTAAGCAATTTAATGATCTAACTTCAAATCCTGGATGGCTATTTTTTTGGTTGTCAGGGATGAAAGATCAGTTTTTCAAATGGATCTAAATTTGAAATTATTGCTGCTGTTGAAACAAGCTTGCACTGGGTGGGTGTGGGGGAATATTCCTGTTTGAGTCAAACTGCAAATAAGACGAGGGTTGTCAGTGGTTTCCAGCAAACCCAGGTAGGTTCAGTTGATCTTAAATGGTTTTGACATCACAAATGTTTGTGATAGCTTACCAAGCTTTTGCTATACATGTGCAGATGTGCATTAGGAATCAAAATGAAGGCACAAATAAAGCTGCAAATCTCGGTGGGGGGTGGGGTGTATTTTGCATTTGACATGCTTGTGGGTATGATTTAATAATGTGCCATCTGCCAAGTTGGGAACACGTAATTTATACCACATGAGGTGTTTAGTTGAACTGGGATTTGTTATCTTGCAGAAAGATGCATATGTTGACATGTGTATTTGCATGAGAAAATGCATGTGGTCACATTAGGCCATTCCCATTAATAATTGGGATGTTTATGTATTCAAAATCAACATGTTGGGCTAGTATGGTAGCATAGTGGTTAGCACAGTATTATTACAGCACCAGCAACTTGGATTCCTTTCTATCATAAGGAGCTAGTGCATTCTGTCCATGACCAAAGTATGGGTTAGCGGATTAATGGTCAGTGTGGTGTAACTGAGTAGCCCAGGCCTGTTGGTCTGAAAGGACCTGTTAACTTGCTGCATTTGATAAAATAAAAAAAAACTAGCTGCAGCATTTGGTACAATATAAAATATAAAATGGGGGCACTGGATATTGGCAAACAGTCTTCTGTTCCACCTCCTTCGTAACTAGTTGTCAGTGTTTAGAAGTAAATGTTGCTGGAAAGGCCAGCACTTCTATTTCACACCTGGTTGCTCCTGAAGGTGATGGGGAGCTGCCACCTTGTCTTTCTGCAGTTTGGTGGAAAGAAGCTTGGAAGCAGCTATCAATAGGAAGTACTGAACAGTGATGAAACTGCTCGAGGGTTTGAGAAATAGAATGGTACTTAATCCAGCTTATCCCCATAATCACTTTTATTATCGTGTGCTAAGGTTATTTTGAAGAGTAAAGTAACTTGATAATTTCAGAAATATTTCTGGGAAAATTAATCAAGGAAAAAGATTTTGAAGCTTAATGTAATCAAACCAAGTCAACAGGGTTTCATAGAAAGTAAATTCTATTTGTTGTTGTTTTTTTTTACAGGGGGTTAATGTTGTTTAATGTCATTTTCAGTCCAGAATCAAATGTAGAGGAGAATGAAAGAATTGTTGCTCTGGATCCCACGTGGCATAAAATAAACAAGATTTAAAAAAATACATTAATAAAAGACATTAAATAGGTTATATAGAATGATTGCATGTCCAGCTCATTGATTGCATGGATAGCTCGTGTAGTTCCGTTTTTTTAAAAAAGGCTCAAAGTACGCTGGGGAATTATAGGCCTGTAAGTTTGACATTGGTAGTAGGTAAATTATTGGAAGGAATACTAAGAGTTAGGATCTACAAGTATTTGGATAGACAGGGACTTGTTAGAAAAAGTCAGCATGGCTTTGTGCGTGGTAGGTCATGTTTAACCAATCTATTAGTTTTTTGAGGAAATTACCAGGAAAGTGGATGAAGGGAAGGCAGTGGATGTTGTATACATGGACTTCAGTAAGGCCTTTTGACAAGGTCCCGCATGGGAGGTTAGTTAGGAAGATTCAGTCACTAGGTATACATGGAGAAGTTAGTAAATTGGATTAGACATTGGCTCAATGGGAGAAGCCAGAGAGTGGCAGTGGAGGATTGCTTCTCTGAGGCCTGTGACTAGTGGTGTGCCACAGGGATCAGTGCTGGGTCCATTGTTATTTGTCATCTATATCAATTATCTGGATGATAATGTGGCAAGTTGGATCAGCAAATTTGCTGATGACAAAGATTGGAGGTGTAGTGGACAGTGAGGAAGGTTTTCAAAGCTTGCAGGGGTTTTGGACCAGTTGGAGGAATGGGCTGAAAAATGGCAGATGGAGTTTAATGCAGACAAGTGTGAGGTATTGCACTTTGGAAGGTCAAACCAAGGTAGAACATACAAGGTAAATGGTAGGACACTGAGGATTGCAGTAGAACAGAGGGATCTGGGAGTACAGATACATAATTACCTAAAAGTGGTGTCACAGGTGGATAGGGTAGTAAAGAGAACTTTTTGTACATTGGCCTTTATAAATCAAAGTAATGAGTAGAAGAATTGGTATGTAATGATGAGGTTGTATAAGACATTGGTGAGACCGAATTTGGAGTATTGTGTGCAGTTTTGCTCATCTAATTACAGGAAGGATATTATTAAGGTTGAAAGAGTGCAGAGAAGGTTTACAAAGATGTTGCTGGGACTTGAGACTCTGAGTTACAGAGAAAGGTTGAATAGGTTAGGACTTTATTCCCTGGAGTATAGAAGAATGAGGGGTGATTTGATAGGTGTATAAAATTATGATGGGTATAGATAGAGTGAATGCAAACAGGCTTTTTCCACTGAGGCGAGGGGAGAAAAAACAGAAGTCATAGATGAAGGGGGAAAAGCTTAAAGGGAACATTAGTGGGGGCTTCGTCATGCAGAGAGTGGTGGGAATATGGAATGAGCTGCCAGATGAAGTTGTGAATGCCGGCTCACTTTTGACATTTAAGAAAAACTTAGACAGGTACATGGATGAGAGGGGTTTGGAGGGATATGGCTCAGGTGCAGGTCAGTGGGACTAGGCAGAAAAATGGTTTGGCACAGCCAAGAATGGCCAAAAGGCCTGTTTCTGTGCTGTAATGTTCTGTGGTTCTTCTGTGGCCCAGGAAGTGAGGCCGGTCACAGAAGCGTCTGTACATGAGTTGACTCTGACAGGATACACAGTAGTGGTGTGGGGTGTGAAGGAGGGGTTTACTAGGTGGGGGTGTTGCTCAGCCTTGCTGCTTGAGAAACATAGTTGAGTTTGAAGTCTGGTATATGTAGCCGCATGCTGGGAGTGGGACAAAGTTCTGAGCAGAGTGGGTGGGATCATTCATGATGCTGACCATTTTCCGGCATCTTTCTGTATTGCCTGTGATGGGGTGGGTAGGCTCGTGCCAGTGATGTTGGACAGTTTAGACTAGCTGTTGCAGAGCCACCTTGTCTCTCAGAGCAATTCCCGTTCCATGCAGTACATTGAGATGCTCTCTACTGCACATATATAACAATATAACAAATACAGTATGGGAACAGGCCATCTCGGCCCTTCTCGTCCATGCCGCACGCTTACTCTCACCTAGTCCTACCGACCTGCATTCAGCCCATAACATTCCATTCCTTTCCTGTCCATGTACCCATCCAATTTTACTTTAAATGATAATATTGAACCTGCCTCTACCACTTCTACTGGAAGCTCATTCCACACAGCTACCACTCTCGGAGTAAAGAAGTTCCCCCTCGTGTTACCCTTAAACTTTTGCCCCTTAACTCTCAACTTGTGTCCTCTTGTTTGAATCTTCCTACTCTCAGTGGAAAAAGCCCATCCATGTCAACTCTATCTATCCCCCTCATAATTTTAAATACTTCTATCAAGTCCCCCCTCAATCTTCTACACTCCAAAGAATAAAGACCTAACTTATTCAACCTTTCCTTGTAACTTATGTGCCGAAACCCAAGTAACATTCAAGTAAGTCTCTTCTGTACTCTCTGTACTTTGTTGACATCTTTCCTATAATTCTGTGACCGGAACTATTCAAAATACTCCAAATTTGGCCTCACCAATGCCTTGTACAATTTCAACATTACATCCCAACTCCTATACTCAATGCTCTGATTTATAAAGGCCAGCATACCAAAAGCTTTCTTCACCACCCTATCCACATGAGATTTCACCTTCAGGGGACTCTGCACCATTATTCCTAGATCACTCTGTTCTACTGCATTCTTCAATGCCCTACATATACATTTATCATGTATATCCTATTTTGGTTATTCCTACCGAAATGTAGCACCTCACACTTGTCAGCATTAAACTCCATCTGCCATCTTTCAGCCCACTCTTCTAACTGGCCTAAATTTCTCTGCAAGCTTTGAAAACCTATTTCATTATCCACAATGCCACCTACCTTTTATTAAAAAATATATATATATTTATTAAATTTTAGAAAATTACACAGAATAAATGTGATAAATAGTGAGAAAAATAATATTAACCCCCCCCCCCCCCAACCCTTATCTAAAGGAAAAAAAAAGAGAAAGATTGCCTGGATATCGGAGGGTCCACACATGCTCCATGGAGTTCAAAATAATTTTAATATTTTTTACTTTCCCCAATTACTTTATAATTTTATCTTCAAAGGACCTATGTATTTGATCCTTTCTTTTGTAGGTATGGGAGCCAAATTTTCAAAAATATATCATATTCATTTCTTAGATTGTATGTAATTTTTTCCAGTGGAATACAACAATGTATTTCATTATTCCGGTGATCTATAGTTAAATGTAAATCAGATTTCCAAGTAACTGCGATAACTTTTTTGGCTACTGCCAATGCAATTTTTATAAATTTTTTCTGATACTTAATTTAAGTTTCGGTATTGTCCCTTCAATGTCTCCTAATAAAAATAATACTGGACTATGTGGGAGTTGTATTCCAGTAATTTGTTCCAATAAAAGTCTTAGATTTATCCAAAATGGTTGAATTTTAAAACAAGACCAAGCAGAATGTTAAAAAAAAAGTACCAATTTCTTGATTACATCGAAAACATTGGTCAGACATATTTGAATTTTATTTATTTTCTGTGGTGTTATATATAATGTAAAAAATTATATTGTATTAATCTAAGTTGAACATTTATTGTATTTCTCATACTATTAGAACATAATCAACCAGTTTTTTCCATCAATTTTAACATTCAAATCAAATTCCCATTTTTGTCTTGATTTATGAATTCTTGATTTAATTGTCTGTTTTTGAATCAAATTATACATACAAGATGTAATTTTTTTAATTTTTCCTTTTCAAATTAATATTTCTATTTCACTAGATTTTGGCATCAACATTGTTTGACCCAGCTTTTCTCATAAATAAGCCTTTAATTGAAAATAACAGAAAAGAGTGTTATTTGATATTGTATATTTATTTTTTAATTAATCAAGTAACATCATTATACCTCCAAAACAATCACCTATATATTTAATCCCCTTTTGGAACCAATTATGTAAAAGTTTATTATCCATTGTAAAAGGAATAAGCCTATTTTGAATTAAAGTTCTTTTTGCTAATAAAAATTTCTTTATCTCATTGTCCATATTTACCTTATTCCATAAATCAATCAAGTGTCTTAATATAGGAGATTCTTTTTTTCCCTGTATCCATTTAGATTCCCATTTATATATAAAATCTTCAGGTATATTTTCTCCTATCTTATCTAATTCTATTCTAATCCATGCCGGTTTTTCTTCATCAAAAAAGACGCAATAAATCTAAGTTGATTTGCTTTATAATAATTCTTAAAATTGTAACCCTCCTAAATCAAATTTACATGTCAATTTTTCCAATGATATTCTTGACATCTTTCCTTTCCAAAGAAATTTCCTTATGTATTCAGTTCTTGAAAAAACTTGAGGTAATTGTATTGGTAAAGTTCAAAATAAATATTGCAATCTAGGAAATGTATTCATTTTTACAGCATTAACTCTACCTATTAATGTTATTGGTAACATCATCCATTTATCTCATTTTTTTAAACAATGGTAAATTTTGTTTATATAATTTTTTTACATCATTATCAACTCTAATACCTAAATATTATTATTCTGTTTATTGACCATCGAAATTGAGTTACTAATTGACATTGATTATAATTTCTTTTGGTAAGGGGTAAAATTTCACTTTTATCCCAATTTACTTTATACCCTGATACTTTCCCCACAAGCCTTGTCTTGTTGACCTCGTTAAGCAAAATGGTGTTGAAATCTGACCATTTGTAACTACTTTAGCTTGAGGATTAGTATTTAATGTTTTAATCCATTGTATAAAAGATTTTCCTAACTCATATTTTTCCAATACCTTAAATAAAAATTCCCATTCCAATCTATCAAATGCTTTTTCTGCATCCAAAGCAACTGCCACACTCATTTCCTCTTTTGTGCCAAATGAATTATACTAAGTAACTGGGTTATATTATCCATTGATTGTTTTTAATAAAACCTGTTTGATCCATATGTATTAATTTTGGTAAATATTTAGATGTTTTAGATAAATTTTTTGCTATTTTATAATCTGTATTCAACAAAGAAATAGGCCTATATGATGGTTTTAAAGGATCTTTTTTTTGGCAATATGGTTATGATTGCTGTTAAAAAAGATTGTGGGAGTTTATGCATTCTTTCCACTTGGTATATTAATTCCATAAAATGAATTAATAAATCTTTAATTTTTTTTTATAAAATTCAGGAGGAAAACCATCTTCTCCTGGGATTTATTACTCTGAAGTGATCCTAAAGCTGCTTGAACTTCTTAATGTAAAGGGCCTATCTAATCCTTTCTGTTCCAAATTTAAATTTGGAAGGTTTATTTGTGATAAAAATTTATCTCAGCAATCTTGTGATTCTGATTGATATAGTTCAGTATAAAATTTTTTAAAAGTTTCATTAATTTCTAAAGGTTTATAAGTAACCTTATTTACACTCGTTCTAATTGCATTTATTGTTTTAGAAGCCTGTTCTGTTTTCAACTGCCAAGCAAGAATTTTGTGATCTTTCATCTAATTTGTAATATTTCTGTTTAGCTCTCATAATTACTTTTTCTATACGATATGCTTGGAGTGTATTATATTGTATTTTTTTATTAACGTTGTCTTCGTTTTGTCATATCTTTGAAATTCTTTTTCTAACTTTATATCTTTTTTCCAATTGATCTATTTCTGCCATGTATTCCTTAATTTTAGATGATTAACTTATAATCTGACCCCTAAATATGCTTTCATCACTTCCCATAACACAATTTTATCCTCAACTGAATGTAAATTTGTATCAAAAAAAATTGAATGTTTTTTCATAAAATCACAAAAATCTTGATGTTTTAATTAAATTGAATTAAATGGATTCCTCCTTATCCATCATTATCATTGTCATTATCAAGGGGGAATGATCTGACAGTATTCTTGCTTTATATTCCACACTTTTCACTCTATCTTGAATATTTTTCGATAATAAAAAAATCAATCCTTGAGTAAGTTTTATGTCTATTTGAATAGAATAATCTCTTTCTCTTGGATTAATTTTCCTCCATATATCAATCAGGTTTAAATCTTTCATTAGTGATAAAGTTAGTTTTATTACTTTAGATTTTGTAGCAATTTTAGTTGACCTATCCAAAACTGGATCTAAACAAATTAAATTCTCCACTATTAATATTTTATCATGTGCATCTTGGCTGATGAAGTTCAAAAAAACTTGTATGAATTTTGCATCATTTTCATTTGGTGCATAAATGTTCATAGAAGTCCATAATTCTGAAAAAATTTGACAATGTATAATCACATATCTCCCCCCAGAATCAATTATTACATTTTGTATTTTAATTGGTAAAGATTTATTAACCAAAATTGCAACTCATCTCAATTTTGAATTAAATGAAGCTGCAATGACATTTCCAACCCAATCCCTCTTTAATTTATGTTCTGTTTATGTTAAATGTGTCTCTTGTAAAAAAAAAAGCTATGTCTCCTTTCATTTTCTTAATATATGTTAAAACTCTTTCTTTTCACAGGTCCATTAATTCCATTAACATTAAAACTTAAAAAAATTAAGTAAATTAATCATTCATAATACCTTGGGAACTCTTTAAAATTCTCCTTGTTGCTATGAGTTTCTCCCCAACCATCCAGGCAAAAAAGAAAAATAGAAGAAAGATAACTAATATACAAGAAAAAAAAGTACCCCCCCCACTAATGTTGTGAATAAAAAGAACACAACATTGCCCCCCCCCCCATTTTACAGGTCATGGCAATCGCCATGATTGTACACGTGAAACTTGCAGCCATCGATCAGGAGCTCTTCCAGCTCCCCCACAAAAGAAAAAGAAAATATATTAGTGAAGAAAAAAAATAATGTCTCTACTCCCAATTAATACTCAACTATTTTTTTCATATAAATGTCCATCAAGTCCAACCTTGTTTCAATCTTCATCATTAGTCCGTTTTATTTCTATAATTCTTTACTACTTCTTGGACATCAGGTAATTCTTGTACAAATTCCTCCGCTTTCCAGTAGTCAACGAAAAATCTTTCTTCGTTATCCAGGAAAATCAATTTTGCTGGATAGCTCAATAAAAATTTATAGCTCTTTTCCCATAAAGATTTTTTCACTGGATTAAATTCCTTCCGCCTCTTTAGGAGATCGTAACTTATGTCTGGATTTAAAAAAAAACTCTTTTCCCTCCTATTATTAATGGCCCATTTCTCTTTTTAGCACCTTGAATAGCTGCCTTCAAGATCATTTCTTTATCTTGGTACCTGAAACATTTTATCAAAATTGATCTTGGATTTTGATCTTGTTGAGGTCTAGGTCTTAAAGCTCTGTATGCTCTTTCAATTTCAATTACTTGGCTTCCTTCTGATTTCTAACATTTTTGGAATCCATTCTTGAAAGAATTTTATTGGATTTTCTCCCTCTGTACCTTCCATAAGACCAACAATTTTGATATTATTTCGTCTACTAGAGTTTTCAAGCTCATCTATTTTTTCCAACATCCGTTTTCTTTCTATTGTCCAGGCAAGATTATTGTCTTCTATCTTATCTATTCTTTCAGTGTTTTCTTCCACTTTTACTTCCATCTCTTTAACTTTATTATCCATCTTCTTGTTTTTCCACCACATTATCGAGTTTATTCTGCATCCTTCTTATAGCTTTTAATTCATTCATAATATATATCAGGATATCTTTTGTCTCCTTTAATCTCTTCCTCCTTTTCCTCTTCCTCTGAATTTCCCAAAGAGTCTGATTCCACTTCCGATTCACTTCCAACCGTAGTTGGGATTTGTAGTTTTGTTAATATCTGTTCATGCATACTTTCGCGCATGCGTTGTTTTTGCCGTTTCTTCTTGGAGACCGCCGACATTGCTGCAACTTCCGGTCCTGCATCATCAGAAGTGCCATGCACTTCGCCGGGAGGAGATCCAACTTGAGTCCGAGGCTTCACCGAGACAGTTAGGCCTTTTTCTCCGCCGATTTGCGCAGTCTTCGAAGTAGTAGCTTTCTTCTGTTTCAGTTTAGGAGCCATATCAAAAGATAATCCTGAGTTACGTATAAATAGTTTCTAGTAGATATTTGTTAACTCTTCATTTAAACCCTATTTCATTACTTTTTACGAGGGAGCTGGATTCCCAACGTCTCGACCCTACGTCATCACGTGACACCCCCAATGCCACCTACCTTAGTATCATCTGCATACTTATTCAATTTACCACCCCATCATCCAGATCATTAATGTATATACCAAACAACATTGGACCCAGTACAGGTCCCTGAGGCACACTACTAGTCACCAGCCTCCAACCTGACAAACAGTTATCCACCACTACTCTCTGACATCTCCCATCCAGCCACTGTTGAATCCATTTTACTACAATATTAACACCAACAATTGAACCTTCCTAATTAACCTTCTGTGTGGAACCTTGTCAAAGGCCTTACTGAAATCCATATAGACAACATCCACTGCTTTACCCTTGTCAACATCCCTAGTAACCTCTTCAAAAAAAATTCAATAAGATTTGTCAAACATGACCTTTCCCCCACAAATCCATGTTGACTGTTCCTAATCAGACCCTGCCTATCCAGATAATTATATATACCATCTCTAAGAATACTTTCCATTAAGTTACCCACCGACATCAAACTTAAAGGCCTGTAATTGCTAGGTTTATTCTTTCAACCCTTTTTCGACAATGGAACCATGAGCAATACGCCAATCCTCCGGCACCATTCCCGTTTCTAATGACAATTGAAATATTTATGTCAGGGCTCCTGCTATTTCTACACTAACTTCCCTCAAGGTCGCAGGGAATATCCTGTCAGGACCTGGAGACTTATCCACTTTTATATTCTTTAAAAATGCCAGTACTTCTTTAATCATTATAGTTTCCATTACTAAACTACTTGTTTCCCTTACCTTACACAATTCAATATCCTTCTCCTTAGTGAATACCAAAGAAAAGAAATTGTTCAAAATCTCCCCCATCTCTTTTGGCTCCACACATAGCTGTCCACTCTGATTCTCTAAGGGACCAATTTTATCCCTCATTATCCTTTTGCTATTAATGTAAGTGTTGAAACCCTTCAGATTTATTTTCACCTTCCTTGCTAAAGCAACCTCATATCATCTTTTAGCTTTTCTAATTTAAGTTTCTTTTTACATTCTTTATATTCCTCGAGCACCTCATTTACTCCATGCTGCCTATATTTATTATAGATCTGTCTCTTTTTCCAAACCAAGTTTAAATATCCTTTGAAAACCATGGCTCTCTCAAACTTTTAACCTTTCCTTCCAACCTAACAGGAACATAAAGATTCTGTACCCTCAAAATTTCAGCTTTAAATGGCCTCCATTTCTCTGTTACATCCTTCCCATAAAACATTCTCCCAATCCACTCCTTCTAAATCCTTTTGCACCTCCTCAAAATTGGCCTTTCTCCAATCAAAAATCTCAACCCTGGGTCCAGTCCTATCCTTCTCCATAATTATATTGAAACTAATGGCATTGTGATCACCAGACCCGAAGTGCTCCCCAACACATCTCCATCACCTGACCTATCTCATTCCCTAAGAGGAGATCCAACACTGCCCCTTCATTAGTTGGTACCTCTATGTATTGCTGCAAAAAACTATCCTGCACGCATTTTACAAACTCCAAACTATCCAGCCCTTTTTGCAGAATGGGCTTCCCAGTCTGAGTGGAAAATTAAAATCTCCCACAATCACAACCTTGTGCTTACTACACATATCTGCTATCTTCTTACAAATTTGCTCCTCCGATTCTTGCTCCCCATTAGGTGGTCTATAATACACCCCTGTAAGTGTTAGTACACCTTTCCCATTCCTGAATTCCACCCAAATAGTCTCCCTAGAGGAGCCCTCTAATCTATCCAGCCAGAGCACTGCTGTAATATTTTCTGACAAGCAATGCAACACCTCCCCCTCTTGTCCCAATTCTATCATACCTGAAGCAACAAAATCCAAGAATATTTAGTTAACAATCACACTCCTCCTTCAACCATGTTTCGCTAATGGCTACAACATCATTTTTCCAGGTATCAATCCATGCTATGAGCTCATCCACCTTTCTTACAATGCTCCTAGCATTAAAATAGATACATTTAAGAAACTGTCCACCTTTCTTTCTGTTTATCCCTAATGGTGCAAACAACTTTATCTTTTTCTTCCTACATCTTCGGTCTGAGTGTTCTTTCTCTATCACCTGCCCATCCTCCCTCACACTGTTTACTAGTTTTATCTATTTGTGAACTAACCCCTTCTCTCCTAGTCTCCAATTTGCTTCCCACCCCCCCCCCCCCGACCACTCTAGTTTAAAGTCTCCCCAGTTGCCTTAGCAAATCTCCCTGCTAGGATTCAAGTGCAACCCGTCCTTTTTGTACAGGTCACACCTGCCCCAAAAGAGGTCCCAATGATCCAGAAATCTGGATCGCTTTTGCTTCCCCCAGGTAGGCCATCTCCCCACCCTCCCCAACAGTACTCAAACAGGAGTACTTATTGTCAAGGGGTACAGCCACTGGGGTTCTCTCCAGTACCTGACTCTTCCCTTCCCCCTTCTAAACGTGACCCACCTGTCTGCCTCCCATGGCCCCAGTGTGACCACCTGCATGTAACTCCTCTCTATCAACTCCTCACTCTCCCTGACCAGACGAAGGTCATCGAGCTGCAGCTCGGTGCACCTGGTGCAGATGTGGACGTCTGGGAGGCTCGGAGACTCCAGGACCTCCTACATCCGACACCGAGGAAAAACAAGCTGCCCTCCCATGCATAATTCCCCCTTTCCTCAAATAACAGGAAGAATTGAAAACTAAACCTGTTTCCGCCTAAGCCCTTTGAGCCTTCACTCTGCTCCTGGCTCACTCTAGTGCCCGCAAACGATGCTGCCCCCTCTTTAAGGCTGTATCCTATTTAAACCTTTCCTGTTTCACTGTCCGATGTCACATGCCTGTGCAGTCCCGCCTCTCAACTCTGAGAAGTCAAGTCACTTTTATTGTAATTTCGACCATAACTGCTGGTACAGTACATAGTAAAAATGAGACAACGTTTTTCAGGACCATGGTGTTACATGACACAGTACAAAAACTAGACTGAACTACAAAAAAAAACAACACAGAGAAAAGAAAAACGCACAACTACACTAGACTACAGACCTACACAGGACTGCTTGAAGTGCACAAAAACAGTGCAGGCATTACAATAAATAATAAATAGGGCAAGATGTCTGTCCAGGCTCTGGGTATTGAGTCTGATAGCTTGGGGGAAGAAACTGTTAGATAGTCTTGTTGTGACAGCCCGAGTGCTTTGGAGCTTTTTCCCTGATGGCAGGAGGGAGAAGAGATTTTATGAGGGGTGCATGGGGTCCATCATAATGCTGTTTCCTTTGCTGGTGCAGCGTGTAGAGTAACTGTCCGTGATGGCGGGAAGAGAGACCCCAATGATCTTCTCAGCTGATCTCACTATCCGCTGCAGGGTCTTGCAATCCGAGTTGGTGGAACTTCCGAACCAGGCAGTGATGCAGCTGCTCAGGATGCTCTCAATGCAACCCCTGTAGAATGTAATGAGGATTGGGGGTGGGAGATGGACTTTCCTCAGCCTTCGCAGAAAGTCGAGATGCTGCTAGGCTTTCTTTGCTATGGAGCTGGTGTTGAGGGACCAGGTGAAATTCTCTGTCAGGTGAACACCAAGAAATTTGGTGCTCTTAACGATTTCTACCAAAGACCTGTTGATGTTCAGCAGGGAGTGGTTGCTCTGTGCCCTCCTGAAGTCAACAACCATCTCTTTTGTTTTGTTCACATTCAGAGACAGGTTGTTGGCTCTGCACCAGTCCATTAGCCACTGCACCTCCTCTCTGTAAGCTGACTCGTTGTTCTTGCTGATGAGACCCACCATAGTCGTGTCATCGGCGAACTTGATGTGGTTCGAGCTGTGTGTTGCTGCACAGTCGTGGGTCAGTAGAGTGAACAGCAGTGGACTGAGCATGCAACCCTGGGGGGGGGGGGCATTCTGAGTGTAATAGTGATAGAGATGCTGCTCCCAATCCGGACTGACTGAGGTCTCCCAGTCAGGAAGTCTAGGATCCAGTCGCAGAGGGAGGTGCTCTGAAGAAGAAAAAAAATCAAAATGGCTCCTGTCGCACTCTAGACTTCCTTCTAGACTTGCATAGTTCAGATCTCTGTAGCCTCGTCAGAAACTGGAGGAGTTGGTGACCTTTCCTGATTGTAGGATGTTCTCTGGAACCATGAGAGGTTGCACAAGATGTGAAATCCCAGGAGTTTGAAATGGCTGTCAATTTCCACTGCTCTGCCACTGTTGCAAAGAGTGGTGAGAGTTCTCCTGAGGATGATAAACCATCTCCTTGTTGGTGCTGAAGAGGTTATTTGCTTCATAACTGGCTTCCAGCTCTTCCATTTCCTCTGTAGGGTGTCTTGTTGTGGTTGGTGATCAGTACTGCCACTGTTGTGTTATCAGTGAACTTACCAATGTGATCCCTCAGATTTTCCAGAGCTCTTTGAAGATGTAAGGAGCAGGGTTTATCAAAAGAACCTGTATGAGCATTTTTCAAAAGGCGTTGACAAGCTGCTACATTAAAGTAAAGCAAGTGTGCAAATGGTTATAGTAATAGATGTGTTCAATCATTTTTTCTGCAAAGAAGTATTTTTAAGTGGTAAAATGGGTAATACAAACAACTTTGTAATTCAATTTTATTCAAAACATTAGTTTAAGATTTTTAAAATATATATATATTTGTGTGTGTGTATGTGTGTGTGTGTATGTATATATATATATATATATATATATATATATATACTACCCGCACCAGCAGCCTCCATGTCCAGCACATAATTCTCTGTAGCCTACGCCATCCCACCAAGTGGTGGGATGGCGTAGGCTACAGAGAATTATGTGCTGGACATGGAGGCTGCTGGTGCGGGTAGTCGATGAAGTAACAGCTACTGTCCCAGGTCCAGATGAGTTGTAACCTGGATGGGAGATATACTTATATAAAACTACGCCATCCCCAGTGGGATCCCACCAACAAACACACCTTTCCCTCCTCCCCCCCACCCCCGCTTTCTGCAGGGATCACTTCCTTTGTGACTCCTTTGTCCATTTGTCCCTGCTCACTGATCTCTCTCCTGGCACTTATCTGTAAGTGGAGCAAGGTGACACCTGCCGCTATACCACCTCCCTCACTACCATTCAGGGCCCCAAGCAGTCCCTCCAAGTGAGGTGACACTTCACCTGTGAGTCTGGGGTCATCTACTGTATCTGGAGCTTCCAGTATGGCCTCTTCTATATTGGTGATGTCTGACATGCACCAAGCTCTGTCTGAAAAGGTGGGATCTCCCACTGGCCACCCATTTTAATTCTACTTCCTATTCCCATTCTGACGTGTCAGTCCATGCCCGCCTCTGCTGCTGTGATGAGGCCACACTCGTGTTGGAGGAGCAACACCTTGTATTCTGTCTGGGTAACCTCCAACCCAATGGCATGAACATCGATTTCTCAAACTTCCAGTTATGCGCACCCCCTCCAACACATTCACCATTCCCCATTACAAACTCCCCCTCTCACCTTATGCCCCTCCCCCTTTTCATTCATTCATGGCCTTCTGTTCTCTCCTATCACATTCCCCTTCTCCAGCCGTTTATCTTTCACCAATTGACTTCCCAGAACTTCACCTCTCCCCCCCCACCCCAGTTTCACCTATCGCCTTGTACACAAGCTTATCACTTTGTATTTCTTCCTCCCTTCCCCCACCACCTTACTCATCTTTTTCCTTCAGTCCTGATAAAGGGACTCGACCCAAGACGTTGACTACTGTTTTCCATAGATGCTGCCTGGCCAGAATTTTTATGTGGCTATGTTTCTTGTGGCTTGGAAAAAGTCCTAAAGGAAGAGAACTTGCAGGGCTCTGGGGAGAGAGCAGGGGAGTGAAACTAATCGGATGGCTCTTTTCAAAGAACCAGCATGGACACAATGAGCCAAATACCCTCTGCTTTAACGTTTGATGAGACAATTCAGCAATGGGAGGGAACTCAAATGCACATGGAAGAAATACACTGGTGTGCTGAAACGTGAAATTCTAAATGCTGGAAGTCTGAAATACAAGCAGTGTCCTGGGAACAATCAGCCGGGCTATCCAGGTCTGAACTTGTTACATTTAGGTTTCTGAGTCGTCTTCTGTTTGCTTCTAGTGTTAACTGAGTTTTATTGGAAGTAGTAGTGATGGCTCTCTCATCGGAAATGTGTTTATATGCTTGGGTGCACATCATAATTGTGACATTTGGTACTAATGCACTGCATAGCCAGTTGGAAATTAGTGAAGCATGGAAATATTCTTGAACTGATGCCAAGTAAAGTCAAGTCCTGTGGTCAGGTTAAAGTGAGTTCTTGCAAATCATTGAACAGACTTCATTCTGGGTTTAGCTGCTTGCCAATGCCTCAGAAAGAAAGGAAAATTTGAATTTGTTTTTAGTTGTGGGATGCTTTATTGTATTAAGTTATAGTGTCATAGAAAATTATAGCACAGAAACATGCCTCTTGGCCCAACTGGTCCATGCTGAACTATTTAGACTGCCTGCTCCCATTGACTTGCTTCAGGAACAAAACCCAACATACCCCACCGTCCATGTACTGAGCCAAACTTTTCTTTAGCATTTACATTGAGCTCTCATGCATCACTTGTGCTGGCAGCTCATTCTATCCTCTCAGCCTTGTAAGTGAAGGAGTTTGTCTCGTGTTCCTTTTAAACTTTTCACCTTCCACCCTTAACCCATGACTTCTGGTTGTAGTCCCATCCAACCTCTGGAAAGAGTTAGTGTTGACGCTCGTTAGTGGTTAGTTTTAATAGTTAAAATAAGAATTATTTACACTTCACACAAGTTTCAACATATTGCATCTTAGTCTTGTGAGCTAATTCAAATTCCATCAATTTCTAATGCACTTAAGCTTTTAGTGATTCTTGTTCAAGCTATAGAGTATTGCAATGACTTCTGGGAGTCCTGCTTTCTTCCTGCTTTTCCTTTTGTGTGTATTATTTGCTTTTTCCTTTCTCTTGTGCGCCTTTTATTTATTTATTTTTAAAATTGGGGTCTTGTGGTTTCTTGCTTTGTGGCAACCTGTAAGCAAATAGATCTCAAGGTTGTATAATTTATACATTATTTGATAATAAATCTATTCTGAAGATGTACTATTTGGTTATGGCTGCCAGTGTAGTTGATGAGAAGAATTAGTCATTGAATAATACATCATGGGAGCTGGCCCTTCAGCCCATCTCAACCATGCTGATTGATGTCTTCTCAAGCTAGTCCCTTTTGCAAGTGTATGGCCCATATTCTTCTGAACCTTTGCTTATCCTGCATCTGGCTGAATGTTTTTTAAACATTGTGTTCACTTCTACAACATTCTCTGACAACTTGTCTCATATATACACCACCCTCTGTGTTGAGGAGGGGGCAAATAATCCACTGGATTGTCTTTAAATCTTTCCCCTGAATTTAAACCTATGCCCTCGAGTGCTTAAGCTGCCCTACCCTTGAGGAAAAAGGTGAGCATTTATTTCATCCACGCCTCTGCTTTTATGAACCTCTATAAGGCACCCTCAGCCTCCTTGGCTCCAGAGAAAATAACCCCAGCCTAACTACTCTCTCCATGGAACTACAGCCCTTCAATCCTGGCAACATGCTTGTAAACCTTCTGCACCACCTTCAGCTTAATCAACATTGATGGGCATCTATGAAAGAACTGATGAAATGGGCTTTTTGGACTTTGAGTATCAATTTGATGAGCCAATTAACCTCCCATAGTTTTTTTTATATAAAAAGTAAATTAAATAAATGTTTATGGCATAAACATGGTCAAGATGATCCGGGCCATGCTCTTGCTGCTCCTCTCAGGAATTTTTGTAGAGTCTCAAGACTGTCATTACCAGGTTCAAGAACAGTTATGACCCCTCAGCCGTCAGGCTTTTGAGGATAAACTTCACTTTCCCCTGTAATTTAAATGTTCCCATAACCTACGCACTCACTTTCAAGGATACTATTTCATATTCTCAATATTGCTCATTATCCTTTTTCCTTTTGTATTTAGTTTTGCACTTTGGTATGTTTGTCCTATTCGTGACAGTCATTCATTGATTCTTTGTTTCCTGTATTTCCTGTGAATGCCTGCAAGAAAAGGAATTTTGTTGTATGCAGTGCCATGTACTTTGAAGATTTACTTTGAACTTTGTTCTTGTGCCTCTAAGAGAGATTGTAGGATTCACTTTTAGAATGAAGTACAGACTTTGCTGAAACAGTGAGATTAAAGACCAATCCCTCAAACAATTTAACCTTGTTTTCTTGCAATTTTTAATTCTTTGGAAATATACCAGTAAATTATTTTAATTCCATGCCAATTAGTTGAAGTGCAAGAAGTGCATCCAGCTGCAGCTTCTAACACTATGTTAAGGAGATGGAGCTGGAAATGGATGAACTCCAGATCATTCAGGAGGCTGAAGGGGTGACAGATAAGACATAGAGGGGTAATTACACCTAACATGCAGGGCACAAGAAACTGACAGTAAGGAAGGGGAAGGGAGTTCAGGAACCAATGCTAAGTACCTTAGTGGTCATTCCCCTCAGCAACAGGTATCACTTTGGATATGGTTGGAGGGGTTGACCTAGCAGAGGAAAGTCAGTGGTCTGGTCTCTGGCATGGAGTCTGCTTCTGTGACTCACAAGGGAAGGGTGGGGGGGGGGCGTTGGTGGAGAAGAAGCACACTGTCATGATAGATGATACATCAGTATAATGGACAGGAGGTTTGGTGGGCAAGAGGGGGATACCCAAATGGTATGTTGCCCCAGGGTCTGGGATACCTCAAACTGAGACCTCAGCATTCTGAAATTGGAGGGCGAACAGCCAGAAGAATGTTCAGTAAGTGCATAGTGAGTTGAGGAAGCTGGGTGCTAAGTTAAAGGGCAGGACCTCCAGAGTTACGATCTCAAGATTGCCACCCGTGCCACATGCTTGTGAGACCAGAACTGGGAAGATTGTACAATTACATATGTAGCTAAGGTGTTGGTGTAGGAATGAGGGCATAAGATCTTTAAATCAGCAGACTCTCTTCCAAGGAGGATGGTCCTGTACAGATGGGATAGGATTGACCCACAGGTGGACTAATATCCTATCGTGAAGATTTATTAATTCTGCACATTGGGGTTTAAACTAGTTGCAAGGGGATGGGAACCAGAGTGCCAGAAAAGTTGGTGCAGAAGTTGTGGAGCTAGATGTCAGTAAGACCTCAGTTAGCAATCAAAAGGTTGAGCAGGGAGCAGCTGATGTCCTGAGCTGCTTAATTTTAATGCATGAAGTATCGTAGGAAAGATGGATAAAGGTGAAGATGAGGTAGCTGGTTTACAAACAGAGGCGATGTGTTGAGGAGAGGCTGATGATGGGGCAAAATTACAGTCACAGTATGAGTTGCAATGTTAAAGGTGGACAACCAGGGTGAATACAGGACTAAAGGGGCTGTATCTGCCAGCAGTATACGGATAGTTGCAGATTGGCAGGTATAATGTAGGCATCACTGATTCTTGGCTGAGAGATTATAGCTGGGAGCATAACGTCCAAGGAAGTGCATTGTATCAAAAAGATAGGCAGAGGGGGTGGCATAGCTCTGTTGGTTTTAAAAAATGAAATCAAATCATTAGAGGTGACAGTTGGAAAGTGTTGAATGATTGTAGATAGAGCTAAGGAACTGTAAGGGTAAAAAGACCCTGATAGGCCCCCTAACCAGTAAGGATGTGGGGTATAAATTAAGTAGGGAGACAGAAAATGCATGCCAAAAGGGCAATGTTACAATCCTAGGGGATTTCAATATGCAGATGGGGGGAAAATCGGGTTGGTGCTGGATTACAGGAGGGGGAATTTATAGAGTGCCTATGAGATGGGCATTTTAGAGCAGCTTGTAGTTGGGCCCACTGGAGGATTAGTTATTCTGTGTTGGGTGTTGTGCAATGAACCAGAACTGGAACATGGAAACAGAAATACATGAAACTGAGGTGCAAAGGGACTTGGGAGTCCTTGTGCAGGATTCCCTGAAGGTTAATTTGCAGCTTGAGTCTGTAATGAAGAAGGTAAAAGTGATGTTAGCATTCATTTCGAGAGGACTAGAATATAAAAGCAAGGATGTAATGTTGAAACTTTATGAAGGACTGGTGAGGCCTCACTTGGAGTATTATGGGCAACTTTGGGCCCCTTAGAAAGGATGTGCCAAAACTGGAGAGAATCCAAAGGAGGTTTATAAAATGATTCGAGGATTGAATGGCTTTCATATGAAGCGTGATGGATCTGAGTCTGTATTCACTAGAATTCAAAAGTAAGAGGGTTGACCTCATTGAATTCTTCTGAATGGTGAAAGGCCTTGATAGAATGAATGTGGTGGTGGAGTCCAACACCCAAGGACGCAGGTTCAGAATAGAGATGTATCCTTTTAGAAGGGAAATGAGGAGTAATATATTTTACTGGAGTGGTGAATTTGGAGTTCTTTGCCACAGGAAGCTGTGGAGGTGAAGACTTTATGTATATTTCTGTAAGCTTGTGACAGATACCTGACTGGTCAGGGATGTGGGGAGAAGGCAGGAGATTGGGGCTGAGAGGAAAATTGGTTCAGCCATGAAGAAATGGTGGAGCAGGTTGGATAGGCCAAGTGGCCTAATTCTGCTGTTATAACTTGTGGTCTTGTGGTCTAAGTATTGCAAATAATGGTAGTCCAACTGTAGCATGTTGGGTATGCAAACGCCTGTAAATCACTAATACACTGCCAACCTTTTAGACTTAAGTTACCTATTGAAGCAGATTGAAAAGCTTGAGCACATAGACATTAAGAGAGGATGTGCTGGAGCTTTCAGAAAGCATCAAGTTGGATAACTCATCAGGACTGGAAGAGATGTACCCTAGGCTACCATGGGAAGCAAGGGAGAAGATTGCTGAGCCTCTAGCATTGATCTTTGCATCATCAATGGGGATGAGAAAGGTTTTGACGGGTTGCAGATGTTCCCTTATTCAAGAAAGGGAGTAGAGATAGCCCAGGAAATTATAGACCAGTGAGTCTTACTTCAGTGGTTGGTAAGCTGATGGAGAAGATCCTGAGGCAGAATTTATGAACATTTGTAGAAGCATAATATGATTAGGAATAGTCAGCAAGGCTTTGTGAAAGGCAGATTGTGTCTCTTGAGCCTGACTGAATTTGAGGATGTGACTAAACACATTTAAGATAGAGCCGTAGATGTAGTGTATATGGAATTCAGCAAGGCATTTGACAAGGTGCCTCATGCAAGGCTTATTGAGAAAGTAAGGAGGCATGGGATCCAAGGGGACATTGCCTTGTGGATCCAGAACTGGCTTGCGCACAGAAGGCAAAGAGTGGTTGTAGACGGGTCGTATTCAGCTTGGAGGTTGGTGACTAGTGGTGTGCCTCAGGGATCTGTTCTAGGACATCTGCTCTTCATGATTTTTATAAATGACCTGGATGAAGTGGAGGGATGGGTTAGTAAATTTGCTGATGACAAAGGTTGGGGGTTTTGTGGATAGTGTGGAGGGCTGTCAGAAGTTACAGCGGGATATTGATAGGATACAAAACTGGGCTGAGAAGTGGCAGTTGGAGTTCAACCCAGATAAGTATGAGGTGGTTCATTTTGGTAGGTCAAATATGACAGCAAAATATAGTATTAATGGTAAGACTCTTGGCAGTGTGGAGGTTCAGAGGGATCTTGGGGTCTGAGTCCATACTGCACTCAAAGCTGCTGCACAGATTGACTCCTGTGAAGAAGGCATATGGTGCATTGTCCTTCATCAACCGTGGGATTGAGTTTAAGAGCTGAGAGGTAATGTTGTAGCTGTATAGGACCCTGGTCAGACACCACTTGGAATACTGTGCTCAGTTCTGATCACCTCACTACAGGAACAATATGGAAACTATAGCAAGGGTGCAGAGAAGATTTGACAAGGACGGTGCCTGAATTAGAGATCATGCCTTATGAGAATAGATTGCGTGAGCTTGGCCTTTTCTCCTTGGAGTGACGGAGGATGAGGGGTGACCTGATAGAGCTGTATAAGATGATGAGGGGCATTGATTGTATGGATAGCCAGAGGCTTTCTTCCCCCAGGGCTAAAATGGCTGACATGAGAGGGCACAATTTTAAGGTGCTTGGAAGTAGGTACAGAGGAGATGTCGGGGCTAAGCTTTTCTATGCAGAGAGTGGTGAGTGCATGGAATGAGCTGCTGGTGATGGTGGTGGAGGCAGATTCTTTAGGGTCTTTTAAGAGACTCCTGGACAGGTACATAGAGATCAGAAAAAATAGTGCTATGGGTAACCCAAGGTAATTTCTAAAATAAGTACATGTTCAGCACAGTATTTTGGGCTGAAGGGCCTGTATTGTGCTGTAGGTTTTCTGTTTCTAATTTATAAAGGAGAACTTGCTGATTTTCCTTTATTCTTGCAAGTTAATGGACACAGCATTCTTTCTCTTGCTGTTGGAAGAACAAGAAATAGTTAAACTTAAGTTATAACCAAATCCTTTTTATTCCAATTACTGTTTCACACAGAATTTAACTGTTGGCTACAGGTTTGAATCAACTCCTGCTCTTCCTGAAATTGCACCTGGTGGCAATCTGGGGAATTCAAATTAATACTAAACATGTCTATATTTATGTCAATTAGGCTTTCAAAATAAACTAGCCTTGTTAGTCTTGTTGCTGCTGCCTTTGAACATCGGCTAGCAAATTCATATTGCAGCTTTATGAAACATTGGTTAAGCCACATTTGAAGTACTGTGAATTTCTGCTCTGCACAGTATCGGAAGGTTTGAACAGGAGAGAATGTTGAAGAGATTTACTGGGCTGTTGATGAGGTTGGATAGACTAGGTTTGTTGACCCTGGACTGAAGGAGAATGAGGAATGACTTGATGGATGTAAATTGGATTCTGCTTTAATTGTGCAATTCATTAACCAAGGCAGCATCTTATTTGGGACAGCTCTTTAAGAGCAAAAACTAATCGATTAAATAGTTGGGATTTCCTTTGGGACTCAGTGCCACTTAATCAGGAGACTGATGCTGAACAGTTTCTAACAAGTTTCAGTCGTGTGCGCTTGTTTGTCTGTTGGACCCTACACCATGTTTGGAGTGAACAGTTTTTAAATGGTGCCAGTGATGTGTGCTTGTGTTCAAAAAGCAGTGATTTTTGTCACTGATAGTTAAAAAGAAATAAGCAGAATGACAATTCAGAATTTGCTCACTGTGGTTTCAAGCATTGAAACATGAAGATGCCAATAAAGTGAAAATGAAGCTCCCTCTGCAAGTTAAGAACTATGAAGAGCAGCACAGAATGTTTGAGCAATGCAACAGGCCCGGCAGCATCTATGAGGTATTACAAATGCAGCAGCAATGAATATGGAACTGAGACAGGGTTTCAAACAAATCCCGAGATTTATTAACCTCTGCTCAAACTTAAAGTAAACAAACGACTAACTTAACCGGAAGTTAACCGTTAGGCGGCAATATCTAATACACGGTCAAACTTAAAAACTGTTCTTAGAGTTCTCATCCAAGCACAGACTTAAAGTGATAAATTCAAAAGTCCACGTGATTTATAAAGTCATTAAGGAGAGACTTCCCCCGAAACAATGATTCATTCGCAGTAACGACAATCTGCCAATCCCACAGCTGAGAGATGCCTTGTTCGAAGAAATCACAAAGAAATGGAAAGGAACTGACCTTTTGACTGGAGGGTGGTCACTGCACAAACCTTTCCGACTTTGCAGGGGTTTAAACTCAAAAGTGCAAGCTACCATTCCTGAATGAAGTCAAAGGTCTACCATTCCCAAAATGCAGAACTACATTAACTTTATCCAATCCTTTGAACTCCAGTAATGCCTTCACTCTCCAATACTACACTGTAAGGGAAAAATAAATGTGCAACAAATAAAGTCTGTGAAGCCTCTACACCTCCGACCGACAACAACAACATTTCACAAAAATAAAAATGAGAACTGCGTCAGTCACGGTTTTGGTTTAAATACTGTTTGGAACATGCCACTACATGACATAACATCACCCCACGGTCATGAGACAATTACATCATCCCACTCACAAGACCATTACATCATCCCTCTGGCCCATGTTCAAACTGAGTATGTAATGGGGAGAAAGGTACAGTTGATGTTTCAGGCTGAAAAGTTGACTCTACTTTTTCCCCCATAGATACTGCCTGGCCTGTTGAGTCCATCCAGAATTTTGTATGTTGCTTGGGTTTCCAGCATCTGCAGATTTTCTCTTGTTTGTGATGGGAACTCTGAAGAACTTGACACCAGTTGTCTGTGCTGATTCTGTTCTTCTGGTCAGTCAAAAGAAAACAGCAGTATACACTGGATGAATTCCTTTGACAAGTATTGGGAACTAATGTGGTTTTATAGTACTGTCTTAGAATTGGTGGTGTTCTAATTTGTTCTGCATTTCATTTAAATATTGCTCATTTAAGCACTTTTTTTGTAGTTTTTAGATGCCCGTTTAACACTTTTCTGTGAAAATTCAGCTAGTTGGGGTAGCTGCTTAAGTGGGCCAACATGTCCTGGTCCTTGTGTCCAAAGTAACTGGACTCCACTGTATATAAAATTCAGAGACTGTATTGATGTCAAATTTTTCCCATAGTAGGGTATCAAAACCAAAGGTATAGGGCTCAGATGAAAGGCAAGGGAAGGGAGGGGAATTATTTTGCACTGATGTATGGAACTCACTACCAGATGTGGTGGAATTTGATGCAATCACTACATCTGACTTATTGAGATGCAATCTGAAATGAGTTCCTCTGGCCCTATGAACTACATAACCCAACAAGTTCCGATTTAACCCAAGCTTTATCACAGAACGATTGACAATGATCAATTAACCCATCAACTGGCATGTCTTTGGACTGTGGAAGGAAACCAGAGCACTCGGGAAACTCACCTGGTCAAGGGGAGAGCATGCAATCTCCTTGCAGACAGCAGCAGGATTTGAACCCAGGATGCTGGCACTGTAAAGCATTGTGCTATCCACTAGACAGGAACTCGAATGGGCAAGGCATCGGATAGCGCCTGAATGTGAGCGGTAGGGATTAATGCAGATTGACAACAAGGTTGACATAGATGTGCTGGACTGAAGGGCCCGATTCTGTGCTTTAAAACTCTTTCTCTGTTCTTAGTAATGTGGTTGACATTTATTTGCCTTCTGAAAAAGCTTAGCAAGCCATTCTTTCTGATGCATGCCACATCAAGTGAAGAAATTCAGAAGCTGCTGTGACACATCCATATAGTTGATTGGGTCAAAATTCTGCAGTTCGCTAGGTTGCTGACAAAATTGAGTGAACCCATCTCTTCCCTCCTCCCTCTACTTACCCCTCAACACATAGTGGGAACCCTGGTATCTTGAGCTGTACTTTTATTAGAAGTGATGTACTTCCACCTGCAGAAATTTGTAACTGCTTATTCTAATCAGCTCATATTTACAGCAAAAAGTTCTTTTCAAGAAACTTGGTGCTGGGAACAGGGTGTAATAGAACATTAGGGTTTAATTCTCGTTCTGAGTGGTGCTGGGATTTACTCTGTTAACTGAATGGAACACAGGAGTTAATGCTGAATGTGGAAAGTCTTGGACAAATTGAAGTATCAGGAGTTTAAAAAGTGAGATTTCTGCTTCAGCCACGAAGCTGACTGAAACAGTGAATCCTACAGGAGCATATGTAAATTGACTTTTTTTCGCCTCTCTCAACCAGCCTGCTGTTTGCTTTGACCAGTCAGCATTCATTTTTGAGTGACCCTGCAGAGTCTGTCATTTGACTGCTGTGGGTGTGTGCCTGGCATAAGCAACTAGTTTGTATGTGGGTAGTTCGACGGTGACTGGTGCTGCTGCACACAGGCTGAGAATTTGTCGCAGGAGAGGATCGGTATGTCAGTGCAACCTGGTGCTTTTCATGATTTAGTACACCCTTGCTCTTTTGTGCTCCAGTGCTGGATCAGTTACATTGGAAGTTAATCTCATTGGTTTGTCTGCGGCACATCTCCAAGCCCTGCAGTGGCCAGAGGCTCCATGATGCAGCAAGATGTGAGTGAAATCTGGAACGCAAAGCAGTGGAAAGCTTGAAGAATAATTTAAAGCATTAAAGGATTATTCTGCTGCTCTTTGCTGGACTGTGGAAACATAACAGCACAATATTTGATCATGAACAAAAGATGGAAGTCGTC
Organism: Hypanus sabinus; assembly: GCF_030144855.1. Taxonomy (NCBI): domain Eukaryota; kingdom Metazoa; phylum Chordata; class Chondrichthyes; order Myliobatiformes; family Dasyatidae; genus Hypanus; species Hypanus sabinus. The sequence continues at coordinate 24,947,316 of NC_082717.1, forward strand.
ATTGAAACTTCAAGTCCAGGAGACAAAATAATGGGTGTGTTTGCAATAACTGCAGCAAATGTGTGTGTTTTAAAATAATAGGGCAGTTTGGTGGTCCTGTGGGCTGGCTGATGCCCTGAGCAATAAATGGGCGATGGCTGGGAGTATTGCTTCGAACTCTGACGTAACTGAATGGAAGGAGACAGCTGCTTCAAATCATTATGGGTTTCAGCAGGTTAGGGGAGAAGCAAAACAAACTACATTACAACATGAGGTCTCCATTCAGTCGTTAAAGGCAGAAATGAACAACAATCAAGTTGGTACCTGTGATGTGATTGATGTGGAGAGTTGCGGTGAAGAAGCAAGTGGTGATGGAATTTTCAGCTCATTAATCAGTCAACATCAGATTTTATCTGGTATAGAGGAAATTGCCGTAAGAACTGAACTGGATAATTCCAATAACAATAACTGGTCCTCTCCTTCCCCTTTCACAGGCTCAAAAGGCAGCATGCCTGATATTTTCTCAAGTTTGCTAGATCTGAGGAAGGACCCCAGATGGGGTGATAGAGAGACTTGGAGAAAAGTGAAACAGGCAGGTGCTGCCCTTGCTCTTTTGAGATTGAAGAAAGCTGTCCGGCAAACACTGGGTGAGTTGGTGAGCATCCCAGCCTGTGATCTGCATCTGCAGACTAAGGAAAGACAACTGTCCACCTCCACAGCTGGCATTCTTGGGCAGGTAAACAAAGCTGGCTTAACACTGAAGGAAAGGAAAATGTACATTTGTACACTGTCTTTTTGGGAGATGCTCCATTCTTTACAGTTAATTGGATCTGAAGCTAGATTACATCAGTATTACAAGGTAATACAGCAGGTAGTTTTCATAAATTCTTGCACATGGCAATGTTATTTATTGTACAAGGTTTAATTTGCATAAGAAATCTAGCTCAAATTTCATTTGATGTTATGGGGATTGTTCCTAGTATATTGGGATTACTTGAAGGTGAGTCTTTTTGAGGTAAAAGCCATTATTTTGAATTATATCTTCTTACTGCAGGTATCCTCAATTTTAGTTGGTATTTCTAGCCTGTTTTTTCCTACTCGAGGTGAGCTGTTTGCATCATTGAACTTTTGAGAGCTTAATGCTTTTGTTTTTTTTCTTGAAAACAGCAGGACAAGTTGTACACATGGGCAGCTGTCAGCCAGCCAACTCAGTCACGTGACCACGGGGAAGATCGGATCCCTGGGAGAATTCAGACAGTGTGGCCGCCTTCAAAGCCCTGGGCAGAAGGAAAACTGAAGTATGTAGAATCAGGTGAGGGAATGGTTCACAGTTTTGATTGGGGGAAGATGAGAGAAAGCTGTATTTGAAAACTGGCCTTCATAAGGAATGGCCACTTGACCCTACAGGTCTCTGTGCCATTTATGAGAACATCTCTGATCTCCCTCAATACGTTGCCACACCACATTTGTATCCTTAATATCCCCTAATAATGAGATATGTAGGTCTCTCTTTAAATGAACTGAGTGGGCCTCCATAGTCAATTGTGCATTCCACCCACTGTATGAATAAATATCATCTTGTTTACGACGCAAGTGGCAAGCACCTTTTGAAATTGACCTCTAGTCAGCCAAGGAAAGCATTCTATTAATTCCAGGAAGAAGTTTGCAAATTTCAGTAAGATCTCCTCATTTTTCTAAACTTGGATGAATGGGACACATCTCCACTCAGATGGCAAACCCACCATTCCAGGAATCTATCTAGTGAATCTATACCAACTTCCTACGGTAAAACTACTGACTCTTTGGCAGGGAGACAAAGCCGCACGATGCTCTCTGTGCATTCTCAGAAAAAAAAATCTATAAATGCATTAATACATTTTGACTCTTGTAATCAAATTCCTGTTAAGTGAAAGGCTTTGCCTTCCAAATTGTTTGTTCATCTGGTGTTCCTTGTTCCGAGTAATGTGGGCTGATTCTAGCCCAGATGTGTCTGCATTTCTAAAGACAAATGTGAAATTTGTAGTAGTTTCAAACTGTCAAAAATGAGAAAGTGAGCTTTTGGGTTTATATTTACATATAAAAATTATTTGACTTTGGTCGTTCTTCTGAAACTTGTGTCAATACAAGTGATCATGAGCCCATTGTAAAATATTTTTGTTTGCCTGCACGTGGCTTGACTGGAAGTTTTTGTATATTAAAAAAAAAAATCCCCATTAGTTCCCCACCTTGGAGAAGTACATATGATTTGAGATGCTAAGTATATTAATGGGTCAGAGTACAGGAGGAGATGGAGCTGAGTGACATGGCGTCATGACAAAAATCTTCCTTCCATGGTTAGCAAGACAAAAGAGCTGGTCATGGAGTTGAGGGGGGAAGGGGGAAACTGCAGCTGGTGCAGTAACCATGATAACAAAATAGAAGCAGGAGTGGGCCACTCGGCCCTTCAACCCTGTTCTTCCATTCTACTCATGGCTGAAGCACTGAAGACTTCCATTCCTCTTTGTCAGTTCCGTTGCATGATGCTACTCTGAAAATTTCCTTGAAAGCAAGTGACCCAAATTTAAAAAAATACAGTATTGTTATTTCAGATTGGTACATCAGTGTCAAAAGTGTAAAGGAACATGCTAGGTTTGGGCATGGTAGTGTAGTGGTTAGTATGCTTTACAATGCCACCTGCAAGACTGGGGTTCAGTTCCTGCCACAGTATGTCAGGTGTTGGTATGTTCTACCCATGACTGTATGGATTTCCTCTGGGTGTTCCAGTTTCCTCCCACATTCCAAAGACTTGCAGGTTGTGAATTGTGGGCATGCTATGTTGCTGTTGGAAGCATGATGACACTTGTGGGCTCCCTGCAGCACAATCCTCAGACGGTGGTTACCGATGCAAACACAACATTTTCCCATGTTTTGATGTACATGTGACAAAGCTGATCTTTAAATTTTTCCAAATTCTCCTTTTTATTCGAGGCGGCAACTGTTAAAATAAAAAAATCTTACCCAGGGCATTACATTGTTCTCTTCTACCCCCCCACCCAAACCAAAAATAGTCATGTCTTCTTGACTTTAACACTTAATGATTTACACAGTACTCAGATGAATCTTGTGATTTCAGCCCCCCTCCCCCCAAACATCTATTTGTAAATGGGAGTAACACAAATCACACAGTGATTGAAATAACACTGTTTCCCAGGTGTATCATATGCCGGCCTATCTGGTGTTTTCCTGACTGAGACCTTTTCTTATCTTTAGCTGCTTCAGCCTCAGGCACTCCTTATGTCTGTCCTGTTTATTTGGGGATACCACCTCCTGCCTGTCACTTGCATCGTCTCACAATTCAATTTCCTCTGCCCCCTCACTGAACTCAGCAACCTTCAATTTAAGCAGGTGCTGCTGAACGTCTTCACCCTCTGCTGGTGCTAACCAGTGAGATCACTCTGAAATGTTGGGGGGGGGGGGGTGTTTTCTGTCATTCTAGTTTCTCCAGGACACAACATGGGTGTACCACATTGTTCTTTGATATTGCTCATCATTTCTAACTTTGGAGGAACTTGCTTAAAAGCATCTGAGTACTGAGTGAATGGACAAGCTTTTCAGAAAATCTTTCCATTTCTCTCCTTGCATGCTACCATGGGCCTTCTCGCCATGGGAGTATTTGTTCCCACAAGAATGGAAGCCTCGCATTTTTCAGCCAGATCCGGGCAGACCAACATTGGTGTATCAATAGTCTGTTACTCCAAAATCTTCCAAAAACTCCAGTATGTGTCCTCATCAGCACTGAGCCACCGAATCTCAAGGGCACTGAGTGGGCATCAATGGTAAATGTGTCAAATACTGGTTGTAAAAGGATCTGTAAAGTAGCTTGACAACCTGTGTCAAGTATGGCTCTAGCATAAATGTCTTCAATCCTTATGGATAAATCAGAGCTTGGTCCCACTTAACCTTCAGGAATAGTCTCTTGATACCCTGATTGGTACATTTCCTCTCTAAGACAGCAGCCATTTCTTTAGTGGGTCCCTCCATAGTTATCCTTCTGTTTGATTAACTGCTGACTTTTGAGGGATTTTCCTATCCCTCAGTTGTACTTGAAGTGGCAATCTTCTCCACGGCATTGGTTGCTTCTCTAGTTTAAAAAAAAATTCAGGTGGTCCTACAGGTGGGTCAGGTTTCCCAGTGGATGTGTCATGTTTAACTGAAACATTGGCAGACCTCCATCGAGTCAGCTCAACTCAAAGGCTTTTTTACAGCATTCCTCAAAAACTGTCTGTTATCAGGGGTCACTTTAGTAACAGGCGACCAATGAAGACACTACTCGGCTTTAGGAAATGTTCCGCTTCTCAATCTTGTTTTCCTCCTCTATAACCTCTGAGTAATTTGGTAAAAATGGAGGGCTCATCTTGTGGATCATTTGGATACGTAGAGCAATCATGTCATGTGACTGCATGCCCTTCACAGCTTGCTCCACTCTCGAGCAGTTTCTCTCAGACAGCTGAGTTCCCCGTTTGTGCCACAGTGCAGCTGTTTCTCCAACCAGGAAAGGTTGGTAGACAACTTCTCTCCTTCCTTCAGGAGGGTGCCTAAAACGTCATAAAATCGGCTGAACTTCCTGTAAGTAGTTAGCCGAAATGGCTAATGGATCTTCTGCCTTTAGGAACCTCTATCAGCTGCTGGACCTTTTGAATTCTCCCAGACTGTTTTTTTTTTGTATTGTCTGAGCACTGCCATTTATCCAGTAACAGATGTCTGCTCAGCCGGTCTCACTCTTCAACATTGGGTGTGGGCTTAACTCCAGAGAACACTCTCAGCCTACAATATCTTTGGCTCTCTGTTGGTACACTTCAGCATTTATCACCCAGTGATGTAATAGCCGAAACTAGCTCATAAATTAACAGCTGAAGATCTTGTTAGACTTCTCACATCAGACAACTCCTTTCCTTCTCTTCACAGAAGTGAGAACAAATTATATTTGGTCTTCACCCTCAGCTACATTCCTCCCTCTCTTCCCTCTCCCCCCCCCCCCCCCCCCCATGAACTGGCATGGCCCTGCCTTTCCAGGTGCCCAGCTTCATCACATCACTGGTAGTCTGGACTAACACAATATCCTTACCAGCTGATTGGCTGTTCAATCAGTACAACTTTCCCCAATATTTTTACAGGGCTCGGCACTGCAGTTTGTGTAGTTTATGGGGAATTCAAATATTCATCCCTCTCAGAACATAAGCATAATGTGTGGATACCCTCTTCATATTGCACCAAACCTTAATCCCTACCGCATCCATAATGAACTACATTAATTACGATGTACTTCACTTTCCACATATACTAGTCTAAACAATTGCTTAAACATTCAAATAGAGTGCTCAATCAATCCTTGTACAGCATTCATGCAGCATCCAATCTCTGGATGAGCAAGCACCACACAAATGCAAAACTTTCACTGGGCTTGTAGACAAACTTAGCTCGTAAGGTAATTCTGCTAACAGCCACGTGACTCTGCAGTGAGAAAGCCACCTCATATATGTCTGGGGTCAGTATGATATAGGGTTTCACCAAACAGCAAAGCTGGAATGTTCTGAGGAGGAACCTCGATTTAGTGAATGCTGTGTAAATACTGCCCCATCCAAAGTTGTTTTTCATTAGAAAAATAACAGATGATACACCAGCATAATATTACAAAGGAAGTATATTTACCAATATTTCAACTTTCCTCGAGGACCATCTTGAATGAACTGGCTAACTCAGGAGTATGGGCACTTCTTCCCCACAATGCATTCCTTAAAATGGGGTCACTCCCTTGAGCTTCACTCTGCAGCATCTTCCCTTATGCCACACTGTGCAGTGCCCACCAAAAGACCCCAAACTAGACCACTGTCCTTCAGAATCTCACCCCGACCAGCTCTCTTGAATCTTCCACAGCACCCCACTGGGCGAAATGTTACAACACCTACCAAGACTATTCTGATGGGCTGACACAACGTTCCTAAATTAGACGAAATGGTTCCTTTAGCCAAAGCCAAAACACTTACTAACAGGACATGTTGCTTTTGCTGAAAACTGCCAAAGTAAAAGCACCTCACAGCATTGCGGTATAATTCTTAATGAGGACATTACAAGGCCATGAAGCATCTGTGGAGAGAGCAGCAGCTAATGCTTCAAGTCAGTGACTTTTATGTCAATTGAGGGCATCAGACATTTGTTTCTCTTTCAAAGGGTTTAGTAGAATAGCTGAGCTGCTATTTCAGTCTTTTTCCTCATCTGATCTTTTCATCTACGTTTCTACTCTCGCTGGTCATTTACCGTTAGTATTAGTCAAAATCTGAAAGTTTGAAATAATTTGCCCAAATTTACTCTTGGATTTCATATCTTTCTCTGCTGCCAAAGCTGTCAGACTTCAGCATGTGTTGATGCTGTAGGTTTGAGCCAGTTGGCTGTAGAAGTGGGTTTAGCCACGCAGCAGGGGGGTGGTGCCTGCCTTTGAATTAGATTCCTGCAACCTGCAGGGAACCTTTCAGCATATGTATCTGGCGGATGTATTAAGAGCTATTGAAGTTTAAACATTTGTGTGAAAACGGTTGAGGATTCTTGCTTTTGAAAACCAGACCAAGAGTAGTTCAAATGTGGATTTGGAGTTCTGCGTTAGTAAAATTATTGAAGTGGGATTGTATTAAATTGCTAGTTTAGCAACCAGAGTTGAGGGTCATTAATCTGGAGAAATCAGTTCAATCCCACCTTGACAAATGGAGACTAAATTTGAGTCTAATTTGAAATTAAGAGGTCTTCTCAGCTGCACGAAGCACAATCATTGTACAAACCCAGTTGGTTCTCATGCCCTAAAGTGAAGGACGTGGGTTTTCCTTGCCTATTCTGCCCTGTCAAAAGATTTGATTCACCAAAGCTGTTTTCTCTCATCTTAGTGATTGAATAATGTTTGAAATGCCCATGGCATTAAAATTCAGTGAATGAACAATTTATAAAGCACCTCAAAGTTATTCGTTCTGCCTACTACATCGATATTGACTAAAAACAACTATTCAAGCACTTCGTTGCACTTTAAGTTTCCATAGGTTCCTCCTCAATGTGACTTAATAGAACAAATGTTATCTGCCAAATCCAGTGTAGTGACTGCAGCAAGTACTGTGTTGGTCAAGCAGGAAGAAAACTCCTGACCAGGCCACAGAAGTGTCAGTGAGCAAAAGGCACAGCCCACTCCCAGCATTATCAGCTCATGAAGACAAAGGAGGTCGCCATTTCAAAAGGGCAGCCAGAGTCTTGAAACAAGCAAGAACAAGAAAAGAATAAGATTTTCTCGAAGCATGGGTCTCTACAGGGATCCATCAACAAACACACCAACACAGATCTGGTATATGAACCCTTATGAAGAAAAGAGAAAAAAAAATGATGTTGACAGTTAAGGAATCGTCAGTAATCTCTAGTAAATGCAAAGTAAATGCTTCCGATGGACCTCCCCTGAAGCTAACCAATCAGAATCTTCTGCTGCTAAGCAGTTCAGTGTTTTGAACCTGCCAACTGGATCACCAGATTTTATCAATATCCATTCAGATCCCGGAGGAGTATATAAACCCTCAACTGCGTACTGGTGACGACTTCTGAATTGGAGCTGAAATGTCTGCGAATGTATTGGCAAGCTCGGTGATGGAATAGCTACTGTTTGGAAGTTTGTTTCATTTGTGAGCAAGGGAACCAGAGAATTGTTTTGTTTCGCTTTCATCTTGATATTCATATCAATGGCCCTTCATCATTCCGAACCTAGTGCCATGAAGAAATGCTCAGCTCCCAAAACTATTTTCACATTCTACTGTCTCATTTTCTAAATTTGAAATATATTGAAGTAGGATTATTTTGAACTAATCTGCAAAATACTGTGCATTGTTAAATCAAAAGAATTCCAAAACCTGTGACATTTTACTAAATATAAAAACAAACTGATACTGAAATAGTATTTATCCCCTTTGCAATTTTTATGCTGACTCTCATCATTTCAACGGATGCTATCCGACCTGCTGAGTTAATCCAGTTTGTCTGTATGTGCTGTTTTGGGCACAGCATCTGCAGTATACTTTGTGTTTACCATTCAGTACTGTATGTTATCTTACCAACTCACCCAATTTGTTGATGTAGAAAATTGGGAGTATCCCCTGTATTCAATGAATTCATAAGAATAATTACCCCTCTCTGTAAAGTCCTACAGTATGGCAGATTTTTAAAAGACCAAACCAAAATAAATACAAAAGTGCATTGAAGACAAGTGAGGGAAATGTTAATAGAGAAGCACAAATCTGGGGAAGGGTACAAGACCAGCCCAAATGCATTGAACATACCCCAGTGTAGTCCATTGTTTGGGGGGGGGGGGTGGAATATGAAACCACAGCCACTTCCTTGTTCTCTTTAAACTTAGTCACCAGAGAAGAATTGCATTTGGAAGAGAGGCTACTGTGACGTCAACAGTCACTGTAAGTGAACTGCAGAAGTCAGCAACTGGAGATGAATTTCACATCTCCACAATTTAAGATCTTGCAGAAAAAGTATTTATGGAAGAGTGGCAAGGAAGAAGACCTGGCTGAAACAAATCACTCAGAGGATGCTGTGAAAGATGTGGAAGGAGGTCTTTGTGGTCAGATGAGACTTGTGGAACTTTTTGGCCTCAACACTGATGTAATTTGAACACCTCACGTCTGCCAAATAACACCTTGCCTACTAAAAAAGTATGGTGGAGGTAACATCATGCTATCAGAAGCTTTTCAGCAGCAGGGGCTAGAAATCTGGTCAGTATTGATTGGAAGATGAGTGCTGCCACGTACAGCAGAGATCCTGGATTTTAAAAATCTGCTAGCTTCTGCCGCAAAGCTTAAACTAGGGAGAAAATTTGTCTTTCAACAGGATAATAACTCAAAATTAGACGGTCAGAGTCCTGAGTCCATCCTGGCCTTAACCCAACTGACAATCACTGGCAAGACCCAGATTGCTGTCCGCAGCTGGTCCTCAACTAATCAGGCACAGTTTGAACAATTTTGTCGGAGGACTCCATGTTTTGCATGGACTCCAGCTGTAATAGCTGAGGGAGATGGTTCATGTAAGAAATGAGCAAAGGGGGATTCACTGCTTTTGAACCGGCATTTTGGTTTGTTAAATTGATCAAAATCCCTGTTTTGCAATACTCGTGAGGGGGGAAAAAAGGGTTGTGGGCTGAATGACCAATTGGGGGGTGTGGGGGAGGGATAAAGCTGAATTGCAAAAATAGTTGTATAGGGGTTTAATCAAGTGCTTCACAGAACAGCCTTCAAGTCCATTTGTATTTCCAAATGCCTGTTTTTGTTTCTGGAAGATGAAATACTTGTAAGCATTAGACTATCATGCATTGCAACGTAGTCTTATCTGAAATGTTCATCAGGTTTAGTTCAAGATTCAAAAATTAGGCTGTGGGTCTTTCTCATATTTTCACTGCCTAATCATAATGATCATCCCTTGCAGTTAATGCAGTGTTTTCGCTTCTGAGACCCTGGGACCAAGCACAGGGTTGTCTATCATTGTTCTTATGCCACATCTTTCCTGTGCACACTGTTGGACACTCAATGGATCTCAGATGAGGGCTTGTTCTGAGTTGCCTCCAATCCTGAACATTTGGGATTTGGGGGAGTATTGTATCTAAAGAAAAATGGAGGCAGTGTGTTTTACACATGGACTGTGTGAAGACATTGAGGAAATATAGTAAGTTACCTCCTGTTTTTCCTTTCCCTATTTCTCAGACTATATACTGTCCAGGTTCCTGCAGGTCTAAAGAACTTAAACCAAAGGAGCAGAATTAGGCCATTCAGCATTCTGTTCCACCAAACCATTATGGCTGATTTATTACCCCTCTGAACCGCATTTTCCTGCATAACCTTTGATGCCCTGGAGTACATTAACCTCCACTTTAAATGTACCCAATAACTTGATTTCCACAGCCATCTGTGGCAATACATTCCACAGATTTATCTGGCTAAAGAAATTCCTCCATCTTCCCCAACCCCCCACCCCTTCAAATTTGGAGGTTGTGTCTTCTGCTTAGAGACTCCCCAACTATACGAAACATTCACTCTAAGCCTTACAATATTAAGTTTCAATGAGATTCTCTTCTCCCTGCCCCCCCCCCCCATTCTTAACTCCAGTGAGTACAGGTGCAAACCACCAAATGCTCCTCATACATTAACCCTTACATTCCCTGAATCATTCTCATGAAGTTCTTCTGGACATTCTCCAATCCCTGTGTACCTTTTCTGAGATAAGGGGCTCACAGCTGCTCAGTACTGCTTGTGGTCTGACCAAAGCTTTATAAAGCTTAAGCATTACAGTTGCTTTTATATTCCAGTCCTCTCAAAATGAATGCTAACATTGAATTTCCCTTTCTTGCCACTGACTCAACTTGTGAGTTAACTTTTAGGGAACACTGGAAGAGGACTCTCATATCCCTTTACACCTCTGATTTCTGAATTTCCTCTCCATATAGAACATGGTCTACACATTTATACCTTCCACTGAAGTATGTGACCATGCACTTCCATACACTGTTCCATCTGCCTCTTTTTGCCCTATCTGTCAGTCCTTCTGCAGACTTCCTGCTTCCTCAACCCCGGCCTCTGTGGAGCATCACTAGTCACTGGCAGCCAATCAGAAAAGGCCCCCTTTATTCCCACTGCCTCCTGCTAGTCAGCCAATCTTCTATTCATGTTGGTGTCTGTCCTTCAATACCATGGGCTCTTGTTTAGCTGCCTTGTGTGGCACTTTGTCAAAGGTCTTCTGAAAATCCAAGTAGACAACACCTATTGACTTTCCTCTCTATCCTGCCTGTTGTTTTCTCAATCACCTGCTGGTTCTTCAATAACTATTCCCTTTGTTCCAAGTGGGAACTGTCTCTCTGGCCATTGAGTTGAGTCATTGGGACTGGTGCTACAGCCTTTGTTCCAGGGACCCATGTTCGATCCTGACTTGGACACTGGAGTTTGCTGGTTCTCCCTGTTTCCATGATTTTCTTCCAGTTTTCTCCATCTTCTTCCTCCTTCCCAAGGTTGTGTAGGTTAATTGAGCTCTAAGTGGTCTTGAATGCATGTGGCTGATAGAATGATTGGGGATATAGACAGATGAGGTAGAAGAAAATACAGTAGGGCAAATGGATTTTGTTGAGCTGGCATATCTAGGATGGACCCATTGGCCTCTTGTGCTGTAATGGTCAATGCAGTTAATTGCAAGGATGGCTTTCTGCTTGAGAATGTGGACAGTCTAGGAGGGTTAGCACTTCCTGTTTGATCTTGACTGACCTAGTCAATGTCTAATTATACAGGCCTTCTGAATTTAAAATGAAATGAAATAAATCAGTGACATTTTGTTTGCCTTGCATATTGTTAAATGGGAAGTTGATTGTCTGTGCAGGTGAATTATGGGAGGGGAAATGGGGGGGGGGGCGGGGAGAGAAGGGGACTGACGAAAGCTGGTATCAGCACTAAGTTGGCGTAGACCTTGTTAGGTCAATGGCCCCCACCTGGGTGATTAAGTGTACTAGTATGAAGCCAGCTCAAAAATATAACGTTTATCTTATACCTCCCTCCTTTGGTTATGCAGAGACTGACTCAGAGTAATTTGGCACTAAGCTGTTTAAAATTAATGGCTTGCCATGTAGAACCTGGAAAATCTATGCCAAGGTGGTTTGCTGTTTCTTTTGTACCATTGAGCTGAAGGTCAGAGTTAAAATGAGGCAAGATCCATTTGCAGTGGAACTTCAGATTCAACTGCACCTTTGCTTGGCGTGTCTTCTGCAGCCAACTTGGTCAATTCAAAGTAATTTAAAACTCCCCAGAAATGTGTAGCAGATCCCAGGCAGGGAGCCAACAGCAGTGTGTTCAAAGGCTGAACAAACTGCAAAGTAGCCTGCCAGAAAGCTGCTATGGTTACATTGGGTTATGGACTGTCCAGCCAAATACTTAGGAGGCCCTACAGATCTGAGACACTATTTCTTTTTGGGATTTGATGGGGAGAATGGTCTTCTCTTGAACTAGAGGAAGGGTGGGCAGAGTGTTTTAGCAAAGAAAAAGGTAAGTTTTGAATTTGTTTTAACTGGTAGCATTTGTCTGCTTTCTGAAGTTTTGATTCTAGCTATTGGCCCACTTTAGATTTTGTATCATGTGGAACTATGCCATAAATACATAATGTTTTTTTTCATGTAAATGAGTACATGTTCAGACTACTATACTTAAACTTGAATTCATGTTATGGTACCATGAAGCTGCTGATTTTTAATTATAAAGGTCCTCATCTACAGAACCGCCTTTTATAAGTCAACCTCCTTCAAAGATATCTCTTCCCTTCCCCGCGCCCCAACACTGCCTCTCTCTCCCTCCCCCCCTGGATTCAGAAAATTCGGCATATTCTTAGCAGGCCATTACTGGTCTTGGGTTCAACCATTAACTTTTTGCAAAGGTGCTTTCTGGCCTGTTGAGTGTCTCCAGTATCTTTTTTTAATTTTGGATTGCTGGCACCTGCAGTTTTTCTTTATTTTCAACTTTCTAGGTTCAGGTGTTGAATTAGCAACAGTTGAGTAAAAAATCCCTGATCTAATTTTTCTGTTACTATTTTGAAGTAACACCTGTAAAATGTCTGTCGAAGCTGGGCAGTTATGGGAGTTCAGTTGAATCAGCTGGAAACCTGTTCCCTGCTTGTTTTCCCTTTGACGTTTCCACTCACTGAAGGAATGCTAGTGCATAAATATTGAATGTGCGGAAAGCAATTAAGTGCTTGTTCCTCTGGATGTCTTGATTCTCCTTTGTACTATTTGATGTTAAATTAAGTGAACATTATTTGAACTGGGAAAGAAAGCAGTGAACAAATGTATTGAATGGAAATTCATGTCTTTTGATGGTTGTGGTGACCTGGGACTGCTGCTGTCTTATTGCAGAGAATCGCGATGCTGTTCTAAGTCTGAAAAGGATACAGAAAGAAGAACTACACACTTTACAAGTAAGCCATGACTTTGATTATATTGATTTTAGTAAGGAGTGATTTTTAGTATGAGCAGGTTCAAAATTATGTATTAATCAGACTGTTTCAGACACTTGCTCATCTAAACAGATGTGGAACTGCTTTGAAAAATCCAGTAATGGAAGCACAAACAGTAGAGATTTAAGTTTGCCTTTAAACTGTAAAGTGTTGAATGAATGTTTGCTCAGTTTGCACTTAGAGCTGATAGATCTGGTATTGCAAATGATCAGGGTTAATAATCACACTCACCACCAAGAATGATTTTTGAAGATCTAAAATGCATTTTATCTTGCCTTTCACATGGGAGGAGGGGGAAGTAATACAGTAATTTTTCAGTTACACTGAGGGAGGAGAATGATTTGTGTTTCACGTCTATCAGTGTCACAAGATCAACATCGCTTGTGCTTGGCTTAGTTAAAATGTAATCATTAACCAGCCATTAAATGGATAATTTTGCATCTTAACTTTAAAAAAAAACGAAAGGGTTGAGAACTAATTAATTGGACAACATTACTGTTTAATGAAGGTATTATGAATGTGAATAAATGCAATATAAATTAAATAACAATACCTTAGTGCATTTTAAAGTTTCAGCAGCAATGCTTCAAAGGAAGACATTAAATGTCAGAGGAAGTATAAATGCCAAAGTTTCTAAAAGTATTGATGAAGAGAAATGTCTAAACAAGTTAAAATGGTTTCAGCAGAGTTTTTGGTAAGCCCAGCATGTTGAAATGGAAGTCATGAGTTGTGACTAGGTGGTTTTGAAGGAACAGTGGGTAACAGTACTTGTTTACTTCAATTTCCATTTGTGGTGTGAAGCTCAGGAGGATTCAAGGTCAGGGTTCAGGTAGGTACAGAAAAAATGACATGATATCCATATTCTATGGATAATGATTGTCTTGCCTATATTAAACTTTTGAAAGCAATGAAGTGGGAGGAGAAAGGATACTATATAAGGTTAGTTACAGGAAGTGATTAATGGACAATTAAGGAAAGTGTTTTCAAAAACTGTTAGGCAATAATGTTTGCAGTCATTCGAGTTGATTCTGGGCAAGCAGTACCAGTACTGCACAGCATTTCCTCTTGGCTTTGCTGAACATAGTGCTAGATCCTACGTGAAAACTGTGGCAATAAACAGCCAATTATTTAAAAAAAACTTTGACCTTGCACGTGGCCTGTTCAGCTGAATCAAGGCCAAATTGGATAAAAAGAACAAATTTGTACCAATCCTGCAATCATCCTGTCTGCATTGAAATGCAGACACCTGGGCAAATGCTAAAGTCAAGTTTTGACAGACAGACATACTTTATTGATCCCAAGGGAAATTGGGTAATCATCAATAATTGGTTTGTCATTTCAACCATAAACTGTTGGTACAATACACAGTAAAAACAAAACAACGTTCCTCCAGGACCATGGTGCTACATGAAACAACACAAAACTACACTAGACTATGTGAGACAGCACACGGCTGCACTAGACTATGTAAAACAACATAAAAATTGCACTAGACTACAGACCTGCACAGGACTAAAAGTGCACAAAACTGTGCAGGGCAGTACAATAAATAAACAAGACAATAGGCACAGTAGAGGACAAACTACAATATAATAATGATGTAGATGTCAGTCTAGACTGAGTTTTGAGGAGTCTGATGGCTTGGGGAAGAAACTGTTGCACAGTCTGGTTGAGAAAGTCCAAATGCTTTAGTACCTTTTGCCAGCTAGCAAGAGGGAGAAGTTTGTGAGAGGGGTTTGTGGGGTCATTCACAATACTGTTAGCTTTGCGGATATAGTGTAAATGTCTGTAATAGAGCGAAGAGCCCCCGATGATCTTCTCAGCTGACCTCACTATCTGATGCAGGATCTTGCGATCTGAGACGGGGCAGTTCCCAAACCAGGCAGCGATGCAGCTGCTCAGGATGCTGTCGATACAACCTCTGTAGAATGTGGAGAGGATGGGGGGGGGGGGTGTGGTGGGAGATGGACTTTCCTCAGCCTTCACAGAAAGTAGAGATGCTGCTGTGTTTTCTTGGCTATGGAGCTGGTGTTGAGGGATCAGGTTAGATTCGGTGCCAGGTGAACACCAAGAAATTTGGTGCTCTTAACGATCTCAACGTAGGAGCCGTCAATGTTCAGTGGAACGTGGTCGCTCTGCTCTCCCAAAGTCACCAACCATCTTTTTGGTTTTGTTCACATTCAGAGACAGGTTGTTATCTCTGCACCAGTCAGTTAGTCGCTACACCTCTCTGTAAGCTAACTCATCATTCTTGCTGATGAGACCCACCACAGTTGTGTTATCAGCGAACTTGATGTGGTTCGAGCTGTGTATTGCTGCACAGTCATGGGTCAGCAGAGTGAACAGCAGTGGACTGAGCACACAGCCCTGTTCATAATCTTAACAGTTTAACAAAATATCCCTTCACAGCTACTTCACTTTATGGTCAGCACATCATTGAACTGTCCTGTACTGTTTCCAACCAGTGCTTCCTTGTTTTTGACATAACCGATTTATAATATGTAGAGAACATATACCTGGTTGTCCTGGCCATCATTTATTGCCCATCCCATACACTGAATTCAGGTGTGCTGGGTCTTTTCAGGAGCTGTTTTAAAAAGTGATTACATTGGAACCTCTTGACTCATTAACTTTCAAGTCCGCAAGGAAACTGGGATGGAACCAGTAGAACAACTGAATAAGCCTTTCAGTGTTAGATCATCATGCAACTGAATTCCTTGTGTTAAATGGAAATGTTACTCAAGTAAGATAGTGTAACAGTGTGACAATAGTCTTAAAACTTTCCTCCTTTCCCCCGCTCCACTCTGGAAAAGACAGGTGGCTACTTTTCTAGAAAGAGATGAGGTAATTGACAGATGGCAGTAAAGGCTTGAAGGAAATTCTGTTCTTTACCAAGCAGCGGTATTAAAGAATCTTGGGACTAGGAAGATGAGATATTCACACTGGGGGATAATTTGTGTAGTAGCACTTAATAGTAGAAAATATCCATTATGGACATTTTACAAGCCTTTAAATGGGATGCTAACAGGCTGGGAGGCTGGAAACACTTTTAGTTGGATTCTTCTGAATTTTAACACTTGAAGTTTAAAGTCTGGAGGCCAGATTTAATTCTTGTCACATTTCACCAAAGTACACCTTTCCTGCATCTTATTAACGGCAGATCTCCTTAGTTATTTATCGGGGTGTTCAACCTGAAGTGAATTTGCTATACTGTTGATGGTTAATTGTTGCTGATGTGTTTGAAACAGCATGTAAGATGTCGTGATAGTCAGTTTCCCCAACTCCTGCCAAACTACTTGTATTGGGCAGGACTGGTGTAAAATTCATCCTGTTGTGTGTGAAGTACTTGCAGTTTTATCTTTCTGTAGATGAATGAAACAAGTATGACAAATTCGCTCAGCAGGGAGCTCCAGTGTATCTTGAAAGTGGGTGATCTTCGTGTTCCGTTCAACTTGACCTGTGCCATTTAAGTTTGGCACATAGTGTTCTCCAATCATTTTTTCTCTGAGCCCAAGAGTGGAGAAGGGAGAATAAGTAGATTACAAAAATTGCACCAAATGGATTATGACCTTTAATAATTAGCAGATTGCTTTTTAATGTTCTGAGCTTTATTACTGGAAGCCATCATGATTAATATAGCAGCTGGAGAGAACAGTGGGTGGTAATCTCTTCATGTTTAAAGTGATTTAACAATAACAAGATTGTTTTGATAGTCATTTTAATTTAAAACATTCACATTTTTTGATTTGTACATTTCTTCGTGTTTTCCCACACTCCTTCTGTCTTCAAGTACTAAAGCTCCATGCCCAGGTGCTGCTTTGAAGTGACAGTAGCCAATACCGTTGCCTTTATCTGGGCATGCTTTCTGTCTGGTGTCAGCTTAGTTCTAAAGGATCCCTGTTCTCCAGTAGGAGAGAAGACAGGTTGAGCAGCATTTGAAATGGCAAATTCTCACAAGCAGCCGCCCACTGAAAAATCAGATTAAATCAAACGGATAAATTGATTGAGGTGGGCTGTGGAGGTTTTGCTGGCTGCTTGCTGTGCAGAACCTACACCCTCCTTGGCATTGAGGGCTGCAAAGAAAAGAGCCACCAGGACTGTCACAGAGGGTGCTGAGCAAGCCTCCAGATAGCTGTGGATCAAGGTGTGACCCATGGACCAAAGCTTAGGGCATGATCAACCTTGGATGGGTCACCTGGGTGAGGCTGTCTGACGTTGAAAGACCCCAGGTTACACCTCTGTATCCCAGTGCATCCTGGGATGTATCACTGCATCAAATTTGCAGCTGAACAATTTTAATTATTTTAAACTAAAGTTTTAATAAAAATGTTCAAAAAAATTGTAATTTAGGGGAACTAAGGAATAGTTATGGGTAAGCTTCCCTACAGCAAGATGTTGTCATACTGTGTTCTAGTTCGAGGGGTAATGAATCACAGCAATTTCTAGGTTTTTGCAGTCAAATTTAGGTGTATGCTCTGGAAATTGGGGCCTTCAGTTAATTGTCCTTTGAGAGCTAATTAACATAGTTGTTTATAATTGCACACTATTGCAGAAAACCTACTACCAGTTTCCAATAATCGTAAGTTGGGCAGCATCCATTGAAACGAGCAGTCAACTTTTCGGGCCGAGACCCTTCATCAGACCTGAGTTTGGCCTCATGGCAGTAGAGGGCGCTATTTATGGACATATTCGAATGGGAACGTGAAGCAGAGTTGAAGTGCGTGGCAACTGGGAGATCCTGTCGTCTTCCAGCTGCCTATCACCTCTCATGATTCTGCCTTCTACTACCCATAGTGTTTTCCCCTTACATTCCTTCTTCACCTCTTCCACCTATCCCCTCCCTGCTTCCCCTCCCCCACCCCTTGATCTTTCCTCTGATTGGTTTTTCATCTGGCACCTTCCCCCTCCCCCCACCTTCTTTATAGAGCCCCTACCCCCTCCTTCAGTCCTGTCGAAGTGTCTCAACCTGAAAAGTTGACTGCTCGTTTCAACGGATGTTGCCCAACCCGCTGAGTTCCTCCAGCGTCTTGTACATGTTGATTTGACCACTGCATCTGCAGTGTACTTTGTGTCCAATATACGTAAGTATTCACTTAATGTTTGGTTTGGTTTAGCATTAGATATGGGGCAACTATACTAGAACTTGAGAGAAAAGTTGCCCAGTGGGTTTGTCTCCACTGTGTAATGCTTGTGTCAATCTCGGTACTGATTAGTATGATGACTGTGAGCTTGAAACTGTTTCTAGCTAGACGCAGTCCAGGTCGGTCATTGATGCCAGAAGCAGTTGGAGAGGGAGCAGCAGAGATTATTGCCTTGACCCTGACCATGCATGTCCCACCACCCCCTGGTGTCCAGTATTCTTATTCCTCCCGCTTGGTTTTTTTTCTCTCAATTTTGCTTGTGAAGAGAGGCTGACAATTTAAGCTTAGTTTTAGGTGTAACCATGATATTGGTGCGAGTGTTGGGCTTGGGAAAACTGGATATGCAAGCAGCTTGAATAGGCGCCTTTCAGAGCTCTAAACATTCACAGTGAAACCATTCAGAAAAGATTGTTATAGTGTAGAGGTTCAATTTTAACAATCTGATTTGGCTTGTAATTTTAATCACTCAATATAATTGGAAACTTGCTCTGCACTAATGAGGCGGAAGGCTCCAGCTACTGTTGAAAGATCCAAATTGGCATCGAAGTGTCTTCACCATTTGAATGGAAGCAATACAATTCAAACCTTTCCAAGATGGTTTCATTGGATATAGTGTCTTGTTAAAGTATCCAGTCCTCAACCCTCTGTTCACTTAATGAGTATTACAACTAAGGATTTGGGGGAGAAAAAACTGAATTTTTATTTGTGAATTATATGCTCCTCCTTTAACAGTCGAGCCCCAAAACTGGGAAAATTGTAAAGCATGAAAAACTACAGTCAGAAGCTGAAATGTCAGCATTGCAGAAGTATTCATCCCCATTTGCTCAGTACTTAGTTGAATTGTCTCTCGCAGCTATTGCAACTAGTTGTCATTCTTCAATAGCTTTGCACAATCTGATGGAGCAAATTTGCTAATTCCTCCTTGCAGAATTGCTCAAGCTGTGCCAGGTTAGTAGGGGAGCAGCAGTGGACAGCAAACTTGTGGTCTTTACAGAGATTTTTGATTGGGTCAAGGTCAGGACTTTGACTGGGCCACACAATGACATCAATTTTCTTCATTCGAAGCCATTTCATGGCTTTTCTGGTGGTGTGCTGCTAAAAGACAAACCTCACCTGTTTAAGCTTTCTGGCAGAGGCTGGCAGATTTTTTTTTATCCAGGATCTCTCTGTATTTAGCAGCATTTATCTTTTCATCAATCCTGATCAGATTGCCAGTCCCTGCTGCTGAAAAGCATGCCCAGAGCATGGTACTTCCTCCACCTTACTTTACAGTATGGATGGTGTTACCACACGGATGTGCAGTATTAGATTTGCACTGCATGTACCATCATGTTAAGGCCAAAATCTTTCACTTCGGTCTCATCTGGCCGGAGGACCATTTTCCATATCTTTACAGTTGCTTTGCAAAGTTTTCCTTGCCACTCTTCCATTGGAACCCTTTTCTTTGTGCAAGACCTTAGTGATTCTGAAGTCATAAGCTTTATCTGCAGTTGTAGCCTCTGGCTTCTGCAGCTCACTGAGTGACTGTTAGTGTCACAGTAGCCTCTTTTACAAGTGCCAGTTTTCTGATGACCAAGTTTAGAGAAGTGATCTGATGTAAGCAATGTAGCTGTATCATATTCTTTCCACTACTTAATGGACTGCACTGAGCTCCAAGAAAATGTCAAAGGCATTGTACATGGTCTTGTATCAATCCCCAGATTTATGATTGTCTATGACAATTTCCTCACTTGTCTGAATGCTCTTTCGTCTTCATTTTGGTTTGGTCTATTGAAAATCTACCATACTGTTGGACCTTGCAATGAGAGGGTGTATTTATTCTTGTGAATTCATTGAAAATAGGTGATCCTCCAATTTTCAACATCAATAAATTGGGTAAGTTGTTAATGTAATTGCACCTGAGGAAAATTAGCAAAGTAATTATAAAGGGATGAATACTTTTTCAACCTCCATTTTAGTTTTTAAATTTTTAAGTGTTGACAGCTTTTGGAATTTTTCTTTTGATGTACACAAATGTTTTGTAGATTAGCTCAAAGTCCTCCAATATATTAATTTATAAAATGTGACAGTTGAATGTTTAATAGTTGTGTAGTTGTGGGGGCTGAACACTTATTCAAGGCACTTTATCTTCAGGTCCTGCTTTTGTCTTGGTGTCTCCAGATGTGTGGTCATTGGTTCTGAACTTGGCCATATTGAATGGCGCTCAAGGTGCTTCAGGGAGCTGCCATTTATACGGCCCGTCATGTGGATATTCCTGCTTAGTAGATTAATGTGGTTTCATGCACATTAAAACTAAGATGAGTACTGGAAAGACATTGGTCCCTTCTGCCTGCAGATTTTGTTCTTCCAGATGGTAATTTAAGGGTTCACAGATATTCTGAAAGAAGCCTTGAGCAGTTGCCACAAAGCATCCTAGAAGATGCCCAGTTCAGCAGTGGATGTGCTGAAATCAAATGTTGATGACAAGGTCAGGCAAATGCTAAATGTTCTGTCATGTCTGACTTCTGATTTGTAGGTGTTGGTGCCCTCAGAAAACTGAGTTAAGTCATTACCTCCTGTAGAGCCAAGGTCATCAAAAACTTTAATCAAATTCTAAACAGGAAATTGGTGTGCTATTGTCCTGGTGCTTGCTGACAGACAGACATACTTTATTGATCCTGAGGGAAATTGGGTTTCGTTACAGCCACACCAACCAAGAATAGTGAAGAAATATAGCAATATAAAACCATAAATAATTAAATAATAATAAGTTAATCATGCCCAGTGGAAGTAAGTCCAGGACCAACCTATTGGCTCAGGGTGTCTGACACTCCGAGGGAGGAGTTGTAAAGTTTGATGGCCACAGGTAGGAATGACTTCCTATGACGCTCAGTGTTACATCTCGGTGGAATGAGTCTCTGGCTGAATGTACTCCTGTGCCTAACCAGTACATTATGGAGTGGATGGGTGTTATTGTCCAAGATGGCATGCAACTTGGACAGCATCCTCCTTTCAGACACCACCGTCAGAGTCCAGTTCCACTCCCACAACATCAGTGGCCTTATGAATGAGTATGTTTGTGGTGAACTATGTGCCTGTCTGGACACGCCCCCTGCTGACTGCTCCTGTGGCTCCTCCCACAGGCCCCTGTATAAAGGCGATCTGAGGCCTGACGCTCGGCCTCAGTCTCCAGGACATGGTATGATGGACACTCACTCCTGGTCTCAGTGTGAGTTATTGATGGTGCATCAATGTTGATTCTGTTGGTGTCTGCTACCCTCAGCCTGCTGCCCCAGCACACAACAGCAAAAATGATAGCTCTGGCCACCACAGACTTGTAGAACATCCTCAGCATCGTCCGGCAGATGTCAAAGGGCCTCAGTCTCCTCAGGAAATAGAGACAGCTGTGACCCTTGTAGACAGCCTCAGTATTCTTTGACCGGTCCAGTTTATTGTCAATTCGTATCCCCAGGTATTTGTAATCTTCCACCATGTCCACACTGACCCCTTGGATGGAAATGGGTCACCGGTGCCTTATCCCTCCTCAGGTCCACCACCAGCTCCTTAGTCTTTTTCACATTAAGCTGCAGATAATTCTGCTTGCACCATGTGACAAAGTTTCCCACCGTAACCCTGTACTCAGCCTCATCTCCCTTGCTGATGCATCCAACTATAGCAGAGTCATCAGAAAACTTCTGAAGATGGCAAGACTCTGTGTTGAAGTTGAAGTCCGAGGTGTAGACGGGGAAGAGAGACTTGCGGACTATTGAATACACAACAGCTTAGTTTTTAAAATCCACTTCCATTTTCTAACTTTTCTGAGTTGCCCCTGTCTATCTCATGTTCTCTACCTCTGCATGCCTCTCATCAAGCTCCTCCCTTTGTCCCTCTCTTTAATGTAAACCTGAATCCCTGCTCTAATTTCACCACTTGTGAGATTTTTACTAGAGGTTTGGTAATGCTGCTGTTAAAGTGACTTTTATTGGATTAAAGGTACTTGTGTAAAGCAAATTATTTCCTGAACATTGGCCTAGGACTTAAAAGATTTAGTAGAAATAGGACCTTGTGCACAATAATCCTTGGATCTCATTTCTGATCTTTCTGTTGCAGCAAGCATCTGGGAAAACTGGCTGCAAAATTCATGAGTTGTGCATTATTCTATATTAATGACTATTCACTTGTTACTCTGTGCTTCCTACTCTGACTCCTATTCCCTGAATCCTGCTTCAGGTGCAGAAATGAACCGGTGTTGGTGGGAACTGAAGTGAGTGTTTCTGTGCATTAGTGTTAAAATGCAGGAAAGCAGGGCATTCTATATATATAAATAAAAAAATAGTTTGGGAGTAAGGATTTGTAATTGTATCCTGAATATTTTGAAAATTAAATGCAATATGGAAATTAACGTGCCAAGATCCCTGATGCATAGTTACTAAGTGATAGTTGCCATAATAATGGCTGTAAGTTATTGAAATATGTAGCATGTTGTGTAATGCTGCCCTCTACAGGTCAGTGGTCAATCAAATTAGTTTTGTTTCCCCCACATAAAATGTACTATACATTTCCTGGGTAATGAGGTATCAAACTAGCATGTTTTATGTTGTGAAAGATAAATGCTTCATAGCTGTTCAGATTAAATGAAACTGGAGGAAAGTAGGGCAGGGTTTTTGTAGCTTTCAGGTGTGAATACAATTGAAAATCTGATTTTAAATGTTGGTGTTACAGATTTTGCAGCACATGAACTATGCACTTCATAGCTAGAACCATCACCACTGGAGCTCTGTACCTGAATTTTGTCTTCTAACTTTCATTGTTTGCCTCTCAGACACAGTGTTGGTGGGAGGCAAGCATTCTAAACCCTTTCCATAAGACATGGGAGCAGAATTAAGTCAATTGGCCCATTAAATCTGCAACACTATTTCAGCATGGTTTTAGTATCCCTGAATTTCATTCTCCTGCCTTCTCCCCATAAATTTTGACCTATCAATTTCTGCTTTAAATCTACCCAGTGT
The DNA here is from genome assembly GCF_030144855.1 of Hypanus sabinus. Lineage (NCBI taxonomy): Eukaryota > Metazoa > Chordata > Chondrichthyes > Myliobatiformes > Dasyatidae > Hypanus > Hypanus sabinus. Next base: position 24,970,465 of record NC_082717.1, read on the forward strand.
ATAGGCCTCCACAGCTGTCTGTGACAATGATCACAAATACACTACCCTCCAGCTAAAGAAATTCCTCATCTGTTCTAAAGGGGCATACATCTATTGAGGCTGTGCCCTCTAGTCCTGGACACCCAACCACAGGAAACATCTCCACATCCATTTATCTGAGCTTCCAATATTTGATTGGTTTCAATGAGATCTTCTCCACCCTCCCACCCTCATTCCACTAAACTAGAGAGTGCAGGCCCAGAATCATCAAATGCTTCTCGTACATTAACCCTTTCATTCAGAGTCATTCTTGTGCATCTCTCCAATGCTGGAAAGCCTTTCTGAGAATAAGGGCCACAAAACTGCTCACATACTCCAAGTGTGGAATGATAAGCAGATGCTTTGATAGGCTGGTCAAGGACTACATCTATAGCATGCTACCGCTCAATTTGGATCCCCTACAATTCACCTACCGACACAATCGATCGACAGGTGACACAATAGCCACAACTCCACACACTCTCCTTGCACATCTAGAGAAGGATGCTTGTGTGAGAATGCTGTTCTTGGACTACAGTTAAGCATTCAACAACATAATTCCCTCCAGGCTCGACTAGAAGCTCAGAGACCTCGGCCTTCACCCTGCCTTGTGTAGCTGGATCCAGTCAGATCGCCGAGCTCCCTCATGTCTGCCCCTTTGACCCTCAACACAGGTGCCCCTCAGAGCTGTGTACTAAGCCCCCTCGTTTACTCTCTGTATACCCATGACAGTGTCACCACCCTCTGTTCCAATTTGCTGATGACACTGCAGCGATTGGCCTTATCTCAAATAATGAGGCAGCCTACAGAGAAGTCATCACCCTGACACAGTGGTGTCAAGAAAGCAACCTCCCCTCAACGTCGTTGTGGATTACAGGAGGAATGGAGACAGGGTAACCCCTACTGACATCAATGGATCTGGGGTTAAGAGAGTGAAGAGCTTTAAGTTCCTTGGCATAAACATCACCAAAGCTCTCGTGGTCTATACGTATCAGCTGTGTGGTGAAAAAGGCACAACAGCGCCTCTTTCACTCATGGTTGAAGTTTGGTATGAGTCCCCAGATAGTAAAGACTTTCTGCAGGGGCACAATTGAGAGCACCCTGACTGGCTGCATCATTGCCTGGTACGGGAACTGTACTTCCCTCAATGGCAGGACTCTGCATTGTGTGGTGTGGACAGCCCAGTGCATCTGTAGGTGTGAACTCCCCACTACTCAGAACATTTACAGACGGGTGTGTAAAAAGGGCCCGAAGGATCATCGGGGACCCTGTTCACCCCAACTACAAAGTGTCCCAGCTGCTACTATCTGGGAAATGGTCCTGCAGCATAAAAGTCAGGAGCAGCAGACTCCAGGTCAGCTTCTTCCACTAGGCCATTAGGCTGATTAATTTATGTTGACTCAACTGTATTTCTGTTGTATTGTCTATCCTATTGTACATATTAAATTACTTTGCATTTGTACATTTAGACTGAAGCAAGGCTAAGATCTTTACTATTCATGTTTATGAAGGATATAAGAATAGTTCATTCATTTCAAAAGCCTTCTACCAAAGTGCATGACCATACATTTCCCAAGACCATATTGCATCTGCCATTTTGCCTATTCTCATAATCTAAAACCCTCTGTAGATTCCCTGCTTCCTTAACACACTTGCCCCCACTTATCAGCAAACTTGCCCACAATTCAGTCATCCAAATTGTTGACATACAAGGAAAAGAAACGGTTCCAACGCACTGCTGCGGAACACCATCGACTGGCAACCAGTAAAGGTCCCCTTTATTCTCACTTTGCCTTCTGCCAGTCAGCCAATCCTCTGTCCATGCTAGGATCTTTTTTGTAATACCATAGTCTCTTATTTAGCAGTCCTATGTGTGGCACCTTCTCAAAAGCTTTCTGAAAATCAAAGTAAACAATACCCACTGACTCTCCTTTGTCTGTCCTGCCTGCAACTTCAAAGAAATCCAACAGATTTGTCAGCCAAGATTTCCTCTTAAGCAAACTGCTGACTGCAAATAATTTTATCATATGACTCCAAATACTGAAATGGACTCCCACATGTTCCTGACCACTGAGGTCACACTAATGCTAACTGGCCTATAATTTTTTTCCCTTTGCTTCCCTCCTTTAATGAGAGAAGGAAGATTTGCAATTTTCCAGTCCTAATTTCAGAGTCTAGTGATTCTTGAAAGATCATGAGTAATGACTGCACAATTTCTTCAGCCACCCCTTTCAGAGCCCTTGGGTGTACACCATCTGGTCCAGGTGACTGATCTATCTTCAGACCTTTCAGCTTCTCTTCAGTATTAGGAACTACACTTGCTCCACCCCCAACATTCAAATTTCTGGCATACTAGTGTCATCCAGAGTGAAGATTGATGCAAAGTAGTTATTGAGTTAGTCTGTCATTTTTTTGTCTCCCATTACTATCTCTCCATGTTTCAGCAGTCTGATGTCCACTCTTGTCTTTCTCTTTTTATATAGAGTATCTGAAAAAGAAACCTTTGGTATCCTGTTGTTGGCAGTTTATCTTCATATTTTGCTTTTTCTCAATTGATTTCTGTTCATTTTAAAAAGCTTCCCAAACCTCTAGCTTTCCAACACTTATATTACTGTATATGCCTTTTAGTTTATTTTATGCTGTATTTCATTTCTGTTGTCATCCATGGCTGCCATTCTCCCTTTAGAATACTACTACTTTGGGATGCACCTTTTGAATTGCTTCCTAAAACTCCAGCCATTGCTGTTTTGCCATCTTCCCTGCTAGTGTCCCCTTTCATTAAACTTCAACCAGAGTCTCTCTCAAGCCTCTGTAGTTCTGTTTATTCCACTATAATACTGATACATCTGATATTGTCATCTTCCCCTCAAACTGCAGGGTGAATTCCATTATGTGTGTCCTAATGTTTCTTTCAGCTACTTAATCAAATCTAGATCATTACACAGCACCCAATCCAGAATTGTTTTTTCCCTAGTGGGCACAACTGCAAGCTGCTCTTTTTTATATATATATATAAAAACATCTAGTAGGCATTCTGGAAAAAATTAGTATCTCAACAACTACTCGCTTGCTTCAAGCATCTTGTCAAATTATTTGTGCAAATTTTGCAAGGAATTGGAAAACAGCAGATGTATATCTGAGTAGGATCAAATGATCTTGCAGTCCTCCAGTTCGTAGGTAAACTAGAACACAAAAGCAAAACATTCAGCTCTACTGATCCGCACTGATGTTTAATCACAAATGTTTGGAACACTGAGGGTTTGACATTAGAGTGGGCCACATGTTGTATGGTAACTGACAGATTATGAAAAGTTAGGTTAGGCAGAAAGCCAGAGCTTTAAATGGACATTAATATGTGGACAGGCAGAGTTAAGATGCAGGGAACATATGGCTTGATGTGATCAATTTTCAGAATAGCATTGCTTTTCTCATAAGTAAGGCTGGGAGACTTTGGAGGCCTTAAAGTTGTATGAACTGGTTTACTTCGGATGAGCAGTGACTTTTTAGAGGGAAAAAAAGGTCAAATGTTAAATTGGGATGGGCTTGGAGTCCATTTCACTGTGATATTCGCATGAGGAAAATTAGTTGAAGTAAAATTAATGTTTTAGTATTTAAATGAGAATGAATTAGACATTTGAAGCATAACTGCAGCACAAACATCTTGGTTTTATTTTCCAATTATCTACAGTTGAGCTTTGGGCTAAAACAAAATTCGGGCCTCTGCTTGAAATGTTGCATCCAATTTTTAGGATAGAATTCAGACTTTCAGTGAAGGTATGAAGATCATAGAGGTGCGGGGTACTCGAGCTGGATGGAGAGGGTAGAGCAATGGGAATTTATTTGGAATGGAGATTTGGGCTGAGATTCGATCTATGACTGTTGTATCCTTCTCAACATTGGAGAGATGGGACACAGCGACTGCTTCACTGGGTATCTTTGCTCAATCTACCGTGGCCACATGGGTCACCTATTCTGACACTTTGTCCTTGGCTTCCTTTACTGCCAAGTCAAGGCCAAGTTGCAAATTCGAGAGGGGAAAAGCTCCTCATTCTGCATGGGCAGACTCTAGTATGGCAACATGAACACTCAGTTCTCAAACATCTAGTAATCACTTCCATTCTGCCTCCTTTTCCCTTCCTGTCCTGTCATTTCTCCATCTTGTCTTTGTCATTCTCTTTAACCTAGCCCCCCCCCCCCCCCCCCCAAATCTCCACTATCCAATAGCTGCACACTCATCCTAGCCGTTCCCTGCTCTTTATTCTAGGATCCACCTTAATTTCTTGTTAGATTCCATCATCTTTGGCCCTTTTCACTTCAACCTATCACCTTGTAGTCTCTGGCACTATTTCCACCCCTGCTACTGTCGTGGTTTCTCGTGCCCCACAAATGACCAGGAGATGCAGAAGATTCTTCAAGAAGGGTTAAACTTTAATTTGCAAATCAAAGCTGAGACAGTCATTGGGCTAGTCACTGATTGCCCACCGATCCTTGTACATAGCATTTTTTTATAGCAATCTCCTGGTTTAGTTGCATTAGCGTATCCAATCGGTCTACAGTGGCATATCACAAGTACATCCGCCACTATTGTTTCTACCGGTTAACTTAATCATGTTCTAATCTAAATCTCTTAGCTAGCCTCTCAGTAACACACCATTATCTTCAACATTCTTAAGATTTCATTCTCCTACTAAATTGGATACATGCATAGCAAATAGCAAACTCAAAGCTGACTACATAGTTTTGGTTACACAGCAAACAATGCAACTTTTATACTCCAATATATTCCCCCCTTTGAGACCCATAGGGTCTCATACAGAGAAAGAAGACTGAGTCCGCACACAAAAGCCCCAATAAATTCAAGCACTTATTCCCAAATCTTGGGTTAAACTATAATTTTCTGCACCAAGACCTCAAAGTATTCTCTCCCTGTTACCCTGGGCCGCTGAGCCAAAAACCTGTCCCTCTGTACCTGAGACAGGGAAAAAGACTCAGAAGCCCTTACAATCTACTCCCACACTGTCATTTTGCTCTTGTTCATCCTGCAGGTGTTGTAGGCTGTAACGAGACATTTTCGGTGTTTCTTTCTCGACTAAGCTTGCTTCAGTAATTGCCGCGAGCATTGGAAATTGTTTGGTTGCAGCACGCACTACAAGAGACTTGAGACAAGGAAGAAAACAGCACAGCACAAGTGCACAGTTCAACAATACAATACTGACGGTTATTGTCAGCCATGCTCCCCATCTTCTGAGTCTACTTTCTAACCAGTCAAGTAACTGATGTCCGAACCCTGCATTCTGTGCGCATACCTCGCACTGTGACAAGACAAAGTCCACTGAAGCCTGTAAATAAGGTGACCAAAAACCATCCTTTATTTTCTTTATCACTCCCCACCCCCCAACCCCCCCCCCCCCCCCGCACAATGGTCAATCCCATGCGCTTCTGAAATCAGAATCGTCAGTAGAGGGGTGGGCGCTACCAACAAACCGTCTTCCATGCTCCACAAGCCTTCCAGGTTCTGCTTGGCCCCCCTTCATCTCCACATTGTCTGTTCTGCCAGAGTTGCCTTGCCTTGTATTTCAATTAGGTCCTCTACCTCAGGTTCTGGAGTTAGGCTTACCTGGGGGGCAATGACAGCTGATGTACAGCCAGACGCTTTTCTGGCTGCCTCGTCCGCAGCTTGATTTCCCTTTGTTATTACATCATTTCCCTTTTTATGTGCCTGGCATTTTACTATAGCCAATGCTTTAGGTTTCATCATGGCTTTTATTAAGTCTAGAATTTGCTGACAATGTTGTATGGGATCTCCACTGCTTTTTTTTTAAACCTCTGTTTCTACACTGCCCCGAATAAATGGCATACTCCATGAGCATATGCCGAATCAGTATAGATGTCTACTTTCTCACCTTCCATCATTTCACACGCAGCTGTCAGGGCTTTGATTTCCGCTAGTTGGGCTGAACACAGTTGGGGACAGGACTCCATCCTAATAATCTTATAGCTTGACTGATCCTGCTGCACTACTGAGAATCCTGCATGATTTCCATCATAATCCCTATAACAAGAGCCATCTACCAACAGAATCTTTTTATCTGCATCCTCTAGTGGTTCTGACCGTAAATCTGCCCTCAATTTGGCAAATGCCATCGTCTTCCCTACACAATCATGGGGTTCTCCTTCATAGCCCAAAGGGACAAAATCGGCTGTATTACTGGTAGTGCACCTCTGTATAGTTATGTCTGGAAATGTCAATAGCATCTGATATGCTGCTATCCTGGCTGGCGTCAGCACAAATTTCCCTCTTTCCAGCAATTCTGCTACTTTGTGGTGTGTGTACAGTCACAGGATAGCCCAGGGTTACAGATGCCTATTCATATGCATAGTACAGTGCCGCCAATCCCTGATAACAGGGTGGATACCCCTGAGCCAGCTCATCTAGTCTCGTACTGTAGTATGCTATCGGCTGCTTTGTTTTTCCTGTACCTGACTCTTGTGTTAGAACTGCTGTGACATAACCCTCCTGTCGGTTGGATACATACAAATGAAAAACCTTCTCGTAGTCAGGCAAAGCTAATGCTGGTGCTGACTGCAATTCCTGTTTAATAGTATTGAAAGCTATCTCTGCCTCTCCATTCCACTGTAAGCCGTTCTTCAAATTTGTATGTCCTGCTTCTTTCATTATCTTTCTCAAAGGTGCCACAATCTCAGCATATTTTCCTATCCAATCTGAGCTGTACCCTGTCATTCCCAAAAATGTCATCATCTGCCCTACAGTCTGGGGTTTTGGGGCCTTAGTTATTGCCTCAATCTGATCTGGTACTATCGCCTTCACTCCCTTGGATATTACCCTGCCTAAGTATTCCACTTGCTGCGTGCAAAATTGCAGTTTCTTTTTGGATACTTTGTCCTCCGTGTGCCAGCTTCTCTAACAGAGTTATAGTGTCCTGCTCACACTGTTCCGGTCATCCACACACTGTAACAATGTACTTTCCAATGGTATGCCCTCTAGGTCTGCCTTCAACACCTGATTTAAAAACATGTGGTGAATGTTTAAACCCTTGTGGCATTCTGGTATAGGTATACTGAGCACCTCTAAGTAAATGCAAAGAAATATTGACACTGGTCGGCCAGAGGAATGCTGAAGAAAGCCGAACACAAATCAATCACTGAAAAGTAATTTGCTTTCTGGGGGAACATTAGTCAAAAGCGTGTGTGGGTTGGGGACTACCGCTGGCCAGTCCTCTACCACATCATTTACTGCTTGCAAATCATGCACCAATCTCCACTTAGATTTATCTGCTTTTAAGACTGGCAGCAATGGGGTATTTCATGGACTGTTTGTTCTTTTAAGCACTCCTATTTCAAGCAACCCCTGCACTGTCGATGCTATTCCCTCTTCTGCTTCTGGTCTTAGAGGGTATTGTGGTCTCCTGGGTGGAATTGCTCCCCTTTTCAGCCTTATTTCCACCTGACTAGCTGTTTTTATTTTCCCTACGTCCACGTCATGCTGTGACCACAGAATAGACGGCAGCTCATCTAACCTATCTTTCTCCTGGCCTCTTTCCTTTCCCAGCAATGGCATGTGTGGTTGGGGAGTTATTTCAACCTCTCACTGTCCCTACCATGTCTACACTTACCATTATTTTAATGTAATTGTTGTCTTCTGATATCCACACCTCTGGCGTGATTTTCCTCCACACTGTTACGGTTTCAGCACTCTTAACTAAGGGTCCTAAGTCTTCAGACTGATATCCCTTGTTTACCAACAACGTTACGTGGGGCGCAGCCTCCGGTATCCTGTACCATTTTTCTGAAAAGGTGTTCCACTTAACTTGTAAAGCTGCTCCTTGCTTTCCAGTTATCACAGCCTCCCCTTCCAGGTGCTGTTGGGTTCATACCTCCAGGTGCCATCTCTCCTCTAACTCCCTGTTCTGAGTCTCGTCAAAAACCACTGTACAATGTAGCTCAGATTTGGGCATTACAGCCCTGGGTAATATAGCCTGCACGCCCTTTTTCCATTTTTCCCAGGTTTCCTGAATCTGATCTGCGATGTCTCCTATCCAAAAGACATTAGCCTTCTTGTCTTCTTGCACTATCAATTGAGCCCCTGCTCTTTCCACACTCAGCCCATTTCTGGTGCATTCTAATTTTAATTCCAGTTTCAATAAGGCATCTCTGCCTAACAAATTAATTGGAGTTCCTTTAAATACTAGCACCGGCAAAACAATTCCTTTACTTCCCATTCTCAACTGCACTGGAGCCGTGCACTGTGTCAACTGTGTTTTCCCCGAGAACCCTACCGTTTTAATAAACTTTCCTGCCATGGGAAGGTGAAGGGCATACTGTGGCTGTACGCAAGTGTACGTGGCTCTAGTATCTATCATCATTGGTGTCAGTTGACCTTCTAACATAACCTGAACAATGGGTTCCTCGTCTGCCTCCCTTGTTATCATTGGGTAATGTCCCTTCCCACTCGAGTTCTCGGGGCACCCCTAATACCTCGCATAGGGGTTCACAGGTCCTGTTGGGCCTGTGGGGGCTGGTCCTTGGCTAAACTTTAGATCCCTTCTTATCGGTTCCTGCTGGTGTGTGACAGGCTATGGTGTAAATGGATAATCTCTTATGTGACCTGGCTGATTACATCCCCAGCACAATCTCTCGACCTCTCATTCCCCCAGTTTCCTCACTGGTCCCCTCTGCCCATAGCTCCTCTGTCCCCCTCCTTAAAACTTACAGTCCTATCTGGGCTGTTTGAATTTAGTCTGTTCCTGATAGGGCATTTGTGGGAATGCTCCTCCAAAGACATTGATTATTGGCATGGGGTTTTCCAGCCCTTGTCTTACAGTATGATTGGTTCCTCCATATAGCGGTTCTTCATCTGGTTCGATGGCTGTATTCGGACCGGTAGTTGCTGGCAGCATCTTTCTGCTTTTCTTTTTCCTTTTTGAGTTTTTCGAGCTGCATTTGTATTAACTTTCTTTGCACCTCTTCCTGCTGCTCAGCCAACCTTCATTTGTCTTTCCTGTATTTCTCAACTGCATGGACTACATGGCCTCTAAATTCTTGTGGGGTCATTGACGTCAGCCTAACCACTTCCTCCAGTTTGGATTTTACTTGCAGAGGCATTGCATCCAAAATGCTATGTCGGAACAGTGTGGTGATAAATAAGCTATTTTCCACCTCTTGCTCAGTCTCCAGTCTCCAGTCTTCACCTTTTCAACTGGTTTTCTACGTAGGCTGCTGGGTTTTCAGTGTCTCCCAGTGGATCCACCGTTAAGGCTTTGGGGTCCACTTTGGGTGGATAAAGCTTCCTGAGGACCTGCCATACCCTCTGCCTCACTCTGTCAAACCCGTCTCCATCAGTTCTCGGGTCGTTCGAGTTTACTATGCCAGCCATTTCCATTAGTTCATGAAATTTGGAGGTTCCCATCAACCTTATCAATAGTGCCTTCAAATCTCCCATAGCCAATAATTGTCCCACCGTTTCTTCTTCAAAGGCTCTAATCCATCTCCCTGCTCCTTCATGTAGATTGGGCAGAGTGTTGTTCAGCCCTTCTAGGCCCTGGGATCCACAGGGGATGTACTGCACTTGTCCTGATCCTTAACTAACAACGGCATCATTCTTCCTCCTTCTTCCCACCTGCCCTGGCTCTCCTCCTCTCCTGACTCCCCATCTGTCTCAGGGTATGTCTTGACTGCCTCCCACACAAATTTCTCCGGGGTCCTCTTCTTCCCTCGGTCCCCCTGTGGAGTCCTTCCTTTCTGTCCTGATTCAGTACTTGGTTGGCCCCTGGAGTATTTTTTGCATCTCCTCTGGCAATCCCCTCTCAGTAACTTATCTAGCTCTCTCTCTACTTCCGCAAGTTGCTTCCCTACCGCCTCCTTCTGCTCTTCTAGGCTTCTGCCTTCTACCTCTTCCCCACAAATTTTTGCATCCTCTCTCTCTCCACTTAACTCTTGCTCCTCCAATGAGTCACCTTCTCTTTCTTCCTGTCTGTGTCTGTACACCTGTGGCAGGGACTCCTCATGATCCTTACTGATGCTTGATTTTCTTCTGCCTTGTATTTCTCCAAGACTCTCATCTCCTATCTTTTTTCCACTTCCTCTTGAATGCCTCATCTCTTCCTGCCCTGATGAGCCACTTTCTTTTCTAGTCTGTTTATTTCTATGGTATAACCGATACTCCTCATACTCCTTTTCCTCTCTCAAGTATTTCATCTGTTCAATCTCTTCTTTCATTTCTCTTTGCCTGTTCCACCTTTATCCTTTCTGCCTGTATCTCCTTCCATATCGCTGCTTTTTCCTTCTCGTATTGTCTTTTTTCCTCATTATCCCAAAATTGTACTTCTCCCTGCATGTTTACTGTCCCCGTCAGCAGGGGGCACTGCTTAGGGGTTCCTCCCTCATTATAGGGAGGGGGCTTTACTGTTTCTTTCACATCCGGTTACGGAACTGAAGCCAGCTTCTCACTGTTCCTTCCTCTCTCTCTAACAGGCTGTTTCTCCAGCACCTGAGTGTCTTCCTCGCTTGTAATCAATATTCTACCTGTCCTCCTCAGCCTTTCTCTCTCCATTCTGAAGAGTTTTAGCACTTCCATTTCTCATTCTCTTTTTTGCCCTCTTCTTGGATTTATCTTTTGGTTTGTAATTTTTAATTAGTGCCTTCATTTCTATGCACAAGCTTACATCAAACGTTCCTTCTCGGCCATTTTGTGACAGGTTTTTGGTTCTTTTTTTCCCCCATTTTTCTGAAGTTTTTGTGATCTCATATTTATTTACGGGATTTTTTTGCTCAGAATCTCTACTGCTGTTCCTTTACCTGCCATGTTGTTCTCTCTTTAAGGTATTTCAGAGATTCACAGTTCGTTTACTGGATATTAGTTACTCTAATTCTATGCCTAGTCTATCGTCTATCTACCAGCGCTTTAAACTATATATTGGACTGTCCTGGTTTCCTATTCTGTTCTGCCTGTACAGACCTCCACTCAGAGCGGTATCCACAGAACTTTCTCTTTGCACCTCGTCTGTTCAGACCCTTATCTCTTAAGGCGGTATCCACGAGGATTTTCTCTATTTTCCTTTCCCTGCCTGTTCAGACCTTCATTTTATACAAAGCAGTATCCACAGGGACTTGCCAACGCCACGTGGAATTTTTATTCACTTAACTTCTTATTAGCTTATTTGTACTTGCCCTCACTGCAGTGTTCTTGATCAATCCTCTGAGCCTCCTGTTAACCCCCAATTCTGCCAGATTCTTTGGACCGGAGAGACCCTTCGGCAGTGTTTCCACACTTCTGAGACTCCAAGACCTCCCCAAAACCAACAGAATTCTTGGTCAAAATTGTTGCAAAAAGCGCTTGCCTTTTGTTTGGGTGCACCCTTAATTCTGTTAGCCTTGTGGGGGTCCCTAGAGGACTGGGAAGCATCCCCAATCTGCTGTTTCCTTTCGCGGGTCTCTTTCTGGTCTTGTCACGGTCACCGATATTGTCATGGTTTCTCGTGCCCCACAAATGACCAGGAGTTGCAGAAGATTCTTCGAGAAGGGTTAAACTTTAATTTGCAAATCAAAGCTGAGACAGTCATTGAACTAGTCACTGATTGCCCACCGATCCTTGTACATAGCATTTTTTACAGCAATCTCCTAGTTTAGTTGGATTAGCATATCCAATTGGTCTACAGTTGCGTATCACAAGTACATCTGCCACTATTGTTTCTACCCACTAACTTAATCATGTTCTAATCTACATCTCTTAGCTACCTCTCATTAACCTACCATTATCTTCTACATTCTTAAGCTTTCATTCTCCTAAATTGGATACATGCATAGCAAATTGCAAACTCAAAGCTGACTACATAGTTTTGGTTACACAGCAAACAATGCAACTTTTATACTCCAATACTATGGATCCACCCTACCATTTACCAGCTTTTGCTCCACCCCTTCCCTCTACCTCTTTAGACTGCTTACATCTCCTTTGCCTTTCAAAACCAAAATCAACTGACCACTTCTCTTCATTGATGCTGCCTGGCTTGCAAAGCTCCATGTCGTTAAATGTAAGTAGATAAATTCATTAAGGGTTTTATGAGAGAGGAAGACTCCTGCAGATGTCAGTAATTAGCAGGTTTGAATTTAACTGATTGGCAAGGTGGAGATTGCCACATGGTTTAAAAGGAAATTGGATAAATATGTGAAAGGAAGAATTTGTGAAGCTGTTCCATCAATGGTAAAATGTATCCCTTTATGTTCTCGTTTTCTTGAAGTGTTAACTTTGCATTTGCCTTCCTCACCACAAACTCAACCTGCAAATGAACATTTCGGAAATCCTGCACAAGGACTCAAGTCTTCTGTGCCTCAGTTTTTTTGTATTTTCTTTCCATTTAGAAAATAGTCAACCCTATCATTTCTTCTCCCAATACTGTATTCCATCTGCCATTTCTTTACCCATTCTCCTAATCTCTTTTGTAGCTTCTCTGCTTCAAAACTACCCGTCACTCATCTTATCTACATATCATCTGCAAAATTTGCAACAGTCATTTCCATCATCCAAATCATTGACATATAAGAATCTGTCCCAACACAGACATCTGCAGCCACCAGAAGCCGGTCAGAAAAGTCTCCCTTTATTTCCCCCTGTTTGCCTTCTGGCAATCAGCCACAACTTTATCCTGCTAGAATCTTTCCTGTAGTACCATGGTCTTGTATGGTTTGTTAAGCAGCCTCGAGTTTGGCACCTTGTCAAAAGACTTCTGAAAATCCAGGTACACAACGTCAAGCAATTATCCTTTGTCTATCCTGCTTGTTTTTTGCTCTTCATATGACAAGCCATTCAATTCTGGATTCATTTTTTGTAAACGTCCTTTGAATTCTTTCCAGTTTCAGCACATCCTTTCTAAGATGAGGGGCCCAAAACTGCTCACAATACTCCGAATGAGGTGAAACCAATGCTTTATAAATTCTCAACATTGCATTCTTGTCAAGTCACTTTTATTGTCATTTTGACCATAACTGCTGGTAGAGTACACAGTAAAAATGAGAATGTTTTTCAGCACCATGGTGTTACATGACATAGTACAAAAACTAGACTGAACTATGTTTTAAAAAAAACACAACACAGAGAAAGCTACACTAGACTACAGACCTACACAGGACTGTGTAAAGTGCACAAAAACAGTGCAGGCATTACAATAAATAATGAACAGGACAATAGGGCAAGGTGTCAGTCCAGGTTTCGGGTATTGAGGAGTCTAATAGCTTGGGGGAAGAAACTGTTACATAGTCTGGTCGTGAGAGCCCGAATGCTTCGGAGCCTTTTGCCAGACGGCAGGAGGGAGAAGAGATTGTATGAGGGGTGCGTGGGGTCCTTCATAATGCTGTTTCATTTGTGGATGCAGCGTGTAGTGTAAATGTCCGTGATGGCGCGGAGAGAGACCCTGATTATCTTAACTCGCCTCACTATCCGCTTCAGGGTCTTGCAATCTGAGATGGTGCAATTTCCGAATCAGGCAGTGATGCAGCTGCTCAGGATGTTCTCAATACAACCCCTGTAGAATGTGATGAGGATGGGGGGGTGGGAGATAGACTTTCCTCAGCCTTTGCAGAAGGTAGAGACACTGCTGGGCTTTCTTTGCAATGGAGCTGGTGTTGAGGGACCAGGTAGATTCTCTGCCAGGTGAACACCAAGAAATTTGGTGCTCTTAACGATCTCTACCAAGGAGCCATCGATGTTCAGTGGGGAGTGGTTGCTCCGTGCCCACCTGAAGTTAACAACCATCTCTTTTGTTCTCACATTCAGAGATATTCTAGTTTATATTCTAGTCCTGAAGTGAATGCTAACACTGCTTTTGCCTTCCTCACAGCAGACTCAAACTGCAAAATAACCTTTAGGGAATCCTGTACAATGACTCCCAAGTTCCTTTGAACCTCAGTTTTTTGCATTTTCTCTCCATTTAGAAAATAGTTAATCCTTTTATTTCTAGCAAAGTGCATGATCATACACTCCTGGCACTGTATTCCATCTGCAGTTTCTTTGCCCATTCTCCTAATCTGTCAAGGTCCTTCGGTAGCCCCTCTACTTCAAAACTACCTGCCCTTCCATCTATCTTCGTATTGTCCGCAAACTTTACAATAAAGCCATCAATTCCATCATCTAAATCATTGACATATAATGTAAAAACAATCGATCCTGAAACAGACCCCTGTGGAATACCACGAGTCATCGACAGCCAACCAGAAAAGGCTCCCTTTATTCCCATTCTTTGCCTTCTACCAATCGGCCATTGCTTATCCATACAATCTTTCCTGCAATGATACAGGTTCATAGCTTGTTAAACAGTCTCATGCATGAAACCTTGTCAAAGCCTTCAGAAAATCCAAGTAATAATGTCAATTGATTCTCCTTTGTCCATCCTGCTTGTTGTTTCTCCAAACAATTCCAACAGAACTCCAACTTGTCACAATATTCTGTCAATGTGATACTGATCATAGAGATCTCATGTAATACTGAGACGCATCTTACAGTATTTCGTCATCTGAAGTGGCTGCCTCTACATTGGTTAGACCCTTTGTAGGTTGGCAGGGCAGCTTTGGGAAGTGCCTTCACGTCATCCACAAATGGACGGGTTCTGTGATGGGCCAATCATTTTAGTTCCACTTCCATTTCCCCTTCTGACCTGTCGGTCCATGGCCGCCCCTGCCAGTCTCAGGTTGGAGGAGCAACACCTTCTGCTTGAGTAGCCTTCAACTTGCTGGGTAAACATAGTTCTTTTCCATCTGGTTATTCCTTCCTCCTTTTCTCTCCTTTTCCAGTCCCCAATCTGGCTCCCCTCTTTTTCTTTTTTTCCCCTTGCCACTCTGATGCCTTTTATCCTTCCCTTTATGATGTGCTCCTCTTCTATCAGATTCCTCCTTCAACCCTTACCTTTTCCACCTATCACGTCCATGCCCCTCAATTGATTCTCCCTCTCCTACGTGCCCACCTTCTCCCTCACCTGGCTTCTCATATCACCTCCTAGCTTGTACTCTTTCACTTCCCTCTTCCTCCTTATTCTGGCTTTTTTCCCCTTTCCTTTCCAATCCTGACTTTAGTCTCAACCTAAGGTGACTCCATAGAATTTCTTCTTCATAGATGCCACCTGACCTGCTAAGTTTTCCCCAAAATGTGTAAGTGTTTCTGAGCAAAGCTTTGGCATAAACCTTTGGGGGGGGGGGGAGGAGGAAGAGAGGGGAAATGTCTTGAATTTTTTGACACAGTAGAGCAGCTCAGGAAATTGCTAATTATTGGTCCTACAGAAATGTTTCAGCAGCTGATAGACCCACAGACTAAACTAAAGAAATAAGAGACTGCAGATGTTGGACTTGGTCCAGATGAAGGGTCATAACCAAAATGTCAACTGTACATTTCTGCCATAGATGCTACCTGTTCTGCTGAGTGCCTTTTGTGTTGCTACAGATAGAACTGGCTGTCAACGAATAATATTGGCACCCGCAAACAATTAGGAAAAGATAATTTTATCGTTTAAAGTTCTGATCATTAACACATTTTTAACCACTTCAGTTGAAAGCTCATGAGTTCATCCATAAGTGAATTTCTATGCTGATATGGAGCTAAAAGAAATGAACTACTGACACTTCAGACATTTTGGGCTTCTCTTTTTTAAACTCCCATTTGAAAAGTTAGCCAACCGAAAACAAGCTGTATATTTGGTGCCATTCATTATTCAGATTTTCTTTACCACAAAGTGATACTAGTCTCAAAGGCCATATATTTGATCCTTTTACTAAGGGACTTGGTTATAAACTTCAAGATATACAAGACATTTGAAATAGCATGAAAGGGGAATATTAGTTGTGGATCAGAATTGAACTGATTGACATTATATGCCAAAAGAGGGAGCCAGAGTAAGGCAGACAAATCACTGCTTGTTTTTCTTTGGGGGCAGACTTTTGTTCCAGTGCCAAGACAACTTGGGAAAACTAATTTGTTTTCCTGACAGTCATTGAAGTTACATACATGCATTTAAATGGATATCATCTTACACTTGTGTAAGAGAGCTGTTTACTGCTATAAATGTCTCCAAATGAATGGCATTTGGATCTCTCCACAGTCGTATCAATTTAATTTCACAAAATCTTGCCATTGGCTGATATCCAAAAGATTCCTGTTACTGAGTGCTTGTTGATTCTTGAAGTGAACAGCAACAAAAGGCTAAGGAAAATTGTAAACAGAGTCTGAGACTATTACATTGTATGTTTTAACAACTAAAATGAATCTTACTCAACAATGTGCTTGGGCTCCGGAAAAAAAATTTCCTGGACTGGCTCCCCATATGAGCTATAGCCATGAGTTCATATTTTCAATTAACCCCATTGGATTCCCACCACCCAAAATGAAAGCTTGTTTTCTTGAGTAAACAGTTTTTTCTACCTTGTATTTAAAAACTGAGACCAGGTAGTAAAAGCTTCGTCTAAAGCAATGCATTAGTTCGTTGCATTTGCAAGCAATGAGAGGATGCAATAAACTCTGTGGTTGTGTCACTGCATTGCAGAAAATAATCTAAAACTGGTTTCCGGATGAATGTCCAATTCTGGTTTAAAGTCAATTTGAGGACTCGTCTGCTTTTCTCTTGATAAGTGCACTTTCTCATAAAAGGATAACCTTTTCCTTTTTGTTTGAAATGGTCTTCTAGTGTAAGAAGGGAACTGAATCACGGCACAATGATAAAATAATGCATACATCTGCCAGCCAAAGTGAAGACAGATTTTATTGCATTTGAAACAATACACCGGGGGTCCTAACACTGAACCTGCACCACTACATTCATTCCATATTCTCTTTGAAGATTGTGATGCTTAATCATTATGGCTTAATACGTTAGGGGAATCTTGGTTTCTCGAAGAGGAGCCTAATCTTTCACCCAAGAGTCTAGACTCTTGACTTTTCCCCCTTGCTCCGTAACTCAATAGGGCTACTTGGTATGCTAAGTACATGGAATATTTGCAGTGCAAAAAGTAAGCTAAAGGCAATTGTTTCTGCTCCGACATTTCATGAATGAAAGTGTTATATAACACCTTGGATTACTGCCTGACATTTGATTGGCCACAGACAATGCAGTGATTGATTAGTTCTCTACATTGTCCATATGTGATGCTAATCATTTGGATGGGGCTTGGTGGTGAGATTTTAAAAAATGCTCTTGGATACCCTGGGAGAAATAAACTTTTATATCTATTTGCCACACTAAAGGAGGGAAGAACTGCACTGAGTGAAGTGTCAGATATAGTGAGAGGGTGGTGTGGAATCAAATACAATCATTGTAGTTGTATCCTTAAAGGTTTAAAGTAGAGTTGAAATGTGGGGAAATGGCATTCATGTAAATAGGCAGAGGAGAGCATCAATATGGTGGGCCAAAAGACCCTTCTGCTACAAACTGGCTTTTGATACAAATGGTTTTCTGCTGCATGTGATCTTTCATACAAATGGTTGAGATCCAATGGATAAAGAAACCTCTCTGCAGTCAGGGTGTTAGTGACTGGAATAGAGGTGACTCTGAATGATGATTAAAGGTCTGGGAATATGAAGGATGATGGAAAAGGGTTGCAGTGAAGAAAATGTTTCATTTGACAAACAGTATTCCAATTTTGCAAGGAATTTGGTAAGAATGAAATATCCTGGTGTTGGGTGAATTTCAACCTGCTAAGATCTAGGATCCTGGTTTCTGTGGACCCATGTTGAGGACCCCTGGCGTAGAAGGTTGTCTGAGGTTACAATAGGATGAAGGCCTGGGCAGAGAAGTGGCATAAAGATTTCAATTGAGGGAAGTGTGCAGAGTAGAAAATTGATGTAGGATTCTTAATAGTGTCGAGAAAGAGGAGGATCTTGTGGTCCACGTCTACAGATCCCTTAAAGTTGAGCATGTTGGTAGGGTGGTTGTGAAGGTGAATGGTGGGCATTCATTAGGGGATTGAGTTAAAATGCTGTGAGATGCTCTAAACCCCCAGTTAGACTAGGAGAATTGTGTTCAGTTTAGGTTGCCTTATTATGGGAGGGATGCAGAAGCATTAGAGAGGGTGCAGAGGAGATTTACCAGGATGTGGCCTGGATTAGAGAGCATATTTTATGAAAATGGGTAGAGCAAGCTAGGGCTTTTCCCTTTGAAATGAAAGGAGACCTGATTAGTGTACAAGATGAGATGCAGAGTGGACAGCCAGTTCCTTTCCCCAGAGTAGCATTGACTAAAGTGAGAGGATATACTTGGTGATTGGAGGAAAGTATTGGGGAATGTCAGGTAGGTTTTCAAACAGAGCATGGAACTCTCTCCAAGGTTGGTGATTTAGGGGCATTTAAGTGACTCTTGTGCACACAAATGAAGGAAAAATGGACGGCTATGTGAAGGAAGGGTTAAATTGTTGTTAGGATAGATTTAAAAAGTTGGCAGAACATCATGGGCTGAATTGCTTGCACTACGTTCACTGTTCTGAAGTTGTACACCAGAGTCCGATGTTTTCAGAGGGATGGGGAAGCTGAAACAATGCCAATCCAATGTGCATCATTGCTATCTTTGCATATCTTTATTTCATGTACTTAGCAGCTGATTCCACAAATGCAAATTCCTGTAATGTCTCAAATAATGTATATCACCAGGTATTACAATCCGTGGCAATTTCTATTTTTGTTTAGTGTGGGCAAAATTGACACTTATTGTCCATCCATTCTTGCCCCTGAACAGAGAAAGCAGATATTGGTATTCATTTTAAATGTGGGCTCACATTTGGGCCAGACTGGATACAGAAGACTGGTTATCTGCTCTGAAAGATGATAGTGAAGGAATCATTAAATTTTGGATTCCAAATCACCATATTGAAACTAGCTTTTTTTTTTAAAAAAAAGAAACTTCCAGACATGTTCAATTTAAAGCTGCCTCAGTGGGTTTCAAATTCGATTCCAGATCAATAGCCCCCGAAAACGGATCATTCTTCCATGCTCCCTCTGGGTTGCTTGATAAATTACTGAGTTGGTGAGTGCTCCCGAGATGACAAATGGGTGCCTGTTGCAGTGTATAGTGTGTCTACTGTCTCCCACAGTCTAGAGCTTGACTCCACTCCCTTTCAGGTTCATCCATCACATTCCAGCGTGTAGTAGATGGGCACAACATCCATGCCTTTCTGGTTTTAAGTGAATGCCCTCCACCGCCTTACAGGGAATTCAAGCTTGGATCTCAGCTGTTGGTGATACTAATGAATTTTAAATACCCATTTGTTCATAGGAAGCAAGATGCTCTTGAAAGTCTATTCTACCTTGTGGGTCATTTTGGCATGACTGCGTGGCACTTGAGGTTATATATTTTGGAACACCGCAAGTCATTTGTTACACAATCCTTCCAGATCTTGAAATTAGATTCAGCAGACTAGCATTCAGCATACTGGTAGTCTAATAACTATTTCAGTGTTTCTATTGTTGAGAAATGGTCTGCCTGAGGGGTTTATCTTGAAGATTTTGGGAGCGGTATAGGCTTGGAGGTGGCTGATTGAATTGCCCTGTTCCTGCATTGCTACTCATCTGTTGAGGAAATCAGAAGGTATGATCTTTGATCTGGCTCAATTCAGTCTGGTGGTCAGCAATATTGCTTTTCCTTTCCACCCCTGTATCCTGTATGCCTGGACATGGGCTGCCAATGGCAAGCACATTAAAGATATGGGAGGAAAATGCCACTAAAGTTCTCTTTACAAAATCGCTAATGAACTAGAAGGGATAAGCAAATTAATATCAGCATTTTGTCCCTGGTCACTACCCATAACACTGAAATCCTTGTTACTGTCTGCAGACCATGATGGCATGCTTGCATGCCAGATGCTGTTCTCCTAAAACAAACTGTTCTGAGCTTTCAGATAGGACGAGATTGTCAAGTGAGCCGAAAAGCTGCTTTAAGGAGGTGTTCGTGTCTTCCTTGTGATGCAATAATCCCATCAATTTGGAACCATGAATGCCTAAAGTGGGCAAGGAGTTTTTGGGATGTTGCTGAGACCTCTAGCTATGCATCAGGAGAATGCAGATACCCTGAGTAGGCAATGGTAATAAAACCACACAACCTCAGTCTGCCCACACCAACAGTCTTTTCCACCATCTATAGAAGAGTTGCTGGTTCATTAGCTACCTCAGTGTACCACATCTGAACTGAACCAAGTCTCCCTTGATCTGAAAGGAATGCTGAACAAAGCCTTGCAAAACTGTAAATTCAGTTGTCATTCAGCCATACCCATAGAACCATAGAATATTACAGCACAGAAACAGGCCTTTTGGCCCTTCTTGGCTGTGCTGAACCATTTTTCTGCCTTGTCCCACTGATCTGCACCTGGGCCATATCCCTCCATGCACCTCTCATCCACGTACCTGTCCAAATTTTTCTTAAATGTCAAAAATGAGCCCGCATTCACAACTTCATCTGCAGCTTATTCCACACTCCCAGCACTCTCTGCGTGGAGCCCCCACTAATGTTCCCTTTAAACTTTTCACCCTTCACCCTTAACCCATAACCTCTAGGTTTTTTCTCCCCTAGCCTCAGTGGTAAAAGCCTGCTTGCATTCACTCTATCTATACCCATCATAATTGTATTATAATTATATGTACATGTGTACATATAAACAAAACATTATTCCTCTGGGTCCAAGGTGCAACATGCAGTACTTGAACACAGCACGTGCAGTTATAATATTATGATAAAGCACATTGAACGGGATTCATTCCTGTATGCCTCACATTCAGCATTGTTTTGGATTTTCACAAATTTTCCTTTGCACCGATAACTTTAATGATGTGGCCATACAAGCTCTAAGAAGAAACGTGGTAAGGGTTTCCTCATGGTCCTTCATGTTTCCTTTCCCAAAATATGTGGATTGGTAAATCAGTAGGCGACTATGCGTGAATCTTGTTGTGAGGATCAGCATTAAGACCTGCTGGGGGAATTACCATGAGATAACTGTAAATGGTTGTTTATTGGTCAATGCTTCTGAGTTGAAAGGCCTGCTCCTCTGTCTAACACAATGGACCCTAAGGTTCAAAAATCAAAATGTGTTATTTGAAAAAAAAAAATTTGGGGGATTTAATTATCTGACAGGTAAGTGGACAAAACACAAGGTCAGCCATTGTTAAATGGTGAAGCAAGTGCTACATGGTCTGCCACTGTTTCCAATTTCTTCCTTCACATGGAAGAGTAGATTGAGGAAAGCTGTTGGTGAGTTCCAGGGTATAACAGAAATTGGAAATGCAATTAGGAAGCATATTACAAACAAAATGAAGGGTGGAAAATGGTTATAGATGCAAAGTGGTATTAGGAGCAAGTTCAATGGGAATTTTGAAGCTTCTGCTAGCTATATAAGGACACAGGTTGTTTCAAAGATGTGCATGTGGGTTAGCTGCAGTCTTTGAACTACAGAACCAACTTGACAGCATACGGCAGCATTTCGGTGTAATACTGTTACAGCAGCAGTGTCTGGGGTTCAATTCCTACAGCTGTCAGTAAGGAGTTTGCACATTCTCCCTGTGACCGTGTAGATTTCCTCTGGGTCCTCAGGTTTCCTCACTTTTCAAAGACTTGTGGTTTAGTTGGTTAATTGGTCACATGGGTGTAATTGGGTGGCAAGGGCTTGTTGGGCCAAAAGTGCCTGTTAGTGTACTGTATCTCCAAACAAACCCTCCAACTCATAACTTCTAAACTAGGAAGGATACGGTTGTTGATCAGGTTTAATGCTGGTGATGCAATCTTCTTTGCAGAAAGATAATGAAGAGAAAACGGCAGAAGTGAAGGAACCACAGGTTGCTGTTATCCAGAAACTCGAGCAGACTATTGAGCAATTAAGAATCAAAATTGCTGAGCTGGAGAAGCAGTCAGCCCTGCTTGACCAGGAGAGCACTGTAAAGTACCAGGAACCTGGCAGCGAGGATGTAGCTTCGAACACTCCTGATGTTCAAACGGACTGGCAGACTCCTCTTCTAACACATGCACAGAGATTTTGTGTAGAAGCTAAATCTGCACAGACTTCGCCTACTCAAGAACAAGCTTCTATTCAAGTGCCTTTATTCAACAGCCATTCTTCACAGCCTCCAACTTCCAGCTGTATGGTTTCCCCGTCTCAGGATCGTTCGGTAAATGTAACCGTAGCACAATCGCGCACTCTGGGAGATCCATGCGTTGCTTCGCAAGTGCTGGCTTCTCAGCCTGACCAAGGTTCTCCTACTCCAGCGGGTCAAAGTTTACAGGACCTCCTGCAAGTTGTATCCATTCAGTGTACACCGTCTCCGTTGGCAAGCTGCCAATCAACTCCTCTGCCTGCGGTGGGAATTCTACATTCGCCTGTTTTACCCAGTAGTGATATTTTGCATTCGCCAATTTCTCCACCTGTCTCTGACCCATCGGGTATTTCAGCCCCATTTCTTCCTCCTCCACCACCGCCACTTCCTCCTGTTGATCCTGAGCATGTCCCTCCACTTCAGCTGCCGCTTGGCTGTGGGTACCAACCCCCTTCGCCTCCCCCTCTGCCTGGCTCCATGTCCCAGCCTTCTCTTCCATCTCCACCCCCTCTGCCTGGCTCTGCTGTTCCCCCTCCTTGCCCTTTATCCAGCTCTGTTTCTCCTGCTCACCCGTTACCCTGCTCTTCCATTCCACCTGCTCCCCCACTGCCTGGCTCTGGGCTTCCCCCATCCCCTCCTCCTCTGCCTGGCTGTGCCATTCCGCCCCCTCCTCCTCTACTCGGCACTGTCGTTCCCCCTCCACCCCCTCCTCCTCCTCTGCCAGACAGTGCCGTTCCGCCCCCTCCTCCTCCTCTGCCAGACAGTGTCGTTCCCCCTCCGCCCCCCCCCTCCTCCTCTGCCAGGCTGTGTCGTTCCCCCTCCGCCCCCTCCTCCTCCTCTGCCAGGCTGTGCCGTTCCACCCCCTCCTCCTCCTCTGCCAGGCTGTGCCGTTCCGCCCCCTCCTCCTCCTCTGCCAGGCTGTGCCGTTCCGCCCCCTCCTCCTCCTCTGCCAGGCTGTGCCGTTCCGCCCCCTCCTCCTCCTCTGCCAGGCTGTGCCGTTCCGCCCCCTCCTCCTCCTCTGCCAGGCTGTGCCGTTCCGCCCCCTCCTCTTCCTCTGCCAGGCTGTGCCGTTCCGCCCCCTCCTCCTCCTCTGCCAGGCTGTGCCGTTCCGCCCCCTCCTCCTCCTCTGCCAGGCTGTGCCGTTCCGCCCCCTCCTCCTCCTCTGCCAGGCTGTGCCGTTCCGCCCCCTCCTCCTCCTCTGCCAGGCTGTGCCGTTCCGCCCCCTCCTCCTCCTCTGCCAGGCTGTGCCGTTCCGCCCCCTCCTCCTCCTCTGCCAGGCTGTGCCATTCCCCCTCCACCCCCTCCTCCTCCTCTGCCAGGCTGTGTCATTCCCCCTCCACCCCCTCCTCCTCCTCTGCCAGGCTGTGTCGTTCCCCCTCCGCCCCCTCCTCCTCCTCTGCCAGGCTATGCCGTTCCGCCCCCTCCTCCTCCTCTGCCAGGCTGTGCCGTTCCCCCTCCGCCCCCTCCTCCTCCTCTGCCAGGCTGTGCCGTTCCCCCTCCGCCCCCTCCTCCTCCTCTGCCAGGCTGTGCCATTCCCCCTCCGCCCCCTCCTCCTCTGCCAGGCTCTGCATTCCCACCTCTTGCTGGTTCTGGAGTTGCCCCTCCAATGCAGATGGGGCAGTGTCCACCACTTCCTCCTCCAGGCTCGGGTTTTCTTCCACCACCCCTTCCGTTGGGATTTCTTGCAATTGGAATGAAGGACAAATTGCCAAGGAAAGTTGCCATTGATCCATCTCGTCCAATGAAGCCTCTCTATTGGTCAAGAATCCAGCTAAGCAGTAAAAGGTAATAAGGTAGTGAATTGCCTCGAGTTCAGTGTGCAGCTGTATTGTGATCTTGTTTTATAGATATTTGATAAATATTCTGGAATCTCAAGGTCTAAACTTTGATTTGGGTTCAACCAAGGTATGTTCTAGATCAATATGGGTTTTTGGAGATCATCTACTCTTTATATCCACTTGAAAACCTTAAACTCTAGATGAGCAAACTCATCAGTAAATTTTATTAAACTGAAAGTGATGCACTATTGGTTAGTTAATCCCAAATCCCTCCCCTTATTACTGCTGGTTTGTTCTCCCCTACACAGTTATCTATGGAAGTCGATAGGTAGTCAGCATTTTGGGCTGAGATCCTTCCTCAGGACCAGAGTAAAGGTTTTGGTCCGAAACGTCAACTGTATATTTATTTCCATAGATGCTGCCTGACCTGTTGAGTTCCTCCAGAACGTTGTGTATTGCTTTGGATTTCCACCATATGTGGACTTTCCAATGTTTAAGGTTTAGCTTTATGTGACATGACAACCAAATTTCAAAGATTTGTACACATTTAGGGGGTTCAGTACTCAATACAACTGCAGATGCTCATATTACTTGTTGGAAATGGGCTGCGGTTCAGACAGCATCTGTGGTGAGAGGGACATGGTTAACATTCTAGTCATTGTCCACAGTTAAGAATTCAGCTAAGCAGTGAAAGAGAACAAGATAGTAAATAGATTAGTGCT
The DNA here is from genome assembly GCF_030144855.1 of Hypanus sabinus. Classification (NCBI taxonomy): domain Eukaryota; kingdom Metazoa; phylum Chordata; class Chondrichthyes; order Myliobatiformes; family Dasyatidae; genus Hypanus; species Hypanus sabinus. Next base: position 24,995,043 of record NC_082717.1, read on the forward strand.
CGGTATGTAGCTGTGATGTACAATCCTGATCAATGCTGATCAGGATGGGAGAAGTAATGTTTTCCTGTGGCGAGAACTACAAGAATGTCTGCCATAGGATGGAGACTCAAATTGCCAAGGTGCTACCCATGCAGTTGGTGCAGTCCAAGCGATAAATGTTGGTTAGTTGCCCTTGATCTGTCTGGAGGAGAGTAAATGGTGTAAGATCAGTGACAACAGCAGATAGATAAAGCAGCATTTTGGAACTGAGTTGCAGAATTTGGCTTTGCTGGAAATATGAAGTTATTTAGAGTTGTACAACCTGCAAAAAGGAAAACAGTGATCAGATGAAAGTACGGAAGCTCTTTATTTGTGGTGGGGAGGGGGGAGAACTTTGAGCAAACCACTTTCCCTACAAATTAACCAGTGATCATGAATCTATTTTCACAGAATGTTGTTCAGCATTGTCAAATAGTTAAGAATTTGTTCTGTAATCTGAAGCTTCCTTTTGTGTCACAGCACTATTGGAGATGTATCAGTATGTATGGAGTATGTCTAGCTGTTTCTTTTTTTTTTCAAAGTTGGTATTCTAACCAGAAGAACAAGAAATGAAAGCATGATCTGGTCAGCTACAAGCAGCATGACCATCTCCCACTGGTTTCCCTTTTGCATCCAAAAATCTTTCCAACCATACCTAGAATATTCTGAGTGAGCCTTGAAAATCCATCCTTCCCCCTTGAGAGAATTCCGGTGATTCTCCCCACTGCCCCCATGAATGAATGACTCTGTTAACAATATAACTGTTTCTAGACACTCCAGCCAGAATCATCCCGGTATTACCCCTATTAAAGCCATTTAAGAGTTCCGTATGTCAAATACTAGAAAGAAAGCCCAGTCTATATTTTTGTCAATGCAATCTCACCACTTATCTCAATCCCTGCTTGGTCTTAATGAAGGGTTTCAGCCTGAAACGTTGACAGTTCATTTCCCACCATAGGTGCTACTTGACCTACTGAGCTCCTCCAGCATTGTATTTCTGAGTATTTGCATTTTTTATACTCAGTTGGGAGATCTGGTCTGTATACAGTATTCCATCAAGCTTCCTCATAATTGTAGTAAAATGCCTTTATTCTTGTACCCAAATCCTTTTGCAATGAAGACCAGCATATGCCTTCCACATTACCTGCTGTATCTACATGTTAACTTTAAGTATTTTGTACATGGATACCTAGGTCCCTACTGAGCTTTATAATCTCATCCTCTGTCCAAAATGTGGCTCTTAACAAACTAGATGACCTTGAGTCCATGTGCTACATCCTTGGTCATTTTCTGTCTGTCCATTGGCTCTTTAAAGCTTCTCTGCATCCTCCCCACTAACCAAGTTAGCATCTAGATTTGTGTACTCAGCAAACTGTGATATATTTAGCTCAATCCTGGAAGTAGCTTGTGAACAAATGGGAGATTCTCCCTAATTTTGTTGCAGCACCCCAGTAGTCAATACCTCCAGCTTGAAAATGGCAGATTAAGACATCCTTTTGAAACATTAAACTATTCCTAATGCAAACTAATGCATTAACCCTGTTCCTGTTGATCTTATTTTCCTTAGTAATTTTCAGTATTGTAACTAATTTAAGACTACGTCAAATTTAAAGTACTCACGTCCACTCGTTGCCTGCTAATTTGCTAGTGATCACTTCTAGGGGTAGTTAGGGGTGGTGTGGAACTTGTGTGGATAAATTGTTTATTTAATCCCAGCCAATTCCTATTACTGTTTGAAAAGCTTTGTTACCACTTCATTAGTAATAAATTCCAGTATTTCCCTACTAATGACGGATCTAAATAGTGTAATTTCCCACTTTCTCTCTTGTATTGTAGAGTTCTATTTGCTATTCTGCATTCCAGGGGAGCCTTTCTGGAGTGCCAATGCTAATTTCTTTGTGCAATCTACAGCTTTCTCTTAAATACAGCAGATTCTGCAGTTGTTGGAAATCCAACGTAGCGCACACAAATTGCTGGAGGAACTCAGCAGGTCATGCAGCATCTATGGAAAGGAATATAGAGTCGATGTTTTGGGCCAAGACCCTTCATCATACTTTGTTTCTGGCAACTTTGTAGTTTGACACACAAAATACTGTTCCCTTTAAGGTGTGTGGCAACACGGTAACTGAAATGCTCCTGTGTACGTGGCCTTTGTTACTGCGCAGCTGGAATTTTTTATTGTTAATTTAAAGTGCGGTGCAGTTTTCAGGCCAAGGAGGTGGGGACCGATTGAGAGCAATGGTTGGTCCGTGAAACTATAAATAAAAGGGAATTTTACTTATACCCTAATATTTCTTCACTTTTTCTAGTATTTTATGCTCTCAGAAACTTTAATGTTCTCCATTTCTTTGTATCTCTTTATTATTAGTTTGCACTTATTCCACTTTTAGATGGGCCTTGGCTCACCATCTTTGAAGCTATCAATCTTGGGTGTCACTGTTCCCTTTGGTAACATTACAAACTTTTCTCCTTTGATCAACTAACATCATTGACTAATCTGCTAGGGCTTGTCCATTTTATTCTTTGGATTTAAGCACTAGTAAATACAAGGGCTCCCTGGGTTACACTTGACCTGAAAAAGCTTTGCATAGATTTTTCCATGCATTTTTCAAGCTAATCTGGTATGGTATTCATTAATGACTAGCTGTAGTAGTTTATAATGTATAATGTTCAGGTGGTTATTCAGTGAAAGACTTATGGCATGTGTACAGGGAAGTGATACAATAGGGGAACTATTGAAAACAGATATTTCTGATTTCTGGAGAAATTGGCTATGTTGCATTGTTTTCAGTTGTGTGTTCTGAAGTAATTCCAAAACTTGATCACTTTGTTATGTTTCCATGAAGTCTGTTAGATCATACCTGGTTATCCTTGCTAAACAAATTGACAAAACAATGTACGTTTAGGTTAGGTATCTTGCATTTATGTTCACTTTTTCCTATAATTGTCCTTTCTTTGCTATTGTGTTCTGTGGAAGGGATTATAATGCATCCCTTCGCTTTTAAAATCCTTCAAAATTAGCTTTTTTTAAAAAAAAACTGTGCACTTGAATCCCCCAGCCCAACTATTTAGTTTAGAGACTCATCGGTCTTGTCTCCAATATCGTAATTTTTTATTTGTAATTCCAACCAATTTTCAATGAAACAGCTCCCCTTTTCCCCAGCAAGGCTTCAGGAGTTGAAGCCCAGATCTCCCATTATGATTGGGGGGTGGGGGGAATAAAATTGTGAAAATCTGAAATCATTCAGGTTTATTGTTACTGACATAAATCATGAAATTTGTTGTGGTAGCAGTACAGTGTAAGTATTAACATTTTTATAGTGTAAAAGAGGAATGGTCTTCATGGACCATTCAGGAGTCAGACAGCAGAGGGGATGAAGCTGATCCTGAAAGTTGAGGTCTCTAGGTTTGTGTACTTCCTGGCAGTAGTAGTGAGAGGGGAGCATATTGGAGAAGGTTGAGATGTCTTAGCAGATCACACTAAAATGAGAGAAATGGTGAGAATTTCAGAGTTACGGCCTTAATTGGGAAAATTATAGTTCTGTAGAAAGGTGAGCATTCACAATTAATGGAGGGTGCTCAAGAGTGACTGATGTAAATGATTCTTTTTAAGAGGAAGGAAGTTAATCAGTCAATTTTCCTGGAGGGAAAAAATGGAAAATGGGGGGAGTGAGGTGAAGACATGAAGAATGAACACAAGGCACACAACAGAAATCTCAAATTATTTTTTAAAGTGCTGGAAATAATTGGGTCAGAAGTTGTGGAAAGAGGAATGACTAATATTTTAGTTAATGACCTTTTACATCAGAACTGCTCAGTGGTTATCTGAACTTAATGAAATCATTTTAAGTCCTGATGACACTAATATCACCTGCACCAATCAACAATCTGAAATTGATGATTGACGGAGGAAGATTTTGGGAAAACAAGTTTATCTTAATCATTTTTGAAATGTTTATCTCAGATTAATCCTTCACTGTTTATCTGCAGGAGAACTGAGTAGAGCCATCAAATGATTCATTGACCTTGTGTAACTACTGTTCTAAAGTGCATACAAATCATTAAGAACATTGTCCAGACCATTTGGCTCACACTATTGTGCTGACTATTTAACTTCACAATCAATCTTACATGCATCAATCATCCCCTCCCTCCTACATAGCGTGAAGCCCATTACCTTCCGTTTCTCTTGCATCCATGTGCCTATCTTAAGACACTCTTGGTTTTGCTAATGTGTCAGCCTCAACCAGCACCCAGGCACCCATCACTCTACATCTGTGCAAAAAAAAATTAAAAATTGCTTAGAAACAAGTTATTGCTGTTGGTGAATTGTTAATAGTAATCTCCACGAATCACTTGAGTACCTGAGGCCATGACACATTATCCCAGTGGTAAAGCAAGCTGCACGTGGAACATATTCCTCAGTGGTAATTCTCTTCCAGATGACTTCTATGGTTTTGATTGCTCCAATATTTTTGCCAGCTTCCATGTTCTATTTTCTGTCTCCAAAATTCTGAGATCTCCTAATCTCACTTTGCCTTCCACTTATTGCCCCTGTATTAACTAATGATTTTAAAGTTCTTTTAATTTAAAAATCCACTTGTAAATCCCAGTTTCTCCAATTTCTCAGTTCTTGAATACCTGCACTCTCAATTTTGTGCTCTAGTCTGTCCCTGATAATTGTTCCAGATTGTCTTCAGTCCTTAAACTTGGGAAGCCCAAGTCTTGCTGCTCCATTCACACCTCTTCCTGCGTTTTAAAAAGTCTCTCACTTTAAAGTACGGTAGATATCTTTGGTCATCTACCCCACTATCTTGTGTAAGAATGGGCTGTTTAATAAAGCTTTTAATGTGCCTTGAAACATTGTACTACACCTTTTTTAAAAAAAACCCATGTAATCATTTGCTGCTGTAACTTGTAAGCTCTAAGATGTGAGTTAGAGAAGTGGCAAATGTTATAATGAAAGTTCAACCTAAAAATTGAATTGTTTAATTTCTTGAAATTCTCCTTCAATTGTAGTCTTGGATTTTACATTTGTTGCACCATGGTTGTGTAAACAACACATTTGCATGGAAAAACATTAGTGGTTCAGATTTTTGCAGAGGAGATCTTCACTTTTAATGTGAGGAAAAGCCGGATGTGATTTCTTTGTAGGTTGTGATATGCAAAATTTGCAGGAAACTCATTCCAGAAAATCACCCCTGGTGCATTGGAAATGTACTTTGTGGAAGGGTGCATCTGTAAAAATTGTTCACTGCCTTGCCTATCCATTAGTCTATAGACAGGATACAGAGAGCTGAGAAGATGACCTGTTAACTCGATAGATAAAATTCCATCCACTAAAACTTCCGATAAGCTGCCCAATGAGGTGCAGATGAGATAGAATTATTTTGCTTGAATCTATTAGAGCAGGTTTAAAGTGTCTTTAATGGAGACCAGGCCAGAATAGTTTGTGGCATGAAACCTCTTTGTAACAACCAAGTTGAAGTGATGGGTAAGCACAGCCTCAAAAATCAATACCGTGATAGAAGCATTTTCAAAAATAAATGTTTGAAAAGGGAAAATAATAGGACATTAGAGCAGTATGGGCACTTTGGCCCACAGCGTTTTGCTGAGCTTTTAACCTACTCTGATTAATTTAACCCTCCCCACAGTATAGCCCAGAATCCTACATTTTTCTTTCATCTATGTACCTATCTAAGAGTCCCTTAAATACTCCTAATGGATCAGCCTCAACCACCAACCCAGCAGTACATTCCAGACACTTGTCACGCTGTGTTTTTTTAAAAAAAACAACTGACATCTTCCATAAACCTGCCTCCACTCATAAAATGAATCGTTTAGTATAAACCATTTTCTGCCCCTGGAGAAAAGCACTGGCTATTCATTCTGTCTTTGCCCCTTATCCTGTGCAACTTAACCAAGTCTCTTCTTGCTCTCTCTGGTTCCAAAGAGGGAAAACCTGAGGTCACTCACCCTTTCCTTATAGAATGTGTTCTCTAATTCAGGTAGCATCCTCGTAAGTTCCTTCTGTAACTTCTCTAATGTTTCCACATTTCTATGAGCAAACTAGAACTGAACACAAATGTACAATATAAGGGGCCAGTGTTTGTCTGTTTTGGGGGGAGGGGAGCAGGGAAGAATTCAATAAACACAATGGCTTCATCAATGCATTGGGATGTGGATGAACAATTTAAAGTTTAATTGTCAATCAACTATGAATGAATACCCATGAATACAGCCGAACAAAACAGCCTTTCTCCAGGGCTCAGATGCAAAACAGTGCTGACAGCCATGCATAATACAATCATACAGCATGTGTACTGTAATTATGGTTTATTAATAAACATTGTCACACCAAAAAGCCCAAATCCCTAAGTGCCATATTCAATAGATTGATGGCAATCAGCATGTCATGGGCAAGGACAAGCCCACAGCAGTCCAATCATCGTGCCCCAGTGCAGCCATAGATGAACGCAATCGAGCTCATCTTTCACCAACAAAACACCGGAGGGAAGCACTGACAGCTGGGGCCAGTGACCCAACCCAGCACGGATGCTTTGCTTCACCTCTGGTGTTGCCTCCCCTGGGTGGCTGCAGCAGGTGACCCTCCCCCCCCCCCCCACCCCATGGCGCGAGGGTCTAGTTGTGCAACTGAGTCTACCCATTTCCTCTGCTGTTAGTCTCGCCAACAAACTAGTGAAGTAGACTTGCAATATTTTATATTACCAATGTCCAACTGAGTTTTGCAGTCACAAGAAAGAAGTCCAAGACAGTCACTCGCTGTTCGACTGCACCACAACTTCATGCACCAATTCTGATGCCCTCCTGTAGCAGGTGGCAATGTGGTCCACACCAACTCTGGCTTCTCTGCTGTCAAGCAACTTGCTGATGGGGTAGACTTGAAGTACTTGATGTTCTTAATCTGCAGCAGTGTCTTGTAGTTGTTTATATATGAAAAAAACACCACGAGGGATGAACAAGTACACCTTTGGTTAGACTTGGAGTGACTGCTATGTCTGATTGTACCACCATTTTACTACTAGAGCACACAGTGTATGAGTTGAAGTACAGTCTGCTCTGCCATTGCCTTGGCTTCATTTTTTTTTGTCAATGATTTTAGATATTTCTGCTATATGTGAGCCAGTCCTGGCCTTGTACCAATGCAACTGTTTCAACAGTACTCTGTACTGGAGAACTCCAGTGGTCTGGGGTTCTAAGAAAATAAATTTCTCCCTTTCCTCTCCTAAAAGATGCATTCCTTTAGTCTGAAACTGGCCCCTAATACCAGATGTCCTCCAGGTGGAGAAACGCCTACCTTGTCAAGTGCTTTTGGAATTTCTTTTCCCAATGTAATCATATTTCATTTTCCAAACTCAAAGGTAGACATCTTGGGTCTAAACAAGAGATTCTGCAGATGCTAGAAATCCCGAGGAACACATACAAGTTACTGGAGGAACTCAGCAGGTCAGGCAGCATCCATGGAAAGGAGTTAAACAGTTGAAGTCTCGGACCAAATGTCAACTGTCTGTTCCTTTCCAGCTAGGATCCAAACTGCTCAATCCTTAGTTTTCTTTGTCCAGTCTGCTCATTTAGGATAAATGGCCATCTCCTATGCTACATTATTCTAAAATCCCATTAAAGATCAATCTATTATTTTTATTCTGGATTGTTGTGAAAGTACTCAAAGCTCCCAAAAGAAGCACTGATGTGTTCATACTATATTAAGACTTGTTGCAGAGTTGGCAAGCAGTTCAAACTTAGCAAGTCTCTGCAGTTAGTTCTTTTTTTGGTTTGCAGGCATTCTTAATTTTAATGTGCAGTCCTTTTCAGTTAGTGAAGATGCAGTGGTATGGCCTTGAATGTAAATAATCAAGTGTGGATAATGGGAAGTATAACATTTGAGAAATATTTGCAGGATGAGTATTTGGTCGATGATTTAGAAGTCAAAAGGTTTGCTGTCTAAAGCTTTTAAGTTGGTGCCGTGTTTAATTCTCAACATCGTTGCTATAAAGAGCAAAGAAAAATACTTAATTTTGTTGTGGCTGAAAGCAAGTCCCAACTGCTGCTGTTTTGGAAGGCGTTTTGTTTTGGTGACGGATATTGTGTTCAACATCTGTGATCTATTTGGTTGAGGTCTTATGTAATGTGACTGCAAGATTACCGGAGCTTAAGCTGTAGACAGTGGCTGGAAGCCACCTTTTCCATCCCTCCAACACTCCCCCCCCAAAACCACCACTTCCCATTCAACTTGAGCTTTTCACTCAACTATTGATGTTGTTTATATGCAAGAGGTCCATTTCTAGGTTGTGTCCGAGATATTGAAAGTCTCCATTACATCTGTTCATACATGGCCAAATTTTTTACTAATAAATTGTTCTTCCACCTCATTCATTCTCAAAATATAGCTGCAACTGGGTAGGCCTGTGTATCATGCCCCTCCCTGATTGCCCAGTGTTGAGGACAGTTTAAAATTAGCACCATGCTGTGCTCTGGAGTGTCTTATTAACCAGGCTTGTCCAGATAGGCAAATCTTGGTCTTGAAATACACAAGTAAACCAAATAGCCTTTAGCAGTAAACTGGAAGAGGTATTGTAACCATTATGATTTTTTTTAACTAAAGTTTAAAATTTCTCAGCTTTCATAATGGGATTTGAAGTCAAGTGCAGTAACTTAATGACTGTACTGACTACTGTCAGGAAAATTAGTTGTCATTTTGAGTAGATTTTAAATTAAATGCATTTCTTCTTTGTAGAGAAACAACACTACCCATTTGGGCAGCACTGGAAGAACCTACAATTAATGCTCAAGAACTGGAAAACTACTTCTCCAAATCGGCTGTCAAGGAGAGGAAAAAGCCAATTTCGGATACTTACAGCAAAACAAAAGCCAGACAGGTAAATTGTCTCCAGTTACAAAGAAATCTGATGGAATCTTCTATGATCTAAAATACACTCTTAAAATAGAAACATAGAAAACCTATAGCACAATACAGGCCCTTTGGCCCACAATGCTGAGCCAAACATTACTTAGAAATTACCTAAGGTTACCCATAACCCTCTTTTTCCAAGCTCCATGTACCTATCCAGGAGTCTCTTAAAAGACGCTATCGGATCCTCCACCTCCACCACCGTTGCTGGCAACCCATTCCATGCACTCACCACTCTCTGGGTTAATTAACAAAAAAAATAATTACCCCTGACATCTCCCCTGAATGTTTTTCCAAACACCTTAAAACTGCGCCCTCTCATATTAACCATTTCAGCCCTGGGAAATGGCCTCTGACTATCCACACAATCACTGCCTTTCATCATCTTGTACACCTTTATCAGATCACCCCTCATCCTCTGCTGTTCCAAGGAGAAAAGGCTGAGTTCACTCAACCTATTCTCATAAGGCATGCTCCCCAATCCAGGCAACATCCTCGTAAACCACCTCTGTACCCTTTCTTTGGTTTCCACATCCTTCCTGTAGTAAGGTGACCAGAACTGAGCACAGTACTCCAAGTGCGGTCTGACCAGGGTCCTATATAGCTACAACATTACCTCTCGGCTCTTGAACTCAATCGTACGCTGGACGAAGGCCAATGCACTGTATGCCTTAACCACAGTCAACCTGGGATTGTGTAAAATTCTGTATGCATAATGATTTTAGCAGCAAGTTCTGATTGTTTCACCGAAATGTCAATCCATCTTTCGGACGGGCAGGCCAGCTGTATATTGCTTGCATTCACTTTGTATTTCAGTTCTTATTTGTTACCAGCTCCAGAACTCAATGCACTTGCAAGGACTCTTTATCTTATTATCCTGTGTTTTCAGTATTGCTATTTATACTTGCATTTGCACAGTTTGTTGACTCCTGCACTCTGGTTGATCTTTCCTTGATCCTGCTGTAGCTACTATTATATAGATTTGCTGAGTATGCCAACAACAAAATGAATCTCGGGGTTGTATATAGTGAGGTATGTACTGTGATAGTAAACTTTAGTTTGAACTTTTGAACTTTGAAATAGAGTATCATGTACAGTTCTGGTCTTCCTGTTATTGGAAGCATGTTCTTAAATGGGAAAAGTGAAAAAAGATGCACAAGGATTTAGCCTGGACTAAAGGGTTTGAGTCTGAGAGATTGGATTTGCTGGTGCCCTCTTCTCTGGGGTGAAGGAGGCTGAGAAGTGACCTTAGATTTCGGAAAGGATATGGGGTGTAGGTAAAGTGGTTGTTTCAGTTTTTTTCCTCAGGATTGGAAGATCCAAAATTTGGAGGGCTTGTGTTTAAATTGGGGGGGGGGGATAAAAATGGATAAGGATTTGAGACGCACAATTTTCCTGCATTTGATAGTGAGTATATGAAACAAGCTGCCAGAGGAAGCTGCAGAGCTGGATATAATTATGACATTTAAAAGACATTTGACAAATAGGTTGAGACAGGTATAAGCCAAATGTAGGTAAGCATAATTGACATGAACAAGTTGGGATGAAGGGCCTATTTTTGATGCAGTATGTAGCTCTTTCACTTTAATTTGAGCAGTGTACTTCTGGTTAGAACCAAGTCTACACCAATGTTCCCTCCAATTTGTAATGACCAGTGTGTGCAAAAATCTTATGCTGTGCATTTTTTTCCTAGTGACTACAACATGTGCACTGAATTTCTTCAAATAAAAACAGTACAAATAATTCAGTTCTAAAATCTGCAGTCAACTTATTGCTAACTCCATGTTGGCAACACCATCTGCTTCAGAAACCGGAAAAGGAAATATGGTTGTGTATAATTGTGAAATATACTTAACATGCCAGAGATAGAGGGTGCCAACCTTTTGTGTGCAGTTTAATTTCCTTTGTGCTCTATTAGCAAAAGATGTATGCGTGTACACATCTTTAGAGAGTTTTGTGTACCACATAGAGAAAGACTGTTTCAGTGCATTATTTGTGTGGCTGAAGTGTCAAAAGAGGGAAAACTGAGCCAAAGGTTATTGTTTGAGGGATAACAGACTGGCAACTTAGTTAACCCTGTTGGTGGACCAATTTCCAAAGAGCAGATAATCAGTGTGGGGTTGATTGAACCTTCAAAGATATAAAATAACTTTAGCTTCCATTGTTATCCATGCGTTCAACATTTTTACTTTGTAAGAAATTAAAAGATGAAAATTTAAAGCTGAAGATGCTAACAATGTGAAATAAAATCATGTGAGGGTAAGACTCAGCAAGTTTGGCAGCATCTGGAGAGAGACAGGTTGCAGAACCTTGTCAGAATTTTGAAAGGGAAAACTGTTGCTTTTAAAATTTGTGGGTTCTAGGTTTTAGTTTTTAGTCCTTTAGGATTTGAATCTACTTAAATATCACTCTAAATTAGTTACAGGAAAATAGCTAACCGCATTGATCCCGAGAAAAGTTGAAATGCTGTGAACTTGCATTGGGAGGGAACAAATTCAGCTGAATTTAAAGGATTGTTAAACCAACATGCCTCAATATCAAAATAAAAACCGAAGCTCTTAAACTTGAAGTTGGGTAATCCTGTTGAGGTTGGCTAAATCACATTTGTATATTCAGATTGTGTTAACTTGAATAAGACAGTAGGGAAAAGAATAAGGCATGCTGTGATGCATACAAATTACCTCATACCACTGTTTATTTTTTACCTGTTATTTTTATTGAACATCCAGAATTGAGGGCTCTGCTTAATGTTAAAATCAATGTAGTCACATTGCAGAAATGCATCCACAAATTCATCAAGGCACAAAGCAAAGTTACTTTTGGATATTTGTGCTTTAGTTGATTTGAAGCAGAATGCCAATCTAGTTAGACCATAGATATTGGAGCAAATTCGGGACTTCTAGCCCATTGAGTCTGGTCGCCATTTCATCATGGCTTCTTATCAACCATGGATCTATCAACCTGTGCCTTAAATGTACACAAAGACATGGCCTCCACCGTTGCCTGTGGCAAAGAATTCCACAAATTCACCACTCTCTGGCTAAAGAAATTCTTCCTCATCTCGGTTCTAAAAGGACGCCCCTATATTCTGAGCCTGTGTTCTCTGGACTGAGACTCTCCCACATCCACTCTGTAAAGGCTTTTCAACATACAATAGTAATAAGGTCACCCTTCATTCTTAAGTTTTAGTGAGCTCCCGCCCAGAGCCGTCAAATGCTCTCCATATGTCAAACTATTCAATCCTGAAATCATTTTCATGAGCCACCTTTGAGCCCTTTCCAGTTTCAGCACATCCTGTCTAAGATGAGGGGCCAAAACTGCTCTCAATATGCCAAGTGAGGCCTCAGTGGGGCTTTATACAGTCTCGATGTTAAATGCTTGCTTTTCATTCTAGAACTCTTGAAATGAATGCTAACATCACATTTGCCTTCATGTCCACAGATTTAACATGCAAATAACTTTTAGGGAATCCTGCACAAGGACTCCCAAGTCCCTTTGTGCGTAATTTTTTATATTTTCTTTCCATTTAGAAAATGCTCAACCCTTTCATTTCTTCTACCAAAGTGCATGGCCATACACTTCATGACACTGTACTCCATCTGTCATTTTTTTGCCCATTCTTCCAAGTCCTTCTGCAGCTTCTGTACTTTCTCAACTGCCTGTCCCTCCACCGATCTTCATAGCATCTGCAAACTTTGCAACAAAGCCATCAATTCCATCATCCAGATCATTGACATGTATCATAAAAAAAGAATTTGTCCCAACACAGATCCCTGTGGAATACCACTATTCACTGGCAACCAACCAGAAAAGGCTCCTTTTACTTTCACTTTGCCTCCTGTTAATCAGCCATTGCTAAGATCTTTCCTGTAGTACCATGGGCTTGTAGCTTATTATGCAGCCTTGTGTAGCACCTTGTCAATGGCCTTCTGAAAATACAAGAATGCAACATCAACCTTCATCTGTCCTGCTTATTATTTTTTCAAGAATTCCAACAGATTTGTCAGGCAAGATTTTCCCTTGAGGAAATCATGCTGACGACAGCCCATTTATCATGTGCCTCCAATTACTCCGAGACCTCATCCTTAATAATAGACTCCAACACCTTCCCAACCACTGAGGTCAGACTAACTGGCCTATAGTTCTGCCTCTCTTGAATAGTGGGGTGACATTTACAAATTTCCATTCTCCCAGACCCACTACAAAATCAATTGATTCTTGAAAGATCATTACAAATGCCTCCAATCTCTTCAGCCACCTCTTTCAAAGCACTGGGCTGTACACCATATGGTCCAAGTGACTTGCAGTATCTACCTTCGACTCTTTCAGTTTCCCAAGAATCTTCTCTCCAGTAATGGTAACTTCACACACTTCGGGTCCCTTGACACCTGGAATTTCCACCATAACTACTGGTGTCTTCCTGGGAAGACTGAAGCACAATTCTTATGCTGGTTATCTGCCATTTCCTTGTCCCCATTACTAACTCTCAAGAGTCGCATTTCAGTGGTCTGATATCCACTCTCGCCTCTATTTTACATTTTGTATCTGGAAAAAACATGTGGCATCCTCATCAATATTATTGGTTAGCTTACTTTTGTATTCCATCTTTACCTTTTTAAATACTTTAGTTGCCTCCTGTTGGTTTTAAAAGCTTCCCAAACTTCCCACTAATATTTGCTCTCTTAAATGCCCTCTTTGGCTTTCTTGTGGCTTTGACTTTCGTTAGCCACAGTTGTTATCTTTCCTTCAGAATAATACTTCAGGATGTGTTTATCCTGTACCACCACCTTTGCTTCTAGAAATTCCAGCCATTGCAGCTCTGCCATAATCTCTGCCAGTGTTATTTTCTGATCAATTCTGACCAACTGCTCTCTCGTGCCTCTGTAATTCCCTTTACTCCACTGTAATACTGTGACCTTTGCTCCTCTTCAAATTTTAATGTGAATTTAATCATATTATCACTTTGCCTAAGGGTTCTTTTACCCGAAACTCTTTAATCAATTCTGGATCATTACACAACACCAAATCCAGAATAGCTGATCCTGTAATAGGCTCAATCACATGCTGCTCTTAAAAACGTCTCGTAGGCACTCTACAAATTTCCCCTTCTGCAATCCATCTACCTGCATATTAAAATCTCCCATGGCTGTTGTAACATTGCCCTTTTGATATGCATTTTTATCTCGCATTGTAATTTTTAGGTCCCATCCTTGCTACTGATTTGTGGGGTGGGGGGGGGGGGGTGTAGGGATGGTCTCTATACAACTCCCCTCAGGGTCTTTTTACCCTTGCAGTTCCTTGGCTCTGTCCACAATGATTCAACATTTTCCAACCCTATAAATCTACTTTCTAATGATTTGATTTCATTTTTTTAACCAATAGAGCAATGCTGCCCCCCTGCCTTTCTGCCTGTCCTTCTGATGCACATTAAGCATCTTTCAGCCATGATTCAGTGTTACCTACAACATAGCTGCTAATCTGTAACTGTGACAGGTTCATCTACTTTATTCTGTATGTGGTGCACATTTAAGTGTAACACCTTTAGTCTGATATTCATCTATTTTGATTCTGTCTGCTTTTTTACATTGTATCTCATCATGTCGTTGGCAATTTTGCTTTATCAATAGCTTCTCCTCACTACACATTGCCCCTGTTGGTAAACTTGCCATTCATCTTCAACAATCAGCCTTTCCTATGATACTACTTGTATTGAAATATACGCCGCTTAGGAATCAAAAGGTTGAGCGTGGTGTGACTAGTGTCGTAACTGAAGTCTTGCCAACATCCGTCTCCACTAACTGTTCTTGCAAGCTGGTTCCCATCCCTCTACAACTCTAGAATAAGCCCTACTGTGCACCATTAACAAACATTCCCGCAAGGATATTAGTCCCGCCTCCAGTTCAGTTGCAAACCGTTTCTTCTGTACAGGTCTCATCTTCGCTGGAAGAGATCCTAATGATCCGAAAATCTTGTGTCCTCGCTCCTACACCAACTCCTTAGTCACATTGCACTGCAATCTTCCTAGTTCTGGCTTCACTAGCGCATGGCATGGGTAGCAGTCCTGTGATCACAACCCTGGAGGTCCTGCCCTTGGCACCTAACTCCCCGAACTCTGTATGCAGAACCTCATCATTTGTCCTGCCCATGTCATTGGTACCTACAGGGACCATGACTTCCCACTTAAGAATGCTAAGACTCAGTCTGAGAGATCCTGGACCCTGGCATCTGGGAAGGAACATTGCATCTGGGAATCTGGAACCTCCTGTCCATTCCCCTAAGTAACAAATACCCCATCTCCACAGTGTGCCTCCTCTCCCATCTTCCCTTGGGAGTCAGAGGCAGACTCAGTGCCAGAGAACTGACCACTGATTTCCTTTGTTAGATTATCCCCAAGCAGTGATATACCTATTGTTGGGTGGCCTCAGGCCTATTATGAACTAGCTCCTTAATCCCTTTCCCCTTCCTGACTGTTAGCCAGTTTCCTGTGTCCTGTGCCTTTTGTGTAACTAACTCTCTACATGTCCTATCAATGTCATCCTCTGCCTCCTGATGGATCCTGAGTTCATCCAGTTCCAGCTCCAACTCCTTAACATCGTTTGTTAGCTGGATGCACTTCTCACAGTTGTAGTGGTCAGGGATAGTGGAGGTCTCCCTCCTTTCCCACATCCTGCAAGATGAGCATTCAGCTATCCTACATGGCATCTTTGCGGCCCTGGCTGAGCAGATATATAAAAGAGAAGGGGGAGAAAGCTTGACCTTGAGCTTTTCTTTCCTTTGCCGCCTTTTACTGAAACCCCTTTGTGGAAGCATCAGAGTTAAAGCCTCAAGATGACCACTTTAACTTTGTCTACACCAACCACCGCCACTGCGCTTGCCCCTGCCTGTCTTTAATTTGCTAATCAATCCCAAACACTAATTGGTCATTGCTCAATGCTGTTTCTCGCTGTTGCCTTTTGTATTTGGGCAATGGCCTTGATTGAAATCCTGTCCTTAAAGCTTCCGACATCTGAATCGGCTGCTGGGTAAAGCTCCTTCTGCAAGTGAAAAAGAGCAGTAACAAAGCAATGAGGAAATTTATCAGTAGCTTCCTTTATAAAACTGCTCAAGCTCAGCCAGATTGCAAGGGGATCTTTAGTGAACAGCCCCTTTCAAGTCTCGCCACAAATTCTCATTTGGTTTGAGGTCTGGGTTCTGACTTGGTCACTCCAGGACATTAATTTGGTTGTTTTTAAGCCATTCCTGTGTAGCTTTGGCTTTATGCTTGGGTTCACTGTCTTGCTGAAAACAAATCTTCTCTCAAGTCACAGTTCTCTTGCAGACTGCATCAGGTTTTCCTCTAGGATTTCCCTGTATTTTGCTGCATTCATTTTGCCCTCTATCTTCACATGCCTTCCAGGTACTGCTACAGTGCAGCATCCATATAGCATGATGCAGCCAGCAACATGCTTCAAGGTGGGGATGGCATGTTTTTTTGATGTGCAGTGTTTGGCTTACACCAAATATAGCATTTTGTCTGATTGCCAAAAGCTCAGTTTTGGTTTAAGCAGACCATAGAACCTTCCAGCTGACTTCAGAGTCTCCCACATTCCTTCAGACAAACTCCTAGCTGAGATTTCATGCAAGTTTTTCCTCACAGTGGTTTTCTCTTTGCCACTCTCCCATAAAGAACGCTGTGACTGGTGAAGCACCTAGACAACAGTTGTTGTGTGCGCAGTCTCTCCTGTAATGTATTATGTGAGTATTCGTAGGTCAGAGTGCGTATGATGTCAGAACGCGGGGGTTTTGTAAAATGGAAGTCTGGTGAATAAACGTGTCTGTTTAATATACTGCGGTGTCTGAGTCACATTAACACTACATCTCCCATCTCCCCCACAGAAGCTTGTAATTCCCCAGTGTTGTCATAGGTCTCCTGGTGGCCTCCCTCACTAGTCCCCTACTTGCACAGTCGCTCAGTTTTTGAGGACGGCCTGCTCTTGGCAGATTTACAGCTGTGCCATATTCTTTCCATTTCTTGATGATTGACTTAACTGTACTCCAAGGGATATTCAGTGACTTAGAAATTTACTTGTATCCATCTCCTGACTTCTGCTTTTCAATAACCTTTTCATGGAGTTGCTTGAAGTGTTCTTTTGTCTTCCTGGTGTAATTTTTTTTTCCTGGATACTGACTCACCAGCAGTTGGACCTTCCAGATACAGGTGTATTTTTACTACAATCAATTCAAACACCATGACTGCACACAGGTGATCTCCATTTAACTAATTGTGACTTTTAAATCACTGGCTGCACCAGTGATTTGGTGTTTCATATCAAAGGGGGTGAAAACTTGTGAAATCAATTATTTTGTGTTTTATATTTGTAATTAATTTAGTTCACTTTGTGGAGATCTGTTTTCACTTTGAAATGAGTCTTCCTGTTGATTAGTGTTTTTTTTTTTAAAAAAAGTGCCAAATTAAATCCACTGCAATTCAGTGTTGTAAAACATAAAAATGTTTCTTGCTCTCAGCCCTGGGTCTCACCACCTCAACTGACCTTTCTAAACTGGTCAAGCATGCCTCACTCTCAGGACTGGGTCGTGACACCTTGGCTTATCTTGTCTTGGATCTGTGACTTTGAATTGACTCCAGGCCTACTTTAGCAATGGTCAAACACTGGATTGTTTCTCACTCTTGGTCATTGGACCCTGCACCTCTGTTCAGCCCAGCCGTGCCAGGCTGCAGCTGTGCTGCATCTTGAAAGACTTCAGTTCATACCGCAGAAGAAGTTACATTGCACAGGCAGTTTTAATGGGAGGCTGCAGGCTACTGATTGCAGTGATTGTTATCCAGAAAAAGTGTGATGTAGTGTCCAGAAATGGAGTAGTTAGTGGACTTGTTTGTTGCCAGTGAGGTGTCACTATGTTTCATCAGTGCCTTCAACCGGAATTAATAATGATCTTTAATGTATCTCAAGATGCTGGAATCTTTCCGGAAGATGGGAAAATTTGCAAATGTCACTCCGCTCTTTAAAAGGGAAGTGGGCAGAAGAAATAATATGATAGGCCATTTAGCCTGACTTCAGTAGTTGTGGAGATGTTGGAGTCCTCGACTAAGGATGAGGTTTCAGGGAACTTGGAATAGGCCAAAGCCAGCATGGTTTCCTTGAGGGGAAATATTGACAAATCTGTTGGAATTCTTTGAAGAATTAATAGGCAGGATACAGAAAGAGTCAGTGGGTGTTATTTACTTGGATTTTCAGAATGCCTTTGACAAAGTGCCTCACAGAATCTTGCTTAACAAGATGAAAACCCCTGCTATTACAGGAAGGATACTAGCATGGATAGAAGATTGGCTGACTGAGAGGAGGTAAAAAGTGGCAATAAAGGGGCCCTTTTCTGATTGGCTGCTGGTGACTAGTGGTTTTCCGCAGAGATTGGTATTGACTGCTTCTCTCTCATAAGTCAATAATTTAGGTTGAAGTAATGGCTTTGTGATCAAGTTTGTAGATGATCAAAAACGGGTGGAATCAAAAATGCAGGCAATCTGCAGAGGAACTTGGATTGGGAGAGTGAATGAAAGTGGCAGATGGAAAATACTGTAGAGAAATGAATGGTCAAGCACTTAGCAAATAGTCTGTCTTTATCACTTTTATCAAAGTGGAGAGAAAATTCAAAAATCCGCTTTGCAAAGGGATCTGGAGTCCTTGTGCAGCATTCCCTAAAGGCTAATTTGCAAGTTATGTCAGTGGTGAAGAAGGCAAATGCAATGTTAGCATTCATTTTGAGGACTAGAATAATGTGTATATGATGAGAGGCATTGATCGTGTGGCTAGCCAGAGGCTTTTTCCCAGGGCTGAAATGGCTTACACGAGGGGGCATAGTTTTAAGGTGTTTTGAAGTAGGTACAAGGGGGATGTCAGAGGCAAGTTTTTCCCACAGTGGTGGGCGCATGGAATGCACTGGCAGTGACAGTGGTAGAGGCAGATATAATGGGATCTTTTAAGTGTGGAGCTTGGAAAAATAGAGGGTTATGTTGTAGGGGAATTCTAGGCAGTTTCTGGAGTAGGTAACATGGTCAAAGGGTCTGTGAAGTGCTGTTGATCTCTATGTTCTAATAAGAGCAAGGATGTAATGCTGAGGCTTTGCAAATCATTGGTCAGATCATACTGGGAGTGTAGTGAGCAGCTGTGGTCCCTTGTCTAAGAAAAGCTGCTGGTATTGGAGAGGGCCCAGAGGGAAGTTCATGAATGATCCCAGGAATGAAAGGGTTAATTGAGTGTTTGGCTTTGGCCTGTGCTCACTGGAGTTTAGAAGAATGGAAGGGTGGGTGGGGGGAGATCTTAGTGAAACCTATCGAATATTGGAAGGACTAGTTGGTGGATTTGGAGATTATGTTTCCTGTGGTGGGTGAGTCTATTCACTGAGGGAACAGCCTCAGAATAGGAACAAAGGAGGAGGAATTTGGCCAGAGGGTGGTGAATCCGCAATTCATTGCCATGGATGGCTGTGGAGACCAGGTTATTGAATATACTTAAAGCAGAAATTGATGGGTTCTTATTCTGGAGGTCAGGTTACAGAGAGAAGGCAGGAGAATGGTGCTGAGAGGGATAATTCAGTCATGGTGGAATGGCAGTTCAGACTTGGACCAAATAGCCTAATTCTGCTGCTATGATTTATTGTATAGGTGGGTGGCAGGGGTGTTTGTAGAAATTAGTGACAGCTAAATAGGGGAATAATTGGAGGCATGGGACTGATGAATCTGTTTGGGAGCTAGCATGGACTGAGCTACATGCCTGCTTCCTGTATCACAATGTCAGCCTAAAATCATATGATTTGGTGTAGGAAGGAACAGAAAAGCTCAAGTAGTTTTTCCATTTGTTTAATGCAGCAAATTTGGGTCTGATTTTAAATGCTGTTACTTAATCATTAGATTCTATTTATCAGTTTGAACCAATTTTGAATTCTGGAACTCATCCCGGAAAAGCAGTTTGACACTGACAATAAATGTCAGGAATGACAAATTTGCATTTTAGTGGCATGTTTTTCTGTCAAATTCTAAATTAATTCTGGATTTGTAATTTTTAATGGAATTCTTCTGTGTTAGAGGCATCAATGTGGTGTAAGTGGCTGGAAGATTGGATCAAATTCATATAATTGTGATGTTTTCTTTATCTGAGAAATAACTTGATGCGACCTGAGCTATTTTGTATTTGATTTTTGACTTGATAATCTTGGGTAAATTTTTGTTAAAACCCAAATTCCAGATTTTGCCAAGCATTCATTCCGATACTAGGAAAATGGCTTTGAACTGAAGCAGAAGTTTAAACAGTTAAACTTAAGCACTGATTGTCATACAAAACATGGTGAAATTGCTGATAAATGGAACTTTGCACTCTCATTTTCATCCTTTTCAAAAGGAAGACATCTGAACTTCAGTGGTTAATGGCAATATCGTGTGTTGCACTTGAGTAAGCCATCTGTGTTGATCGCTTTAAGGGCACAAGAATGATTTACGTTAGATTTCTGCTCAGTGTGGAAAAAATGATATTTTTTTGCCACCCCTTTTTCTGCATTAACTGAGTGCAATCCATGGCAAGATGCCTGCTGGTAATTCTGCAGTTAGTGGGGAGAACATTTGGTGTTTGACATATCTTTGTTCTTTTGAAACCCATTTAACAATATGTATTGCCCTTGTATGGCTCTGCTTGACAGGGGAACTCCTGCTGCAGATGTTTTCATGACTGCTGGTTTGGAATGCACAATCCACTTACAGCAATAAGAGGAAAGCACTGCCAGTAACTTGCACTCAACCTTTAACACAGCTCTGCATTCCATAGTCGTGATCTGGTATGTGTCTACGGTTGCTGGTCAAGTGATGTCGCTGCTGACTTGCTTTTGGCATCATAAAAATACCTATTTTTGTTGATCCCGTTGTCCTTGCTCTAAATATAAGAGCAGAAATTTGCCATACACAAGCTTTGTGTTCAGAAGTCTGTTGTGAACATTACACTTGCAAGTCACAAGGCAAAACAATACATTATAGTTGTAATGGAAGCCTTAGAAGGATGGTGTCCATTATTAAGGACCCCATCACCTGGAACATGACCTCTTATTGATCCTGTCAGAAAGGGGGTATAGAAGTCTGAAGGCACACACTCAACAATTCTGGAACAGCTTCTTCCTCCCTGCCATTAGATTTTCTGAATGGACATTGAACCCATGAGCACTACCTCACTACTTTATTTGTTTTTGCACTATTTTTAATTTAACTACTTGGTATACATATTCTTTTCTATATTGTCATGTCTTGCATTGTACTACTGTTAACAAATTTCATGACGTGCCAAATTAGGCAGTTAGAACTAAGTGATATTTGTTTGCCATGACATAAAAAATACAAAATGCACAAGAATGGAAATCCAACTTCAGTCTATTTCTATCCAAATTAATGCATGGTTGCATATAGTTTTCAGATTGATGTTCGCCTCTCAAAAATATGACGGGAAGCATTTGGTTTTAATCAATTGAACCATCAGATTCAAGCATGCAGTTAATTTGTTTGGCAAGTAACTTTTTCAGTAAATTGGTGAATGCTGCTTAAGTCAACAGAAATGAGTTTGGAATAGTGTCCTGTTAAAACTAAAGAAAATTTATTGATGAAGCTTGAATTTTAAATTTTTATTTGGTACTAGTTTTTAAAAAAAAAAATACTGCCAGAACATTCAACTTTTTAAAAGCGTAAGTGGAACAATAGTATTCTTTTTGCAATGAGAGTGAAACATTTTGTATTAAGGACATGCCTCTCTAAAGAGGCTGTGCTTAGACCAAACATACCTATTTTACTGGAACAGCAAATATATCTATTATTGTAGCGGGGGGAACTTGGTCAAGGATTCGATAACCCTATCCAATTGGGAGAGTACAATCTCCAATACTTAAAACTGCTTTAGCATGGATTTCTCTCAATAAAAAATGATCACATTTATAATGATTTGGTTTTGCATATGCTCGCTCCCTCAGCAATAAATGCAAATTCTAAACTAGAGAAATTTGGGTTGAAAGATGATCAGACTTTCCGGTCCAAATCATAAGCATTGGTTTTGATGACACATTTCTGGGGAGAGCATTTGGTACTCTTAAGTTAGATTTAGCAATCTGAAGGGAGCTCTGACATGCCTACCAAGTCTATCAATCTCGTGTTGAGTGTCCAGAATGTGCTAGCTGGGAGGAGAGTCCAGTCCAGGGGAATGGATAAGTAACTTGCCCAGAAGTTGTGCGGTAACGCAAGAAATTGAGATATGTAAATTGAGGATATGACATGGGATTCTATTCTGTATAGTCAATTTATTGTTAGAGTACAGGGTCATATCTTGTTCCGGTTCCTGGACAATTGCAAGCTCTGGGTGCTGAGATGTTCAGGCACTGAAAACAATGGCAGGCCCATAGATTTTATGCGGCTTGGATTATCCTTGAATTTGACTTGCACTTAACAATTGGTATTTAGTTCTAACTATATTGCAAACACAGCCATCAACCCAGAATAAGTGTAGTCTATGATATGCTGCTGCTCAAGAACCTTCCTGATATTCTGGGGAAAACAGAACAAGGGTCTGCCTATATGTAACTGTACTCTAGATAAAACTGCTTTATGACAAATCTGAAATGGAACTGCCTTGCAGGATAAACTAATCATGAAAAAACATAGAATAAATATGAATATCATGCTCTCTACCTGACTAGAGTATACCGAAATACAAGCTTGAGGCAGAAGTTCAAAAAAGATGTCAGCTGCTGCCCTGTGTCTTGGGATCACACTTATTGTGATTTAGGTGTAAAATTTATAGAGCCATTTCAATGCACTCACCCTAGACCAGGGGTCGGCAACCCGCGGCTCCGGTGCCGCATTCGACTCTTTCATCTCTGTGCTGTGGCTCCCCGTGGTTTGTTAGTTTTTGAAATGTAATTCGAAATTTGAAGATTATGGTGATCTTGTACAATCTAAATCAAACGTTGTGGCGACCCCATTTCCTGGCACATCCGAACCGGCTCACAATTAGCCAGCGTTCCGGTTAAGGGAGATAGCCTACGGGGGTTTGTGAGTACGTGTCTTTTGGAGCATCGGCGCTCACGGGGGGGGGGGGCGGGTTGAGGGAGGCTTTAAAGCAAGGCTGTTTAGTTCGAATAAAGTTATCTTTGACTGCAGTGTCGTTATTTTAGCGCTGCGTGTAGCACACCGCTACAACGTGTTTTTTATCGCTATTAATATACGTCACCACTGCCGATGCCTGACACCCACCAGTGCGCGCTTTCTTTTAATTCTTCGATCCAAGGTAGGCTAACTATGGAGTAACCTTCAACCCAACATCTTTTTTTCGGAGTTCAAAATGTTTTTGTTGCATGCAGAAATGTAATTTCGTTTTCTCTGCAGGAGTTCATCAATTTCATAAATGCAACACATTATAGTTTGTTTATACATAGCATAAAGGCAAAAAAAACATTGTATGCAGTGTTATTTCATTTTAAATGTCAAACGGGTTCTGTGGCTCCCAGTGTTTTCTTTTCTGTGGGAAATGGGTCCATATGGCTCTTTCAGTGGTAAACGTTGCCGACCTCTGCCCTAGACCCAAGTTGCTCAAGTTAACACTGATCAAAACTTGCTATCGTCTTATAAATTGTAATCAGAGTATCGCTCAGTGAATTTGCTATCCAGTCGGGAGTTTTAAAATTATGTGATGTGAATTACCAGCATTTAAATTGCTTGACTTGTGTTTCATGCAAGAATCTAACATTTTTTAAAAACTACAGCTGAACAAATGATTGCTTGAGTCTACCACTTCTGTACAGTTAGTAGGTTGCTGTGTTATATCGGGCTGTCAGAGAACTGACCTCATCAGTATTCTGCCCCTTCTGTATATTGGCTTTGTATTGGTTGAGCTTATTTATGCTTTTCACCCATATAGTTTTTCTGTTTGCCCCCACCCCCCGCACCTCAGCTCTGGGATGGGTGGCGGGTTCATTGTGGAGAGGATTGCAGAATTAAGGTGATATCATTAAAACTTTGTGGTGGTGCAGACATTTTGTTACACCTTCGGCAAAGTCAGGAATCAAAAGGTTGAACGTAGTGGGTCTAGTGTCCTGAGTTGCATCTATGTAATGCAAGGAGTTTTGTAGGAAATGCAGATGAGCTCAGGGCATGAATCAGCATGTGGAATGATGATATTATAGCCATTAATGAGACTTAGTTGCAGGACAGGAAAGACTGACAGCTCAATAGTCCAGGGTTTTGTATGCAATAGAAGAGGAGGGGGTAAAGGAGAAGTGGTAGCGTTAAAAGTCAAGGGAAAAAGATGCCATGACAGTGCTCAGTCAGGATAAGAGAGTTCGTCTAGTGAGGCATTGAGTGGAACTGAGAAGATAGAAAGGGATGACCATGTTAATGGAGCTATATTTACGGATCACCCAATTGTCCAAGGGATTTAGTGGAACAAATTTTGAAAGGGGATTGCAAACTGTTATGGGTGATTTTAATTTTTCACAAAATTATTGGGGCTCCCATGCTGTAAAGAACTGATTGGGATAGTGTGTCAAATGTGTTTAGGAAAGTTTTCTTGATCATTATGTAGAGGTCACAATGAGTGTGAGTGACACTTGATAAACTATTGGGGAATGAGACAGGTCAGGTGACAAGTTTGTGTAGGTGATTATTTTGAAACTGACGGCATTCTGATCATTAGTTGCAATGTAAACATGCAAAAAGATAGGTCTAGTTCATGAGGTGAGATTCTAATGCAGAGAAGGCCAATTTTGATGGTATCAGATATGCTCTGGCATGTGTGGATTGGGACAAACAAAGGTGTTAAGTGGGAGGCCTTCAAAAATTGAGTACAAAGCTTGTTTGTGCCTGTCAGATTAAAAGGTAATGATAACAGGTGTAGGGAAACCTTGATTTTCAAAAGATATTAAGGCCCTTTTTTTTCCAAAGGTGCATTGTAGGTATAGACAGTTAGGTCAAATGAGGTACTTGTGGAGTATAAGAAATTAAGAAATGCAGAGAACATTTAAGAAACAAATCAGGACTAAGAAGAGGCATGAAGTTGCTCTAGGAGATGAGATGAAAGTGAATCCTAAAGTGCAAAAGGATTGCAAGGGACAAAATTGCTTTTGGAAGATCAGAATCGTAATCCATCCAAATGGAGCCAAAAGAGATGGGGGAGATCTTAATTTTTTTTTTTTTTTGCATTTGTATTTACTTGGCAGAAGAACACAGTCTATGAAGTAGGGCAAAAGTCCATCAATTTCATGGACTCTATACAGCTTAGAGGAGGTGTTTACAGTCTTGGGGCAAATTAGGGTGGATAAATCCCCAGATCTTGACGAGGTGTTCCTTCAGACCCTGCAGGAGGCAAGTGCAGTGATTGCTGGAGGCCTGGCATAGATATTTAAAATATTCTTGATGACAAGTGAGGTGCTGCAGGATTGGAGGAAAGCCAATGTTGTTCCATTGATTAAGAAAAGCTGTAAAAACTCACCAGGTGAGTCTGATGTCAGCAGTGCAAAGTTTATTGGAAGGTATTCTTAATGACTGGGTATGAGTATTTGGATACTGATGGACTGAATAAGGATAGTCAGCATGGTTCCATGCGTAGTAGGTTGTGACTAACCATTCATAGCTTTTTGGAGAAAGTTACCGGGAAAGTAATTGAAAGCAAAGCAGTGGATGTTGTTTTCATGGACATTAACAAGGTCCCTCATGGGAAATTGGTAAAGAAGGTTCAATCTCTTGGCTTTCAGGATGAGGTAGTAAATTGCATTAGGCAAGAAGCTGAGAAAGTAGTGGTAGATGGTTGTCTCTCTAACTGGAGGTCTGAATAGTGGAGTGCTGCAGAGATCAGTGCTGGGTCCATTGTTACTTGCCATCTATATCAGTGATCTGGTTGATGTGCTTAACCAGGTCAGCAAATTTGCAGATGACACTAAGATGCGAGTGAGGTGAACCATTAAGATTATCAAGGCTTCCAGTGGAATCTGGACCAGCTGGAGAAATGGTAGATGGAATTTAATACAGTCAAATATGAGGTGTTGCACTTCTGTACGACCAGCCAGGGTAAATCTTGCACAGTGAATGGTAGGGTTCTGAGGAGTGTGGTAGAACATGTGGATTTGGGAATACAGGTCCATAATTCATTGAAAGTGGTGTCACAGGTAGATAGGATTGTAAAGAAAGCTTTTGGCACACTGGCTTTAATAAATCAAAAGTATTGAGTACAGGAGATGGGATGTTATGAAGTGCAGTAAGACATTGGTGAGGCCTAACTTGGAGCATCGGGTAGGAGACTAGATGCATAAAAATAATAAGTCAGGATGAGAAAGTTTGTTCCCTTGGCTATTAGGCTTCTGAACTCCCTGCTGCATCATATTCAAAGTGCCACACTTTGTTAATCTGTTCTGTACCTTGCAATATTTAATATTAATGCACTTTATTATTTTTCTGATTCATCTGTAGATTTTATGTGTTATCATGTGTTATGTGTACTATGGTTTACACCCTTGTTTGAAGAAATGTCTCATTTCTCTCTATATGTATATGTGTATATATATGTTATGTGCGTGTATGTAGTTAAATGACAATAACCTTGTGACCAAAACGGTGCACTTACCTACAGGAAATTTATCAATTGGGCTGAATGAGTTAAAAAAAAATAAGGATGTTGTTGGTCTGGAGGTCCTGAATTAAAAGGAAAGATTGAATAGGTTAGGACTTTATTCCTTGCACCACAGAAGACAAAGGAGATTTGAAAGAGGCCTACAAAATTATGAGAGAGAGGGGGTAAATGCAAGCAGGCTTTTTCCACTGAGGTTGGGTGAGACTTCAACCATGGGCCATGGCTTCAGGGTGAAAGGTGAAAAGTTTAAGGGGGCCATGAGGGGAAGCTTCACTCAGAGGGTCATGAGTGTGGAACAAGATGCCAGCTCAAGTTGTTCATGTGAGCTAGATTTCAAACCTTAGGAGGTTTGGAGAGGTCCATGGATAGTAGGGATAGGGAGTGCTGTGGTCCTATTGCAGGTTGATGGAAATGGAGAGCTTAAATGGTTCAGCACAGGCTAGATGGGCCAAAGGCCCTGTTTCTGTGCTGTACCTTTCTCTGACTTAGAACCCAAGTATTCTTTCAGTAAACATTGTCATTTTTAAGTGAATGTTGCACAATAATTCAATGCATCAATCACCATCGCAAGTGAATGGGTCATGGCAAAGCATGAAACTTCAGTGGTTTTCTGTAAACTGAAACGGAACTATATGACTTTAACACCCAAGTTGGCCTTCAAGCTTGGGCTTCATAACATTGAATGCTGAACTGGATAGAGAAATGGATCTGGCTCTGTTCTGTTAAGCATATCAGATGTAGATTGTGATTGTAAAATAAGTTTTTAAGCTGTGTGCTTGGATTTGAAATTTCAAAATGAACTTTTAAACTTTCTGACATACTGTATGGGTCAAGTGATTCCATAATATCAATTTCTTTGTGTTTGGCCTGGACACAATGATGCCCCACTTAATAGGTTATCTCCCTGGTGGTTATGCTTGGGGATTGGTAGAGCAATTTGAAGGCTCTTGAGTATGACCATTAAATGCAATGGGTTTGTTCCATAGAGGCATGGTGTTCAGCGTGGAGTCCCTTGGGTGTGAGATGACTTGGCTCACTCCAGTTCTGAAGTGAGCAATGCCAAAGTGGAACCTGCATTCTCAAGCACCACCCGCCGTAGAGTATGGGTATTCTGATAGGTGATGCATTCCTAACATTGTCATTGGACTTCAACTTGCCGTCTGAGGAGGATTCCTAAAGTTTGGAGTCCCATCTGGAATTTTGTTATCTATTTTGATCATTAACAGGCTAGGTATTTCAATGAGTCCTATTAACTTTTCCAGTGGAGACTTAAAAGAAATATCTGAAGGGCTTTCTCTATTCTTGTGACCCTTACTGTGACCATGCTCTAAATAGAGTGCTTGTTCTGGAAGTCACTTGGAGACATCTTGGAGACTTGCTTATCAGAGCAAGTTGACTGTGATCAGACCTTAATCCTGGGAATGTTGGCTGGTGAGAGGAAAAAAATGTAATTGCCTGCCGAGGTATTTGAATGATTAAATCTGGACCATTTAAGGTGTCTTGATATTCTTTTCAAATATGATTGCTTTGAGAAATTGGTTCCATTCTGCCTTGGCATGATGACCTGTCCCTTGTCCAATGGGTCTACCACATAGACCATAACAGGCTGTTATCCCTCCGATCATCATCTCATCCAGCAAGCTTCGTACAACACGGATTGAGTATGAAGCTATTTGTCTTTCCCAGGACCAAATTCTTTCTGCTCTTTCACCAGTCAGTCGAGCTCCAACTTTTTCACTGGTTATGTACAAGAGAAATGTCATGGAATTGTACAAATATCCTCTGCCACTTCTCCAGCTTGACTAAGTGTTTTTACAGCAAAACCCAAAAATAATTGTGCACTTTCCCAGTAAAACTTCACCTTCTATATTTTTTATAATTTAGGTGAAGGTACATTGGTAAGTAATTTTTATAACCCCTGTAAGAACTTTTTAAAAGTTATTTATTAATGCTTTTTGGGAGGGTGATTTTAGATGCATATCATATTTATACTGAGTTAAATACTGTATGTAATTAGTTTTGCTACAATAAGTGTATGGGACAAAGGAAAAATGTTGAATTTCCCCTTGGGGATAAATAAAGTATTTATCTATCTATCTAATCATTTCCATTGCTGCACATTTGTATTTGCATTTGCACAATAAAAGCTGAAAATTATGAAATGCCATAGATCTTGATCCTAGTAATATTTTGATTTATTACTATTAAGGCTTTGTTTGTTATGTTTTATGCACTGGGTTCTTGGGAAGATCAGTCAACCAGTTACCTGAAAGTTCATGCATAAAATGGTAGGTACCATTTAGCTTTTCAGATAATGGATGGATAAACAATTATGTAGCTTACCAGCTGTGCTCCCTGCCATGTCCTTTAAAAGTGTAGTAAGGCTGATGATGAACATGTTCTCTGTATTTGATCACTGGTGCTTTAGATGGCTTCATTGTTTGTCATCTTACGTTAGCAGTAGATTTGAAATAATTAGAACATTAATCGAAGAAAAGGTGATGAGAGTTGTCATTGACAATTTTTATTAGGGAAAAGTATTACTATTTAGAAAATCATTCAACTATGGCAGTTACGTTTGGCTGTAAGATGTAAGGGAAAATGTGCATGAATTCATTAGCTTGCTGAGTAGGGCAGATAATTGAGAGCTGTAATGCTTTTAGATTTAGATACTAGTCAAGCCGCACTTGGGGTAAAACCAACAATTTTGGGCCCCTTAGCTAAAAAAGGATGTGTTGTCATTGGATAGTCAAGAGAAGGTTCATGAAGATGATTTCAGGAGTAGAGGGGTTAACAAGAGTATTTTGCAGCTTTGGGCCTGTATGAAATTTCAGAGAAATGTTGGGGTGGGGGGAGAATCTCATTGAAATCTACCAACTGTTGAAAGGGTGGATGTGGAGAGGATGTTTCTTATGGTAGGGGTATCCAGAACTAGAGGGTACAGCCTCAAAATTGAGGGGCAACCTTTTGGAACAGAGGTAAGGAGGAACATAGCCAGAGAGTAGTGAATCTGTGGAATGCTCTTCCACACTGGTGGAAACCAAGTCTGTGGGTATACTTGATGTGGAAGTTGAGCATTTTCTGA
The DNA here is from genome assembly GCF_030144855.1 of Hypanus sabinus. NCBI lineage: Eukaryota > Metazoa > Chordata > Chondrichthyes > Myliobatiformes > Dasyatidae > Hypanus > Hypanus sabinus. The sequence goes on from NC_082717.1 coordinate 25,024,714, forward strand.
TTGGTCAAGGCATCAAAGGGTGTGGCAAGAAGGTGTATGGGATTGAGTGGGATCCAGGATCAGACATGATGGAAATGTGGAGCAGACTAGTTGGGCTGAATTCTGCTCCTGTGTCTTACGGATTTCCAAAAGGAATTTAACAAGGCATTACAGAAGGTTGGTATACAAAAGAAGAGTTTGCGAGATTGGAGTTACTATGGCATGGAGTGCAGGATGTTGAACGTACTCATGGAAAGGAGGTATTTTTAGCTTGGCAGACATTGCCATGGGGAACTCTGCAAGGACTCGTGTACAAATCAATAATGACTGGGGAGACAAATTTGCTGTGGACAATTTGATACAAGGGAAATGAGTCTGCAAAAGGGAAATTTTAGTGGGGGAGATAAAAATGACAAATTAAGTATTCTATGACAATGCTCTAGATGAAAGATAGGCTATTGTCCAAAGTACTGCTTCAGAAGAACACTTTTGCTGAACACTTCTTTTGCTTAATGCTAAGGGAAGTAGCAAAGGGAAGCTTCAGGATTTAGATGTACTTGTGCACTAAATTGAAAGCAGAAGGTGCAGATATGAATTGGGAGAGCTAAAGGAAAATTAACCTGTGGAAAATTAATGGGGAATGCTGTGTATAAACGGGGAAACCTTGCTGCAGATATTTGAGTTGTTAGTAAAACATCTGGAATATTACATTTGATCTTGTTGGGCAGTACAAAATGGTTTATTCGATTGATTCTAGGGTGAGGTTGGTCTTATGAAGGTTGACCAGAATGGATTTTGAAAGAATGTCAGGCCAGGGTTCAAGGAGAAATGTTACTGTAAAAATTGAGAAACTCAGCACCTTGGATGTCAAGTTTAAACTTCCCTTCCTAGATTGGGAATGGGGGAGAGTGGTACAGAAGAGGGTGGGAAATCTAGAACTTGTTTCAGAGGAAGTCATTGGTCGTTGAAGATGTAAAGGTGGGGAGGGGTCTAAGTTGTGAATTCTTTACTCTTTAGAAGCTTGGAGGCCAAGTTATTCAGTATGTTCAAGTCTTTGGCACAATGTTGGGCTGCAGGGGTGTTGAGGAACAGCTAAGAAAATGGAACTGAAGCTGTAATCAAATCAAGCTTTTTATTGAACAGTAGCTGTGTGGTCCATTCCAACTTTATTTTTTTAATGCTTCATTAGTAGAACACTATGGAGTTCTTGCCCACATTGTGCTTGTTTATTTTCATAACTTTAAAGTTCAGGCAGTGTTGTGTAATATGCAAGCAAGAGTTCCTGATTTTCTGAGCATGTCCCAGATAATTTTGTCACGCAATGGAAATTGAATTCAGTGTACACATTTCCAATAATACATCACCACAAGCTGTAAAGATTGTCAACTTAACTGCAGTGGAACAAGAGGTAAAGAAAAATATTGAGCAGGAATTCTGTGCATATTGGATGGAAAAAGCATGTCACCCTTGGTGGATTTATCTTTATTTTTAAATTACTAGCAAGCCAAACTCAAAACAACCCCTGCTGGTGAACCAAAAGTAAGTGATTTGTTTTGAAATTGTTTTCATTTCAATAATAAATTTGATATAAGAGTCTAATTGTGTACATAGGAATTAAGAGCAAGTATAATCCACTTAGACTCTGGTGCCCCCTCATCAAGTCTGATCCTAACACCAGCTTTACATTACTGTCTAAACCAAATAATATTTCAACCTATGTCTTACCTGTTTGCATGTGCCTTAAGATATTGGAAGACTATACTTTCACTGCCGCTTAAAGTTCCAAGGAGTCATGTTCATCAGAAAATTTGGCCTCATTCCTGTACCAAATGGGTAACCCCCTATCTTCAACAATGTCACTTGGTTCTAAATTTCCGAACAGGTATTCTGCATCAGTGTAAGGTAATGTGAGCAAAAGGAGAGAGTACAGAATAAGTTAAATTGGGAGGACAGGTGTGTAGAGTCAGATTACATTATTGTGGAAATGTGCTGGGGTGAGGACCTGGAGGAATGTGAATTAAGATGGTTGTTTTGAAGTGTAACGTTATGAGGTGCTGGTCGATCAGGAGGAGGACCAAGTTGAAGTATGAGTAGGGCTTCAATTAGATGACAAATGAGCAACAGTTGTAGATGAGGGAGTTGATGGAATACTGTTGGCACACTGAGGTAGGATACAATTGGAATGTTTGGAAGTGATATATTTTTGAGTATATATTAAGGTAGAGGCAGGGAGTGTTACTACAGACACTGGGATCTACAGTAGAACAAAATTGTAGAGTGGGTTTCAACTTGAGATGTTGATGAGTGAGTAAGGTCAGTACTTTTAGCAGCTGCTAAAAGCCAATTAGATCTCCAATGATGAGATTTGGATTTGCTGCTGTGTGGATGAGCAATCATGCTATTGCAGAATGTACAGTGGTAGAATTGGTTTTCAGTAAGATGTGCGTAATCTGATCGCAAACGCATCCCATTCCATCTGTGGCTCAAATAACCTATTGGCATCACGTCTTGCAAAAGATACAACTGTGAACGTTAAGAAGGCTTGTAGGAATGGGAAAAGAAGCCATTGGTAGAGATACTCTAGTTAGTAATAGAAGTAACTGTGGGTTGTCTTTGCCATGCTAGGTGATGGAAGAGATACTGGAGAGAAATATACAATTAAGAGAAGGCAAGTACATCATGAGTACAGCATATCCTATTAAAGATTTGCTGTAGTTGTCTCTGAGGCTTACATTGTAGCCCTGTAAACAGTGAAAGAGTTAGCTATGGAAACCAGCTTGAGGGCAACTGCAGATGAAGCAGTAGCTTGCAATAAGGAGAGGTAAGGTTTTATATAGCAGTAACACTGGTTTCAAATGAGGGCAGACAGTGCTTTTGAAGGTGGGGAACATGAAGCTCCATGGTTGCCAAAACATACTTGGTACTGCAGATAGAGGTAAATTTATTCAAGAAACAGGTGAGTATCTTTGTTTGGTTTTGAAAAGCCTACGTTCTCAACAAATGGACAGTACATTTCAGATGAGAGACAAGAGGAGGGGCAGTGCAGTAGCATGGTGGTTAGCACAACACTTTACATTAACAGTGACCCAGGTTCAATTCCCACTGCTGTCTGTAAGGAGTTTGTATGTTCTCCCCATCACCACACGGGTTTCCTCTGGGTGCTGCACTTTCCTCCAACAGTCCAAAGATGAGCCGGTTGGTGGACTAATTGTTGATTGTAAATTGTCCCATAATTAGGCTAGGATTAAACTGGGGGAATTGCTGGGCGCCACATCTCGAAGAACCGACTCTGTGCTGTATCTCAATAAAATACAAAAATTTAAGGGGGATGTGCAGGCTTATTTTCAGTGGCAGGTGCCTGGAATGCCTTTTGGGATTGGTGGTGGAAGCAGCTTAATGGGATTCCTGAGGCCTTGCAATAGATACACAAATTGTAGGGAGATGGATCATGCGCAGGCAGACAGGATTACTTTAATTTGGAGTCTTGCTTGACAGAGATCTTGTGGACTAGAGGGATTATCCCGTACTGTTCTATTATGCTTTCCAAAGTTGGCTCTTGCCAGGAATATGAGAGACAATTTTAACAGTAATATTTTCCTTCAAATGCAATGAAGAAACACTTGACTTGCGATGAAATAACCTCAGTCCCTTTGCAAATTGGTTCACTCTTCTCCCATTTCGGGAACACTGTGTTCCCTTTTACAGCAATGTTTGCTGAGGTTGCCTGTAAGTGTATCTGCTGATTGGTTAATAATTATATTGAGCCCTAGTTCTCAAATGTCCATATTTGCTAAGGTTTTGCCACAATGCCTTAGCAAAAACCACCCACACTGGAGCCTGCAATTTATGAAATTTTCTGTTATCTAATTGACGCCAGCTCCAATAATCTGGCTTTATTGCAGCAGTGGCATTGGAGACAAGCCAGATTGTAAACATCACCATGCGCCTGACGCAGACTACTCGTGTGCCATGCAATGGAAAATCAGCTAGTTTTTTCCAAAAGACAATTTTAATTTTGTGTTATCCGTGCTGACAGCATTATTTCCAAGCTGTTCATTTTTTGTTTTGCGATGTCAACAAATGACAATTTGAGATTTGTGAATTGAGAAGTGTATAAAAGGATTATGAAATTCACTGCAAAATGTTCTTCTGGTTTAAGCTCCTGTCTGGCAAAAATCTGAGCTGATTTACTGAAACAAAGTAATTTGAAGAAAATAGTTGCAGTCACTTTGTTCGTTTAAATAGAAACCCTGTTTTTTTTTTAAAAAAACAGTGGCTTAGCTTTAACAAATCATTATTTGGGGAACTGGAATGCCTTGTTGTTCTTTTGGATATGTTTGCGCGAGGCCAATTATGAATATGACAGCCTGAAAGGTAACTGTGCTGAGCTAGTATTTCCATTGAACATTATGATTGAAATAACTGCAAATTAGTTACAAATACTGCTGCAGCAGGGCAGCTTAAAGTAAGACAGATATCAAGCTTACATGTACTTAACTGAGTAACTAGCTTTGTGATTTAGTAACATGTGGTTTAAAGTACAAATGTGTAGAAGCATATGTTCTTCATTTAGTTTTCTTTTGTTTGCTTGTGTGTATTTTTGTAAGCCTCAAGCAGGCATTTGTTAGGGAAATGTGCATCTGAACAGGTGTGAGGCTGAGTCCAGTGAGGCAAATTCATCTGTCAGCTTCTCCCTTCTTGCTCCTGGGGGAAAGGTTATGGTAATTTGACTTCATATGGTGGTAAGTTCATTTAATGATCTTTTCTCCTTTTTCCCCCCCCCATTCATAAGCTTCCCCGCATCAAAAATGGCACTCTAAGGTAAAACCTAAGGTCCTGCTGCTGGGTCTTGGCCCAAAACATCGACTGTGTTCCTTTTCTTTCTTCCATGGATGCTGCCTAGCCTGCTACGTTCCTTCAGCATTTTGTGTGTGGTACGCTTGTACCTTGTCAATCTGAGGGATCAGCTTCCACTTTGTAGCATGGATCTAACAGAACATGTATCAAGAAAATTGATTTGAAAGTAGATGAAAGTAATGGAATACTTGAAGTTGCTCGAAGTGTATATGGTAGCACTAAAATGACAAATTTAAAAAAAAAAGTTCCATCAAGTTTCAAGATTCCAAGTCTGCGCTTTTTTTTTAAACATGAAAAAAATACAAGTTTTATTTATGGTCTGGGCAAAGATTATATTGTAATACATCTTTCTGGCAGCTTTTTGTGTGCTTGTATCGAAAGATTTGTTCTATCATCTTGTAAACGGATTTCATCACCTATTTCTACCTGGGGTGAAGTTTTTACTGTTGCTGGACATTCAATTTCTTTTCTGCAATTCCTTTAAGTTTCAATGTATTCTTGTTACATCAGATACATTCAAGCACCTCAAGAATTGCCTTGTTCAAATGAGTTACCTGTGTCTTAACCCTGAATCAAACAAAAATTTCAGCATCTTCAAAATGGTCAATTTTAAGTTTGTATTTAGTCTGGAAGTGTTGCGATAATCTTGATGCAATGTGAGACCGGGACTGGAGACAAGTGGTTTTCTAACTTCAAATGGAGTTTTCTTTACAAGTACAGGAGGCTGATACAAAATTTCCTCTTTGACAAATGCCAATTCAGTGAGTTGCAGTGGGAGAATAAAATGCATTCAATCAGGTGCAATCTGTTGTAATATACGCATAAAATGCTGGAGGATCTCGGTATCAATGGAAAGGAGTCGAGGATGCATGTTTTGGGCTGTCCTGATGAAGGTTCTGTGCCTGAACTGTTGACTCTACTCCTTTAAGTAGATGCTCCCTGACCAGAATTCCTCCATGTGTTCTGTGTTCTGGAATTCCAGCATCTGCAAAGCCCTCTTGTGTTTGAGGTGTATTTTATTGCTCTTTTCACTTATCGCTGATTCAAGGAGTCAGCTGGACATTAGGACACATTATCTCCTTGAGTTGCAGGAAATGGGATAAAGCAGTACTCAAAGTGGTAGATATGAGTTTGTGGTAGGTAAGTAGGATGCATGGATGAGCATGAAAAGTTTGTTGCCTCGGTTACAGGACTATGAATATCTAGTGTATGCATCATCAAATATGTATCTGGTCCTGCTGTAAAACTACATTTTATCTGGTTAATTTTCTTGAAGACACTAGTGGCTTGAAGAATATTGAATTTGTGAGTGTTGCATCTGGCATTTGACTTTTGAGTTTAAATTTGCATTGTATATGCAATTTTTTCATGCAGAAGAAAATGACCTTCAATAAACTAACCTTCCTAACAGGCCCATTTTTCTCTCTGGTAATGGATTTCCATGGAGTAGACTGTTTTTCCAGCCTTTCTGGATCAAGAGTCCCTGATCTCTGTGATACATTCATGTTTTCATGTTAGTATGGCATGAAATATGGAAATCGCAAACCAGATACAAACCTAGCCTTTACCAAGTCATTTTACAAGACCATTACCATTGCCTGCCAAAACTGAGAATTCAAGCAGATTTTGTTCTACTAGTCATGCTGTCCATGGGTATTGCATTTTTTTGGGAAGTGGAGGGAGGAAGCTATCAGAATCTTAGAAGGAATGCAAGTCTCGTAAGACTGAGCTCTGTAGAGACTACATTGCGTCAGGATAACAATTGTCCATTATAAGTCATTGTCAGTTTTTCTCATTGCTCGCAAGTATTGGTTTTCATTGGTACTGGTCCTGGTAATCTCTCTTTTCTCAGTAACCCAGAGGACATCCCATTAGGCCCTGGGTACTTGTCTACCTTAATGCTCTTTTTGGAGACCCAACACAACCTTCTCCTTTTACCTGAAATGCCCTGGCATATTGACACTCAGCACAAATTTCCTCTCCTCTACATCCTTCAACTTGTGCTTCCAAAGCTTTACATACTATTCCTTTTTCCTGACTAAATTTATCCCCTCCCTACAAAACCAAAGTTCTCTTGCCTTGCTACCCGTGTCCAGCCTTCAGACTGGAAAATATCTGTCCTGTACTCTAAGCTGTACTCTGTACCATGTTGGTCTTTAAACACCCTCCACTCGTCAGATATGGATTTGTCCAAAAACAACCATTCCCAATGACCTCTTCTTAGCCCCTGCCTACTGCTCTGGTGATTTAGCTGCTGAGGTTTAATATTCTCCTGCAAGGTTCATACTTATTGTTATCTACAGTATAGCCATCTTAAAATTTAAGGAGTTGTGGTCACTGTTCTCTAACTGCTCATGTATTAAAAGGTTGGTTGCCCGGCCAGCCTCATTACCCAACACCAGATCCAGTGAAGCCCCTTGACTTGTTGGACTATCAACATATTGGTATAAGTCCTCCAAAATGCAACTAATATTCCTTGTGTATAATGGATCAACCAATGAAGTTAGAGTGGGATGTATAACACCTAAGGAAATATTACGTGTCTGGGCTAATTGTTATTCCATGTTTGCATGAGTAGAATAAATTGGTTGTTATCACTTTCGTCAATTGTTTGTGCTAATTGGCTGCCACCCTAAACTTTAATAGTGGCAACTTTTCAGAAGTCTTCACTGACCAGCCAACCCATTGGAATGTGCTAAGTTGTGGAGCTTTGTTAGTTTACTTTCCCAGTTCTTAAAGTCTGCCATTCCCTTGGTTTGTCCTTGCTGTTATTTTAAAGATTGAGTTGTTCCTTTAGTTTTTCTACTCCTAGTAGTGTTATTTTGCTGTTTTTGCAGTGTTGAAGCCTGCATCTTAAGATATAGTATCAGTAAAATTGTGCTCCATTTTTTTTTTGGAAAACTGGCTAGTTTTCTAAACTCTAGACACCGTTCCCATAAATTATCTGAGCAATTGAAATTTTAGCCCAAGAGGCAAGTGAGTTTCAATGCCCTTTGGCAGTAGAGCATGAACCCATGATCTCATTGAGGTTTGACCTATTGGAGAATAAGTTTCTTTTATTAATTGAAGGCTTACACTACAAACATTGGATTTATTTGGAATTCCACCCCTTCTAAGATATAAGAAAATCGGCATCAACCTTAATTCCCTTGTCAAGTTCTATTTCTGGACTGCAAAAACTGCTCCACACACTTCAATGAGTAGTATTACATGCTATTCACAATATCAATATAACTAGAAGAAAAGCTTCATAATCTAATTGAATGTAACTAATTTCAAACAGATCATATGCATTTATGAATTGTATATTTGTCTGCATCTGCTTGGTCATGGTTGCTAGGGAATTGGAGACATTAGTGCAAATTAATGTCCTACTTGACTTCCCCCTCCCCATCTTTTTTAAGAGAAAAGTCATTAGGTCACGGGTTGAGATTTTAGAATCATTTGAGGAAAGTGCCCTGTATATGCTACTTGCATCAAAATCATTAACCTTGCTTCTGCATGGGTTTCAGATTTCATAATTGGTGCAAACAAGTCTCTATTATCTGACATATTGATGTATAGTATATGACTGTCAGCTAAAAATGGGTGTTCAAAGCTATATGTCCAGGTTTGGGATTTATTTCATGGCAGTATCAGGGCTCTCCAAAACTGGGTAGTCTGTGGGAACCAGGAAAGTTGTTTGAATCCATGTCTGTTCTTCTAATATAGACTAGTTCGTGTTTTTGTTATATCCATCTTTGTTTTTTAAACTTTTTTTTATTGTATTTCAAGTAGTTACAAAATAAAAGTATGAAAAAAATGTATATTACCCATCCCCCCTCCCCTTAACCCCTCCTCCCTGCATCCCTATAGAAAAAAAAGAAGAAAGAAAGAAAAAAAAAGAAAGAAAGAATGCCTGGATATCGGAAGATCCCCACATGCTCCACGGAGTTCGTAATAACTTTAGTATATATATTTCTTTCTTTCCCCAAATAACCAATGATTTCATCTTCGGAGCACCTATATATTTAATCCTGTCTTTTGTAAATAAGGGCTGTTATATCCATCTTGATTTTTTTTTGCAAGTGCTTTCAAGAAAGAGTACTGGATTTTATCATGTCTGCATCTTGCAAGATATAAGTTCTAGGCAGAATGAGTGTTGAAGCTGGCAGCTTAACTACTTGGGAGTGAGGCCCTCCAAATGTGGGCAGTTAATTTTGAAACCCTATTTGATTGTGAATAAGCCTTCTCATGTTTTGTTTGGACTTACTTTTCATGGCAGCAAGGAAAGTCTACTGGGGAAATGAGCTAGCTGTGCATTATCAGCGTACACCCCAGACCAAAGAGATGCAGTTTGCAAAGCACAGCAGGTTATTGGGTATTCATCTGGGTGACAAATCATATCCTGCAACTTAGTGCATTGGATGAGATCACAGTTTCAAAGCATAATTTCAGTGACCCTGTTGGCATATATGTAATCCATCTTTTACGTTTGCTATGCCTTTTCCCATCGAAGATTACCCACAGGCTTTGAAGTTGGAGAGTAATGCAAGGGCAGCTCAGATTTCTCTTGGGTATTTGACTGATGCTTACAGAACCGTTTGGAGACTGATGGATATTGCTGGTCCTCCAGTCTGCCAGTCCGTACTAACATCTGATCCAGCGCACAGCGTTTTGACAGCCCACCTCTGGCAAAGAGGCCCTTGATAGCGAGTCTTATTGTTTGTTCCAGCATATCAGGCCATTATCTCTGCCTCTGATAATGGTAAAATTAGAGCAAGCCATTAAACAGATTTCCTTCAGTTGATTTGAGGTAAACATTTTATCCTGAGGACACACCAAATTTCACTATTTTTCCACAAATAGTTGGATGTGGGTGATGCTGGGAAACCAGAAGCAGCATCTTTGCAGATTCATCAATGTCGAGTTTCCTACTCCTTGGACTGCATTGTTAGTCAACTTTTCAACTTCTGTGGAACCAAACTGTAAGTTGCATTTTGGTGTGAGTTGCCATTCTAACGTGCCAGTTGCCGAGCATGTTTATTGTGGAAGCTTCATTACTCCGGTGCTCCCACTGAGCCTCCAAGTGCATAATCCTTGCAATTTCTTTGGTTAAACATTAGCCAAATGTGTGCAGATTTGCACATCATATTATTTGCATTGCTGCCAATAATTTGCAATTGAGTGCTCTTAAACCGTTCACCTTGATGGAAATGTTGAGTAGTGCAATACAAAATTGCCAAGATATTACATTGGTTATGATAGGAAAGTAGAGAAATGTTTTGTCCGAGCATTAGTTAATTTCGTTGGTTTATTTGTTAATGATTGCAGTATGTGCACATTATTCTATGTTGAAAGTGTCGATGCTCTTATGTTGCCCAGTTCAAATGGCAGACTAACCTATGTGTGTCTGGGTGGGAGTTGTGGGAGCGGAATCTAGGAGTGTAACTTGGATAGTGAAGTGCATTGTCCTGAGGTTCCGGGAAATGCCAATGTTCAGCCGGTAACTAATGAGCGCATCACAGACTTGGCTCACCGTCAAGTGGAGCGATGGATGCCATCACTAGGTACTGATGTTGAAGGATGGCGCCGAAGCCTGCTGTAACTCCTGAACTTTATGCTGGAGGATTCACCTCTGTGATCCAAAACCAACCAGTTTTCATTTTAATAAATTTTTGATGCGTAGCAGCAGAAGAATGTTGACTTGGTTACTTTTTATTACATTATTGTCTGTTGAATTACTTAAATAATTGTCGCTGAATAGCAGATTTAAAACTTTTTTTCATTTTGAAAAAAGCTTCTCTACCCCTAGCCTGGCATCCTGTCAGAGGCTGTTCAGTCATTTTTCAGGGATGAGGCTGAAGAGTTGTGGCCATCAGGCAGCAGCCTCAGAATCATGGCAGTTAAAGCCATGTAATGTGTCTACAAGTCCTGTGCAAGAGTGGGAGGATGTGGGACAATCCAGGCAATGAGCTGATGAATATAATATAGCCCATTATCTTGATGTATTTATGCACTACTATGCTTATCATTGAGTGGCAAATCAGAAATTGATAGCTGTTATCATCAGTAATTACTGTTAGTGATTTAGTGTGGCTGTATACAGTAGCCTAGTGGGTAAACTACTGCATTATGAAGTACTGGAAAATTTAAACTGAAGATGCTGGAAATCTTAAATTGTTTATTATGATGTGTTCTGAAGTACAGTGAAAAACATTTTGTAGGTCATCCATATAGCTAATAAATCAGTGAGATGCTGTTACAGCTCGGGGCTTTGGAGATCAGAGTTTGACTCTGGCGTGCTGTGTAGGAAAGTTTGTATGTTCTTCCCATGAGTGCATGGGTTTCCTCCCACAGTCCAAAGAAGTACTGTTTAGTAAATGAATTGTAAATGATAGCAGAATGAACTCCTCTGCTAGGAGTTAGATTGGTGGGTTGCTGGGGTGTGCAACTAGGCCTTGAAGGGGCCTGTTTTGCACTGTCTCTAAATATTAAATAAAAAGCAATAACAATTCAAAGTAGCATGTTACAATTTAATAGAGTACAGTGCAGACAGCAAGGTCCAAGACCAGGCAGATTGAGGTTGAGTCCATCTTATTGTACAAGATTTCCATCTAATTGTCATAAATAATGGGATCGAAGCTGGTATTTACTTTCAAGCTTTTGTACTCTGGCTGATTTCTGATTTTGGTGGGGGAGGGATGAGGTAGTAGAAGAGAATGTCCAGGTTGGGTGGGGGTGGTATCTTTGATTATGTTGCCTTCTTTGAGTCCAAAGAAGGGAGGCTAGTTTCTATGATATGCAGAGCTGTGTACACAACTCTCTGCAGTTTTTTATAGTCATAGGCAGATCAGTTGCAGTATCAGTCCATGATGAAAGTGGACAAGATGCTTTCTATAGAAATTGGCGAGGCTCAACAGGATATGCTGAATTTCTTTAGCCTCTTTGGAAAGTAGAGGCATTAATACACTTTATTGGATGTGGTGAGCAGGCCAGACTATTGGTGATGCTTATTCTTAGGAACTTTGAGCTCTTAGCCATCTCGACCTCAGTGCTATTTGTGTAAACAGAAGCCTGTGCATAACTTGCCTCTTCTCCATTCCCCCCCCCCCCCCCACCACCAATTCTCCTGAACAATGTGAGAATTTTGGAAACATGCCAATCCAAAAGCAACAGTGGGGAGTGAAACAACATAAGCAAAGATTAATAGTTCTGGCAATAGCTCTAGAACAGGATTTCCAACCTGGATCCATGGTACTTTATGGTATTGGTCCCATGGCATTTAAAAAATGTTTGGGGACCCTTGCACTAGAGTTTTGATTTACAGATGCAGCATTGTAACAAACTATTCCTGCCCATCTGCCCAAAGAACCAAACTGTCCAATTATACACAAGTGACCAATTAACCTACAGACCCATGTCTTTGGAAAGTGAGAGGAAACTGGAGCACTGTGGGGGAACTTAAATTCAGATAATTAAACATGGAGTCAATAGCTGGTGTCTCTAACGTGGCCATGAAACACTACGAACATAAATCCTTCGTCTAGTTCACAGCTGTTCTTCAAACAAGGAAGTCTGCCATCATTACCTGGTCTTTTCAGCATGTAATCTTTTACTAATGCGCCACCCTACTGTGATCTTGTTGGCTATTAATCGCCAACTCATTTCCTGGGCAATTATGATGGACAGAAGAACACAGCGTAGTGTAGTCGTTAGCATTACAGCACCAGTGGCTCGGGTTCAGTTCCACCCTGCCTATAAGGAGTTTATACGTTCTTGTGACCGAGTAGGTTTCCCCCAGGAACTCTGCTTTCCCTCCACATTCCAAAGATGTTATGTTTGTTTAGTTAGTCACAAGGGTGCAATGGGCTGATGTGGGCTCGTTGAGCTGGAAGGGCCAGTTGCCGTACTGAATCTCCAAAGTTTGACAATGCCAGTAAATTGACTTGTCTGCATTAGTTGAATTAACGAATAACAAAGAATTTGCCACATCATTAAGTGCAACTGAAGTGTTTAGTTATTATAAACAAAGATTGTACTGTTTATTAAGGGAAGTTTGAAGATTTTGGCATTGGCTGTTTAAAAAAAAAATTCAAATGAAGTATTCTTCCTTAAAATTAATATTTGCTTTTGAAGTAGGAATGCGCATGGATTTTGTGACATTGTTCTTAATTGCATTTTTCCTCTGTAAATGTTTCTGGCATTTAAGTTTCTGAGGACTCTGCAGTCCAGATCACTGTTACAGGAAGGATGTGGTAGCAGAGCAGGGTAGAGAGGAGATATGGTCACGCTGGTAAGAATGGAGATTGTTAGTCATGAGGAAAGATTGGCTGGGCTTGCATTGTTTTCGTTGGACTAAAAGAGGCTGAAGAGAGATTTAATCAAGGTGTACAAAATTTAAACACCAAAATAGTGGATATAAAGCTGCTTTCTCTTGGAGGTCAATTACTAGGTTGGGAGGGGTGTGGGAAGGGATTGGATGAAGGCTCAAAGATTGAAGATAGTTGTAGAGAATTAGAATGAATGTATTAATCCATCTCCGGCACCCACCCCCCCACAAAATGTCAGTTTTGGAAAACTGCTTGAAAAGGTGAATACTAGGGTAACTGCTGAATGTGTACAGTACATCCACAATGGGAGCTGCGAAATAGGTTTCGTACTGATCTGACTTTGTTTCAAAAAGGGAATGGATTATCTGGCAGAAGGGGTTCCAAAGTTCGGACAGTGGGTTTATAAAAAATGTAATGGTATTCATTGTCTACAGTTAAAATGGAATGTGTCTTTTTCTAGGGATTGTAATGTTTAAAACCAGAGGATAAGATTTTAAGGTGGGAGGGGGTAATTTCAAAGGTGATGTGAGGAACAATTTTTTAGTGGTGGGTGCCTGGGATCAGCTGTTGGTGAAGGCAGAAACACTTAGGGGCATTTAAGAGACATTTAGATCAGTACATGAATGTGAAGGAAATAGAACAAATTGAGCATTGTGTAGGCAGAAGAGGTTAGTTTAGTTAGCCATTTGATTATTAATTTGATTTGAAACAATACTTGTGGGCCAAAGAGCCTTTTCCTGTGCTGCACTGTACTATCTTCTATAAAAAGGCCTATCACTTCTGCGCATCTCCAGTTAAATGACTGTGCACTCCAGGCTGAGTACTGACTTGATACTAAACTTCTCAAAATAGGTTTTGAAATCAGTTTATGATCTCGGGTCTCATCTCCATCAGTCCCTGGTCTGCTGATCTGTGCATCTGATTCTCTCGCCATCACAACATCCCCCGCCCCCCCCCCCCCCACCCCGCAGCAGCAGTTGTGCATTTGGCTGCCAAAGTTCTCAGCTCTGGAACCTACTCCCGAACATTTCATGTTCCCTCTTCCCACCGCCTGGATATGGTTCTACCTGAGGTAAAAACATAATCTTGAATCTACAGTACTGTGCAAAGTTCTGAGGCACATTATTACAGCGGGAGTACTTAAGGGTTTTGCACAGTCCTATTGTAATTTTACTGCTTGCAATTTATATTAAGAAATGAATAAAAGTTCTAGTTTGAATTAATATCTGCTATATTTACATAACTCCATAATACTCGTTTGTAGCAAGCATAAAATCCACGAGGCACGTCAGGAGCGAATCTCATTGTCATTTACAGGACTACGCAAAAGTTTTGGGCACCCTAGCTAGATATGTGCCTAGGCCTTTTGCACAGTACTGTACCTATTAGCTGTGTGCCTTGATAGTTCTGACTGAGATCTGAATTTCATTTGTGCCCTGGAATGCATAACCAAATGAAAGGAACTGCAATAATTTTTAACCATTTTCTCAGTTTCATGGCAGGAAAGGTCAGCATTATTGCTAATGCCAAATCATTCTCCAAGTGGTACTGAACTGCTGTTGTACAACATTGCAATCTTGATATGTTGTCATGATTGCCTACTCTATATTTAGTTAAAGCATGTCAGATTATGTTGAAATGGTGCAAGTCACAAGTAATGGTATGATCGTACCCATAGGCATGTGGCAGGATAAAGGTCAACTGTATAGATGAAACGTATTATAGGTGTGTACGTAGAACTTCAACATGGCAAAACCTGAGTCACATAGATAGTTGTATACCTTTCCATACCATCTCTTTAAAAGGGGCAGAAGTTAGCACAATGCTTTACAGTGCAGATGATCTGGGTTCAATTCCTGCTGCTGCTTGTAAGGATTTTGTATATTCTCCCTGTGTCCGCATGGGTTTCCTCCGGGTGCTCTGGATTCCACCCACAATTAAAGATGTACCAGTTGGTAGGTTAATTGGTCATTGTCAATTGTCCCATGATTAGCCTAGGGTTAAATTGGAGAATTGCTGGGTGCTGTGACACTCTGTGCTAAATCTCAATTAAAAAAAAAATAAACTATGGGCCTAATGGCCTAATTTTTCTCCAGTGTCTTGGTCTAAAGGTGTAGTAAAATATATATTCTGACAAGCTGTTCCAGTATGCAAATATTATAACAGCAGTATCTTAACCTCCAATGTCAAAACTAGTTTAGAGTTTTACTGAAGCGAATTGTCTAATTAATCACAGCGAATGCAACACCATTCAAAATTAACAATTAACCGGGAATTGATATTTAATGTTGACTGGATTCTGTAGGGAGCAATGGCAACCTGGGATTGGTTATTAGACATTAATCTAATTGAAAGGTTTAGATGTCCTGCAAGTAAACCTGAAGCAGTTTATGAACTGTACCAAGATTAGATTACAGACTTTGAGGAAGCCTCAAGCGATACCACAGTTAAAAAGAATGTTTTCTTTCCATGGAGTTGTAAATGGTTTGCCAATGGAAAGCAGAAGGTGGTGATGCGAATGGTAAAGGCAGTGGGCGGCAGACAATTGGAGCTGTGTTTAATAGTTTGACATCCACCACTGTTTTGTAATAATGACATAAACTTGAAACTGGCGATGTATAATAAGTGTTTAATTAACAGTATGAATGTAGTTAATTGAGAAATGGAGGCAAGTGATTCTAGTTTGCGCAGAGCTATTTGTGTTGCCTTAATTTTTGGGTGAGGGAGTAGTTTCATCCATGTATGCTCACAGGTAGATCACTTCCATTTGCAAATCCTGAATTAATATCACTTTTAAAGTAAATTTGTTTCTAAACTGCAAGAGTAAAGATATTTAAGTCTTGACTTTTATGATTGGTGTATGTGAACACACTGCTTCCTGCTTTGGTTTGAAATTGCATGCAAAATATTCCTCACAAGTCAAAGACTATGACTTTACAATGTCCTGTGTTTATTGAAAGCTCTATGGATTGCTTTTAGATCTGTACCAATTTATTATCATAAATGATATCTTAACTGTCCTGGAATCGTGGCAGCAAGTGATTTTTGATTGTTGCTTGGCCAGAACATGGAGAGAGATCTTTAAATTTGCAAGAAATTAATAACTTTCCCTGCATTATTTAACTTTATGATGAGAAGGAAAGCAGAAGGACAAGAAGTCTGTAGGACTAATATTATGAAGATTCACTACATGAGTCCTAAGTTGTGTGGTTCATTTTGAATAGATGCATACATGGATGTGGCTGCGGAGAGAGGAGTAGGTTATCGGTATTGGTGGGATTGGAAGCCTACAATGTGGTGATGGGATTGAAAACTTGCAAAGCATAGCAACCTCGCAAAACAAAAACCGCCTTGTGAAAAGAAATGACAATTCAACTCTATAGATGCTGGTAATTGGAAAAAGACACAAATGAAAATCAAAATAAAGCTGCAGATACTGGAAATCTGAAATAACAGACAATGCTGGAAGCAGTCAGCAAGTCAGGTTGCACCTGTGGAAAGAAAAAAAAACAATTTCTGGTTAAGTAACTACTGTTTTGATAGTCTTTCGACTGACTGGAGTGCTTCCACCATTTCCTCTTATTCAGGATTCAGTGAGTACAGAGTACAGGAAATGTGCTGCAAATTGGTCATCTTTAGAAAGAGGTTTGGGTTTTTAAAAAAAAACTTTCCTCACAATTCTGCTCCTGATGAAAGGCCATTTGATCTAAGACATTGACTTCTCACACTCTTTGAAGGTACTTCCAGTCCTGGGCTCAAGCTGTTACTACACACTCTACATTGGAGTTCACAATAAGTGATGTTAAGCTTTCAGGCTAATATTAAAATAGGAGTATATAATAATGGCTGGAAGGAACCTGCAAGGGAATAATAATGGAATCATGGAATGAGCAAACCTGGCAGCAAATTGGAGATGAGTGTTACATTCATTTTTTAAAAATGTATAGAAGCTTTGGGGCAGGTAAGAAATAAAGGAATTTTTAAGATTTACAGCATCTTAAAGTTTATCTTTTGGAGAGCACTAAGATAGTGGTGATTATGCACGGCATAGATGAGGAATACACCTGGTATGAATAATACAGATTTATTTTAGAACAAGTGAGAATGTAGGCTGATCTATGAGAAGTGCGGCATTGAGAGTTGGTGTGCTGAAGAATGACAAAATACAAATGGAAGATTAAATGCTGGAAATTTTGAACTGGTGCAGAGCATCTACTTTCTTTACACATGCTGTGAAATATGCTGGGTTAGCGATAGAAGCTGTGACCTTGTCAGCCTATAAATAGATTTGATTGGTGATTCTTTGTTTTGCTGAGAATGCCTGCAGTAAAATGAATCTTCAGGTAGTATATGGTGTCATACACATACTTTGATTAACTACTGTGAACGTTGAAGGAAAATGGGAATGAAGGACGATGGGAAAAGGGAAGGAACTGCAGATGAATGAAGGAGGATAGGAATGCTGGAAATTTCTTTCTTTGTTTTGCAATGCTGGGTGCATTTTGTTTGTTGAGCTATTTCACTTTTTTTTCCCCCTTCTAGTTTCAGAGCTGAGATCTTTTTCAAGGGATATCTAGCCCCGGATAAGTCTTCCAGATTTGAACTGAAACCTTTTTGGAGATCCTGTCAATAGTAATCCCAATGGATAATGAACATTCTGTCATATAACTTATTTCATCATCCCTGAGTCACCAGGGGCAGACAAGCAAAATACATCATTTGATGGTATTCCTGTTTAAACATTTGTGAATAATTTGAAAATTCTTACGAGGGAGGGGAAGCTTTGGTTAATATCTTTGGTTCTGACACCATGATGAAATATGAAGAAGCTTTTCCATTTGTGAATGATAGTCATGAATCTGATTTTTTGAGCTCTTGTTGATTACAGTCAGAGATCAGTCATTTGTTATGCCACCTTCAAAATGGTGCTGTTGTCAAACAGTTTCAGTTAATTTTAAATTGCTAAGATATTCTTTCTGCATAAGAATACACTATTCAGCAAACCACTGTTCGGCAAACTTGCCACTCAGAAATGAAATGGAAGAGAAGTGTTGGTTTTCTGAGCACTTTTAATTTCCTTTTTCTGAGAAGCTCACAACTGATTTTGCTCATTGTCAATCTTGTATCTTCCAATTTATGCCATGAGTTTGGTTGCTGCATTGTAAATGGATTATGACATCTCTCCTGCATCTGTAAGTGATAAAGCTACTCATCCAGAGATTAACCTATTTTCAGTTGAGAAGAAATGTGGTGCAACCCTTAAAGATTTGATTAGAAGTAGATGTAGCTGTTTTATATTTGGCACATTTGGCTTGAAAGTTACAGTGGTCCTGTCTCTGGCACTGAGGTTGGACCCTCGACTAGGAAGGGGAGGAGGGAAGAGAAGAGAGCGGTAGTGTAGGGGATTCTATAGTCGGGGGGCAGATAGGAGATTTTCTGGGGAAGGTCGGGAGTCTCTGATGGTATGTTGCCTCCCTGGTGCCGGGGTCCAGGACATCTCAGATCGGCTGCAGGTTATTCTCGAGAGGGAGGGTAAGAACCCAGATGTTCTGGTTCATGTAGGGACCAATGATGTGTGTAGGATGAGTGAGGGGGTCCTGCGAAGTGAGATCAGGGAGTTAGGTGCGAAATTAAAGGGCAGGACCTCCAGGGTAACAATCTCAGGATTGCTACCTGTGCCATGTGTGAGTGAGGCAAGGAACAGAAGGATTATACAGATCAATACGTGGCTGAGAGGATGGTGCAAGAGGGAGGGCTTCAGGGTTTTAGATAATTTGTTCCAGGGAAGGTGGGATCTGTTCCGATGGGATGGTTTACACCTGAACTGGAGCAGTACTAACACTCTTGCAGGAAAGTTTGCTAGTGCTTCTTGGGGGGGGAGGGGGTTTAAACTAAATTTGCAGGGGGCAGGGATCCAGAATGCGAGAGAGGATAGTGAGATGAAGAATAAAGGACAGGTGGGGACTGCACGGTTCTGGAATATTTAGTGTGTAGTAGAGAACGGTGAGGCGGAACAAGTGATAAGGAGGACACATGTACAGAGGGATGGTCTGACGGAACATGGAGTTAAATGTGAAGAAAGAATAAGTAAATTTAGCAAGGACAACAAAATTCTAGGGGCGTATATTACGATGGGAGTTCAGGGAGTTGGGTTAAGCACAATAGGCAGAGATTTAAACAGGAGAAATGGGCTAAAAATTCTATATCTGAATGCACAAAGTGTCAAAAATAAGGCGGATGAGCTTGAAGCTCAGGTGCGAATGGGTAACTGATGTTGTTGGGATAACAGAGACATGGCTGCAGGGAGATCAGACCTGGGAAATGAATGTACAAGGGTATACGTGCTAACGTAGGGACAGAAATGTGGGCAGACGGGGTGGGGTGGCCCTGTTGGTGAGGAATGAGATTCAGTCCTTTGCAAGGTGGGGGGGACATAGGATCAGGAGAAGTAGAGGCTGTGTGGATAGAACTGAGGAACAGTAAGGGCAAAAAGACCCTGATGGGTGTTGTCTACAGGCCACCAAACAGTAGCATGGATGTTGGGTGCAAGTTGAATAGGGAGTTAACATTGGCATGTGGCAAAGGTAATGTCGCAGTAGTTATGGGGGATTTCAACATGCAGGTGAACTGGGAGAATCAGGTTGGTGCTGGACCCCAGGATAGGGAGTTTGTAGAGTGCCTAAGGGATGCATTCTTGGAACAGCTTGTATGGGAGCCAACCAGGGACAAGGCTATTCTGGATTTAGTCTTGAGTAATGAACAGGATTTGATAAGCGATCTTGAAGTAAAGGAGCCATTAGGAGGTAGTGACCATAATATGATAAGTTTTTATCTGCAATTTGAGAAGGATAAGGGCAGCTTGGAGGTGTCAGTGTTGCAGTTGAACAAAGGAGACTATGGAGCCATGAGGGAAGAGCTGGCCAAAGTTAACCGGACGGATATCCTAGCAGAAAAGACAGTGGAACAGCAATGGCAGGTATTCTTGGGAATAATGCACAAGGTGCAAAATCAGTTCCTCCCCCGGAGAAGGAAGGATTCAAAGGGGGGAAAGGGGCACAGTGGTTGATAAAGGAAGTCAGAGATTGCATAGCATTTTTTTTTAAAAAAGGAAGTATGACAGAGCTAAGGTGAGTGGGAGGACAGATGATTGGGAAATTTTTAAGGAACAATAGAACTTAACTAAAAAGGCAATACGGGGAGAAAAAATGAGGTACGAGCACAAGCTAGCCAGGAATATAAAGGAGGATAGCAAAAGCTTTTTAAGGTATGTGAAGAGAAAGAAGATCATTAAGAACACTGTTGGGCCCTTGAAGAATGAATTGGGTGAAATTGTTATGGGAAACAGAGAAATGGCAGAAGAATTTAATAAGTACTTTAGATCTGTCTTCACTAAGGAAGACACAAGCAATCTCCCAGATGTATGGATGGGCCAAGGACATAGGGTAACAGAGGAAATGAAACAGATTGACATTAGGAAGGAAATGGTGATGAGTAGACTGATGGGACTGAAGGCTGACAAATCCCCAGGTCTAGATGGTCTGCATCGTAGGGTACTAAAGGTGGCGGCCCTGGAAACTGTGGATGCATTGGTAATCATTTTCCAATGTTCCTTAGATTCAGGATCAGTTCCCGAGGATTGGAGAATGGCTAATGTTATCCCACTTTTTAAGAAAGGAGGGAGGGAGAAAACAGAGAACTATCGACCTGTCAGCCTAACATCAGTCGTGGGGAAGATACTAGAGTCCATTATTAAAGATGAAATAGTGGCATATCTAGATAGCAGTGATAGGATTCGGCCGAGCCAGCATGGATTTACAAAGGGCAAATCATGCTCGACTGATCTATTGGAGTTTTTCGAGGATGTAACCAGGAAGTTAGACAAGGGAGATCCAGTGGATGTAGTGTACCTCAACTTTCAGAAGGCATTTGATAAGGTCCCACATAGGAGATTGGTGGGTAACATCAGAGCTCATGGCATTGGGGGGGAAGACATTGACATGGATAGAAAACTGGTTGGCAGGTAGAAAGCAAAGGGTAACAGTGAATGAGTGTTTCTCGGAATGGCAGGTGGTGACTAGTGGGGTGCCACAGGGCTTGGTATTGGGACCACAGCTGTTTACGATTTACATAAACGATTTAGATGAAGGCATTGAGAATAACATCAGCAAGTTTGCTGATGATACTAAGCTGGGTGGCAGTGTGACATGTGATGAGGATGTTAGGAGAATTCAGGGTGACTTGGATAGGCTGGGTGCGTGGGCAGATACGTGGCAGGTGATGTTTTATGTGAATAAGTGTGAGGTTATCCACTTTGGGAGTAAGAATAGGAAGGCAGATTATTATCTGAAAGGTGTAGAGTTAGGTAAGGGAGAAATACAAAGAGATCTAGGAGTACTTGTTCATCAATCACTGCAGCAGCCAGTGAAGAAGGCTAATGGAATGTTGGCCTTTATTACAAAGGGAATTGAGTACAAGAGCAAGGAAATTCAATTGCATTTGTACAGGGCCCTGGTGAGATCACTCCTGGAGTATTGTGTACAGTTTTGGTCTCCAGGGTTAAGGAAGGACATCCTGGCTGTAGAGGAAGTGCAGCATAGATTCACGAGGTTAATTCCTGAGCTGTCCAGACTGTCTTACGCAGAGAGGTTTGAGAGACTGGGTTTGTACACGCTGGAATTAAGGAGATTGAGAGAGGATCTGATTGCAACATATAAGATTATTAAGGGATTGGACAAGATAGAGGCAGGAAATACGTTCCAGATGCTGGGAGAGTCCAGTACCAGAGGGCATGGTTTGAGAATAAGGGGTAGGTCATTTAGGACAGAGTTAAGGAAAAACAACTTCTCCCAGAGAGTTGTGGGGGTCTGGAATGCACTGCCTCGCAAGGTAGTGGAGGCCAATTCTCTGGATGCTTTCAAGAAGGAGTTAGATAGGTATCTTGTGGATAGGGGAATCAAGGGATATGGGGACAAGGCAGGAACTGGGTATTGATAGTAGATGATCAGCCATGAGCTCAGAATGGCGGTGAAGGGTCGAATGATCTACTTCTGCACCTATTGTCTATTGACAGTAATAGATCATCCCAAATTGCTCTTAATTTTTATTTCAGAAGGTGGTTTGAGTCAGTTGCATGATTTTAAGGATGGAAATCCCGTGTCTTAGCATGCACAGAGATAAAACTTGATTTCCTGGAAGATGTGCAGCAAATGGGCTTTCTTTTCCTTCTCCCAGCCTCCCTATTGAGAAATGCGTTAGGAGCAAGTTCCTTGTGACATGTGTTAAGAGAATGCCAGCCTTCTCTATCTGGAGCCTTTGCTGATGAATTAAGCTGACCATCTAATAGAATTACCAGCCAGTGGTGCAGTGGCATCCACACCAGATTTGGAGTGGTCCAGGATTTGCATCTGGTTGGCTTTCTACATGCTTTCTATTTGTGTTGGGTTGAGCCTTGAGCTTGAACTCAACCTTGTTCTTTTATTTAAAAAAAAGGTGTTAAAGAAATGGCAAGGTTGTCACCTGATGCGCCAAAAGGCGCGGGGAAGGAGCAGCAATATCTAATGCAATACAGCATTGGAGGAACTCGGTTGTTCAGGCAGTTAATATTTCATACTGCATCTGCACTGAAGAGGAGCAAGTGCAGTTTGCATTCCTACTGGAGATGTGAAATATTTTACAAAACACCAGAATGTTAGTTTTTTGGCAGCTTCTGGGAATTTGAAGGGGAAAGACATTTGTCTAATTTAGTTTTGTTTACTGGGCATTTGATAAAATCCTGTGTACTTGGTGGTAATATATTTTTGATTTAGACTCGGTTTGCAATTGTGTGTTTGGCAGAACAAGGGATTTATTCTTGGCATCATTGGAGGTAGTGTGCCTTTGTGGATTGTTTTTCTGGTTTGATCTGTCAATCATTGAAGATTTTTTTTCCCCCTTGGGGGAGGAAAGTCTCAAAAATACAAGTGCTGTAATCCTGAGCTGTGAGTGGAAAAAAGCTGACAATATATAGGAGGGAAAAGCAGTTTTCATTTTGAACTTGGACCCCACAATAATAGACCAATGGATCTCAGTAACTCGGCAGCATTTTGTGTTTATCCTTTGTGCCTCAAAATTCAAATCCTACTTTGAGTTTCTGCTTGGCCATGATCCAGTTGTATTTTAAAGTAGAAAACCCTTATGATTGCTGTCTCTATAGTCTGAATATTGTGGGAAATGCATGCATTTTCTCTATCATGATGACAGTTGGAAATTTGAAATGGAAGCTTTAGGTTTGTTAAAGCTGCTTTTATGTACAATTGCTTTCAACTTTAAGTTAATGCCCTTGAGTCTTTAAAATATTGAGCGCAAGTTTGTTGCTGTGACACCACTCAACTTACTGGTACATTTTGCTCCGGTGCGCCCTCTTGTCACCGTCTGAGATTCTGCCGGCTATGTTTGTGTCAGCAAATTTATGGATGGCATTTGAGCTGTGCCTAGCCACACTGTCATGGATGTAGAGAGAGTAGAGCAGTGGGTTAAGCATGTGTCACTGTGGTGTGCCGGTGTTGATTATCGGCGAGGTGGAGATGTTATTTCCAATCCACACAGATTGTGGTTTTCTGACTTGCAACGTGATCACCAGATGTGCACACCTGTAAGCATACAGAAACTTGCCCAAGGTAGACTGGTCATGGGTGTGTCTGAGCTGACCAATGATTGGTCTTCACAGAGCAATACAACACAAAATACTGGAAGAACTCAGCAGGTAAGGCATCATCTGTGGCGAGGAATAAAGAGTTCAATGTTTTGGGGTAACGCATTACCCCAGGACCTGATTATGAAGCATCTCTATCCAAAAGGTCAATTCTTTATTCTTCTCTGCAGATGCTGCTTGATCAGAACTCGGCATCCAGTTCCTCCAAAATTCCACCATCTGCAGAATCTCTGTTTTTATAGAGAAGTATTTATTTTTATGCCTGGGTACAATTCATCCAGCCCATTACAGTAATCTACTGTGCATTTGCTTCCTGCACTAACCCTAGGCAGGTTTTGTGGCTCCCAGTATCCTGGAACTGTCTGTTGCCTTATTCCACTGTCTATAAAAGTCTTGAAACTACAGAAGCATTTCAGAAATAATTAATTGAGTTAATTAGAGCTTATTAATGAAAAATATTAAGGGGCAAAAACACAAGCCATTTGCTGCTTTTGAAAGTGTTCCCTGATCTCCGCTCAAGGGAACAGAAGTTGCTACAGCGAAGTGTTTCTCCTGGAAATACCCCTCTGGCAGTCTACCCTTCACTCAGAATTGCAGTGGCATTCCACCATTGGGTTATCTAGACAAGCTTGAAATTTGTAAAACTCTGCAATCTTATACTAATCCTTGGCCTCCTATGGAATTTGGGAAGGGAACAATCAAAACGGGCGAGTCTTCTTGCAGTCACAAAGACGGATTGAGGGCTGGGATTACCAGTGGTGCGTGTTGTGAGAGGTTCCAGATTCCAAATTAACAGGACACATCCGGCCAATGAAAAGCAGTCGACCGTGTAAGATTCAATTGAAGTCTGCAGCAGCTGTTTTTATTTTGACTTGAATTATCTGTAGCACTTCTGAGATTAATTATTTTTTCTTTTCAGAGGTAAAAAAAACCCAGAGCAACAGTGCTCTCCAAATGCTGGAAATAGTGTCAAAAAGAAAACAAGCTTTTGAAGGGAAAAATCTCAGCTAAGAAAGAATTCCTTACTTGGTGATTTCTGAATCCACTGTGCTGCCATACTGCACATTCGGCTTCCCCAGTTTTTATTCTGTATCATCTCTAAAGTTGATTAGGCTTTCAGGTTAGGCATGTAGCATGCCTAAATTCTGCAATGCCTGTCCATATATCTTCATACTTGGTAAGGACCTACTCAGGTTGAGAGCTATTGACAACCTTTTAGGAGCTGCTTATCAGCTGTAGTTAGTTTCCCCCACATTGACGTGCTACGACAATGCTGTTGGAGAGATTTCATGGCTGAGCAAAAGCTCTAGTTACTCCAGCTTCTCTGATGTTCCAGCCAATATTTATCCGCAGCCAATGAGCAAAACTTAAAGAATATCTGTGTGGTCATTATTATGTTCTGAAGGAGTTTGTAATGTGTAAGTTGCATTGGTTTCTATGTTAAAATAATGAGTTAAGTTTTAATAATGTGCTAGCTGGGTTGTCAAGTCTTGGGGATATCCTGAAAGAGAACCTGAAAGTCATTGTATAAATGGAGTTTTCTTTTTCAAGAGACTGGCTGTACATCTTTGGTACTTGTGAATTAGGGCTGAGGACAAGGTGGAAGTGTGCTTTAACTGTCCACATCTGGGTGATGATTTATTTAAAAATGAGTAACATTTGAACAGGACTAAGTTCCATCTGAAATTGGATCTGGCAATGCTGCACTCACTAATATGCACACAGTAGGGATCTGACTAATATATTCCTTTCTCAGAACATGATTTGCAGCACAAGAACAGCAGTTTTTTCTATTTATTATGATGTCTTGACTCTGCGCTGTACTCTTCGAACTTCAATGATTGTACTTTTGGACAGTAATGCAGGTAACAAAGTGATCCCATCGGCACCAAGCCGTGGCTTGCAGCTTGCTTCATCTTTATTTTCTTTAACCTCAATATATGTAATTATTTAAAAAATCAATTTTGCTTTTTGCATTAACAGAACCTAATGCTGAGCCACAGAAGAGAGATCTTCAGATTGTGTAAATAATTGATTTAGTGCATTTTGACCTTTTTTCCTTAAACATAAAAATGACTTAATTTTCCCTCTGAATTTCCATTTGGGGTCAAATTGTATTTTTGACTGCTCAGTATTCTTGGATCTCAATCTTGTGAAAGAACATCCAATAAAACATTGGGAAACATTTCTCAGTCCCACCCTCTTCCACACCTCAGTTCACACCATTGTCTGCTATCATGAATTTATCAAATGGGTATACTGGAGCAAGTTCAGAATCAGTCAGGTTTAATATTACCAGAATACGTAGTGAAATTTGTCTTTGCGACTGCAGTACAATGCAATACGTAATAGGAAAAGAACCTGTGAATTACTATGTGTATATATTGACCTGGAAAGATGGGAATCCTTAATGATGGATGCCACCTTTTTGAGGCATGGGTTCTTGATATTGGTGCCCATGATGGCACTGACTAGGTTTAAAAGTCTCTGCAGCTTGCTTCGATCCTGTGCACCAGCTCACCCCCTCACCACCAGACGATGATGCAGCCAGTTAGAATGTTCTCCATGGTACATCTGTAGAAATTTGAGTGTTTTGGGTGATGCACCAAATTTGCTCAAACTCCAAATGAAATGTAGCTGCTGTCACGCTGCCTTTGGCACTGCATCAGAGTGTTGGCTCCAGAATAGATCATCAGAGATACTGACGCTCAGAACTTGAAACTGATACATCCAGTAGCAATGGGCAGTTGGGGAGGGTGAATCTTCCAGGGTCAGACAGCAATGTGAGTTAAGGCAATGAACAGGTTGGGTATGATTTTATTTAAGGTTGGAGTGGATTACTTTTGCTCACATTCATATGTTTGCATGTAATCATTAAATCCCATGTTTGTTCTTTTCATTGGAACAATACGGCAGGAGTTGCTTTCTTCCCTTGGCTTTTCAGGCCCAGTTCCAAAACAATTGAATACTTGTGAGAATTGAACTCTAAAACTTGCTGCATGTCGGGTGGTAAAGTGGGGAAGATTTTAAAAAGGACTCGGCCTTATACAGCGGGCAGAGGAGTGAGCCGGGAGCACAGTGTAGGCTTAAGGGCTTTGGCTCAACGGGCTTAGGCGGAAGCGGGTGAGGCAAGGTAGACGAAATATGATTGTGAGGGCAGCTTGTTGTTCACGGTGTTGGATGTGGGACGTCCTGGAGTCTCCTAGCCTCCTGGACGTCCATAACTGCGCCAGGTGCGCTGAGCTGCAGCTCCTAAGGGACAATGTTAGGGAACCGGAGCTGCAGCTCGATGACCTTCATCTGGTCAGGGAGAGTGAGGTGGTAATAGAGAGGAGTTACAGGCAGGTGGTCACTCCAGGGCCACGGGATGCAGACAGATGGATCATGGTTAGGAGGGGGAAAGGGAAGATTCAGATACTGGAGAGTACCCCAGTGGCTGTACTCCTTGACAATAAGTACTCCTGTTTGAGAACTGTTGGGGGGGGCGGGAACAGCCTACTTGGGGGAAGCAACAGTGGCCGTGCCTCCAGCACAGAGTCCGGCCCTGTAGCTCAGAAGGGTAGGGAAAGGAAGGCAATAGTAGTAATAGGGGACTCGATAGTTAGGGGGTCAGATAGGTGATTCTGTGGATGCGATCAGGAGACCCGGATGGTAGTTTGCCTCCCTGGTGCCAGAGTCCGGGATGCTTCTGATCACATCCAAGATATCCTGAAGTGGGAAAGTGAGGAGCCAGAGGTGGTGGTACATATTGGTACCAAAGACATAGGTAAGAAAAGGGAAGAGGTCCTGAAAGGAGAGTATAGGGAGTCAGGAAGGCAGTTGAGAAGAAGGACCGCAAAGGTAGTAATCTCGGGATTACTGCCTGTGCCACGCAACAGTGAGAGTAGGAATGGAATGAGGTGGGGGATAAATGTGTGGCTGAGGGATTCAAGTTTCTGGATCATTGGGACCTCTT
The DNA here is from genome assembly GCF_030144855.1 of Hypanus sabinus. Classification (NCBI taxonomy): domain Eukaryota; kingdom Metazoa; phylum Chordata; class Chondrichthyes; order Myliobatiformes; family Dasyatidae; genus Hypanus; species Hypanus sabinus. Next base: position 25,052,507 of record NC_082717.1, read on the forward strand.
TTGGGGTAGGTGTGACCTGTACAAAAAGGACTGGTTGCACTTGAATCCTTGGGGGACTAATATCCTGGCAGGAAGGTTTAATAGAGCTGTTCGAGAGGGTTTAAACTAATTTGGCAGGGGGATGGGAACTGGAATGATGGAGCGGAGGAGAGAGAAAACAAATAGATCTAAGGTAGTGAGCAATAAGGATGTCAGAAAGGACAGGCAGGTGATGGAGCAAATTTGTAGCCATTGAGATGAGTTGCAGTGCAATCAATGCAAAATGTACCAAATACTGGACTTGAGGTGTTATACTTAAATGCATGCAGCATAAGGAATAAGGTGGATGATCTTGTTGTACAGTTACAGATTGGCAGGTTTGATCAGTGAGACGTGGCTAAAGGATGCACATCTCTGGGAGCTGAATGTCCCAGGATACACGGTGTATCGGAAGGATAGGCAGGTAGGTAGAGGGGGTAGCGTGGCTTTAATGGTAAGAAATGATATTAAATCATTAGAAAGAGTTGACAGAGGATCAGAAGGTACAGAATCTTTATGGGTTGAGCTAAGAAATCGCAGGGGTAGAAGGACCCTGATGGCAGTTATCTACAGGACTCCAAACAGCTGCAGTGATGTGGACTACAAATTACAACAGGAAATAGAGAAGGCTTGCCAGAAGGGCAGTGTTATGATAATTGTGGGGGATTTTAACGTGCGAGTAGATTGAGAAAATCAGGTTGGCACTGGATCTTGAGAGAATTTGTAGAATGTCTACGAGATGGCTTTTTAGAACAGCTTGTTGTTGAGCCCACTAGGGCATCAGCTGTACTGGACTGGGTTCAATCAACATGATTGAGTTCACTGAAATTTGAGAAAGTGAAGCCAAAATCCGATGTGTCAGTGTTTCAGTGGAGGAAAGGTAATTACGTGGCATGAAAGAGGAACTGCCCGTGGCTGACAAGAGAAGTCAAAGCCAAAGTAAAAGCAAAGCAGAGGGCATAGAAGGAAGCAAAAATTGGTGGGAAGACAAAGGATTGAGAAGTTTTTAAAAGCTTACAAAAGGAAACTAAGAAGGTCATAAAGAAGGAAAAGATGAACTATGAAAGGAAGCTAGCAAATAACATCAAAGAGGATATGAAAAGCTTTTTCAAGTATATAAAGAGTAAAAGACAGTTGAGAGTAGATATAGGACCGATAGAAAATGATGCTGGAGAAATTATAATGGGAGGTAAGGAGATGGTGGAGGAACTGAACAAATATTTTGCATCAGTCTTCACTGAGGAAGACATCAGCAATATACCGGACATTCAAGGGAGTCAGGGAAGAGAAGTATGCGCAGTCACAATTACGACGGAGAAAGTACTCAGGAAGCGGAATAGTCTAAGGGTGGATAAATCTCCTGGACCAGATGGAATGCACCCTCGTGTTCTGAAGGAAGTAGCAGTGGGGGTTGCGGAGGCATTTGCAATGATCTTTCAAAATTCGATAGATTCTGGCCTGGTTCCGGAGGACTGGAAGATTGCAAATGTCACTCTGCTATTTAAGAAGGGGGCAAGGAAGCAAAAAGGAAATTATAGACCTGTTAGCTTGACATCGGTGGTTGGGAAGTTGTTGGAGTCTATTGTTAAGGATGAAGTTGTGGAGAACCTGGAGGCATATGACAAGATAGGCAGAACTCAGCATGGTTTCATTAAAGGAAAATCCTGCCTGACAAACCCTAGTGCAATTTTTTGAGGAAATTACAAGTAGGCTAGACAGGGGAGATGCAGTGGATGTGGTGTATTTGGATTTTCAGAGGGCCTTTAACAAGGTGCAGCACAAGAGGCTGCTAAACAAGATAAGAGCCCATGGAATTATGGGAAAGTTATGTGGATAGAGCGTTGGTTGATTGGCAGGAAGCAGAGTGGGAATAAACAGATCCCATTCTGGTTGGCTGCCGATTACCAGTGGTGTTCCACAGGGGTCTGTGTTGGGGCCACTTTTTACGTTGTATGTCAATGATTTGGATAATGGAATAGATGTTTTTGTGGCTAAGTTTGCTGATGATGTAAAGAAAGGTGGAGGGGCCGGTAGTGCTGAGGAAACGGTCTGCAAAGAGACTTGGACAGATTGGGGTAATGGGCAAAGAAGTGGCAAATGAATTACAATGTCAGAAAGTGTACGGTCATGCACTTTGGTAGAAGAAATAAGCGGGCAGACTGTGATTTAAATGGGGAGAGAATTGAAAGTTCTGAGATGCAATGGGACTTGGGAGTCCTTGTGCAGGATACCCTTAAGGTTTACCTCCAGGTTGAGTCTGGTGAAGAAGGCGAATGCAATGTTGGCATTCATTTCTAGAGGAATAGAGTATATGAGCAGGGATGTGATGTTGAGACTCTAAGGCACTGGTAAGACCTCACTTGGAATACTGTGTGCAGTTTTGGGCTCCTTATTTAAGAAAGGATGTGCTGACATTGAAGAGGGTTCAGAGAAGATTCACTAGAATGATTCCGGGAATGAGAGGGTTAACATATGAGGAACATTTGACCGCTCTTGGGCTGTACTCCTTGGAGTTTAGAAGAATGAGGGGGGACCTCATAGAAACATTTTGAATGTTGAAAGGCATGGACAGAGTGGATGTGGAACAGGTGTTTCCCATGGTGGGGGAGTCTAGTATGAGAGGACATGACTTGAGGATTGCAGGGCGCCCATTCAGAACAGATGCAAAAAATTTCTTTTAGCCAGAGTGTGGTGAATCTATGGAATTTGTTGCCATTGGTGGCAGTGGAGGCCAAGTCATTAGGTGTATTTAAGGCAGAGATTGATAGGTATCTGAGTAGTCAGGGCATCAAAGGTTATGGTGAGAAGGCAGGGGAATGGGACTAAAGGAGAGATTGGATCAGCTCATGTTGAAATGATGAAGCAGACTCGATGGGCTGAATGGCCAACTTCTGCTCCTTTGTCTTATGGTCTTTTACAGGGTGGTTTTCAGGATTTTGATCATCTGGCAATTAAGTGTGATTACTTAGAGAATCTATGAAAATGCTCGATGGAGCTTGTCAGTGAGCTTGAGCATTGTCTTGTGATAGTAGAATACACAACCCCAGCATTTAGAATTTGGTTTATTATTGTCAAACACTGAAATATAGTGGAAAGCTTTTGTGTGCATGTCATCCACACAGACTATTCGTTCTCTACTACCAAAGAAAGAAAAAATGCAGAATAGTGTTAGTTATAGAAAAATGCTCTGCAGGTGAACAAAGCATGATGAGGGTGATTGAGAGATGAATATACAAAAATTCTGTTCAAGAATCAGAGGCAATGTATGTCTTTTGGTAAAATGGACCAAAATATTAAAACTGGTGGGAATGTTCATGGACAGTGCTGGAGTTGGAAGTTCCCACTTACTTTAAATGGCGACAGTCATGCCAGTGCCCAAGAACAGGGTGAATTGCCCTAGCGACTATTGCCCAGTTGCAATCCCATTGACTGATGAAGTGCTTTGAGAGGCTGGCATGCCCAGAATAAACTCCTGCCTAAACAAGGACCTGGATCTGCTGCAATTTGCCTATTGGCACAGTAGGTCTACAGCAGATGTAGTCTTGCTGGCTGTCCATTTGACCTTGGATTACCTGGACCATAATAATTCCTATATCAAGTCACTGTTTATTGACCCCTGTGTTCAGCACAATGATAGTCATTTCCAACCAAGAAACTCCCAAATCTGGGCCACTTTACGTCTCTCTGCAATTGACTCCCTGACTTCCACCCCAGGACACCAACACAAATAACATCTCCTCACTGACGATCAACAATGGCGCATATCAAGGATGTGTGCTTACCCCACTGCTCTATGGTCTGTACATCCATGATTGTAACAAGGCATGGCTCTAATGGCATCTATAAATTTGCTGATGACACAACTATTGGCAGAATTTCAAATGGTGTTGAGGCATATAGGAGTGAGGTAAACCAGCTGGCCAACTGGTGCCATAATAATAATTTTGAACTCATCTTCAGTAAGACCAAAGAATTGATTATGGACTTCAGGATGGGGAAATCGAGGGAACACACACCAGTCCTCATTGAGGGATCAGCAGTGGAAAAGGTGAGCATTTTTAAGTTTCTGGGTGTCAGCATATCTGAAAGTCCATCCTGGTTCCAATGCGTTGATTCAGTTACAAAGAAGGCACAACAGTGGCTATATTTCATTAGAAGTTCGAGGAGACTTTGTGTCACCAGAGATGCTCGCAAATTTCTACAGAAATAAATTTAAGAATGGATGATGAATACTATTTTTTACTTTTTGCAATACTTATTTAATTTAAGGATGCATATTATTGTAATTAAGTTTATGTATTGCAATGTACTACTGCTGCAAAACAAATTTCACGATGTTTTCCGGTGATATTAAACCTGGGGGAAATCAAATTAACACTGCTTTATAGCTTGGTAATTAACATTACTGACCTCAAGCTTTAATGCTTTGAGTAATTAAAGAGGATTGATTTGAAGACATGTAAGAGGCAGCTCATGTGGAGTAGTAAACAGGGCCATCTCCAGTTGGGTAGAAAGAGCGGGGAGCACAACATGAACTATGTAATTGTATGTTTGCAATGGCCTCAAATAAAAAACGCCTCAAGTGCTTTCTTACGGAGAATTCCTGTTTTGGAAGTGGAATGCAATAGTTAAGGGTTGCTATTTAATCATTGACCCCACTTCTATAACCCTTTTCCTTAAAAAAAAAATCTCTGTGAAATTCTCTAATGTGGGCCTCTTTTTTTTTTCCGGCAATATGTTCATTTTTAATTCAGGGAATACTTTGAGTGAGATCATTCGCTGTGGCAGTTTATCATTATTAAAAGGAATTAATTTTGCAAACTTGTGGTGTGATTGGTTTTCTACATGTTCGTGGGAGAGTATTTGTACGTGTTCTGCAGAGAAAGGATGGATAAATGAGCAGGACTCCATAAATGCTGCTGTTGTATTTAATAAGAAATAAGATAATTCCAATGCAGGATTTCAGCTTAAAACATTACCAATTCCAGCCCTCTCTCCAACAGGGACAGCTTGTCCCACTGTATTCTTCCTTGCAAAAGATATTTCAACCCATTTTAGTCTGAACAGTGTTGGTGCGTGCCCTCGTGGGCAAGGCATCAGACTAGTAACCTGAAGGTCACTGGTTCGAGCCTCAGCTGAGGCAGCGTGTTTGTGTCCTTGAGCAAGGCACTTAACAACACATTGCTCTGCGACGTCACTGGCAGCCAAGCTGCATGGGTCCTAGTGCCCTTCCCTTGGACAACATTGGTGGAATGGACAGGGGAAGGCCTGCAGCTTGGGTCACCCAGTTAAAAAAAAAATGTTGCATGTTGGTGTACTTTTTACCTAATTCCACAATGTGTTATGTGGGGGGAGGGGAGGAGGAAGTGTAGAAATACATACAGAGAACAAAATGTTGCAAATTCGCATGAAAATTGTGCTTAATAAAATGCAAATTAATCTAGTGCCAAATGTAAGTAGCAAAACAATTTGTATTTTCTATGTGGACTCTGATCTGTCATTTGCATGTGAAGACAGTATTCTAATGTAGTTCTGGGATCAGTTGCGGCAAACTTTTTGCAAGTTATTATTGCTAAAAATCTGCTACAAAATCATAATTTCCACGGTCTGTGGGCCTGTTTTAAATTTGCAGCATGTTAAAATGTGCTAAATCACGTGCATGATGTGAATGAGATCAAGGAGTTTTATCTGTGCAGAAATGATGAGTTGATTCCTAAAGGTGGTGGATACAAATTAGTTCTTCATTGTGCTGGAATGTTACCACGAGCACTGCTTATAACTTGAGCTGCTGCCTTGGTCTCCTGGTGGGTTATTCTCTGAACAGGAGCTCAGTGCTCTCAAATGCGTTCCATGGGAACCTCAGATAATGGTTACATCTTCAACATGTTTTGAGGCATGCCCTTGTTTCAATTTTACACCCATATGGCTCTGATTATATTCATGAACATGTGCCATCAAGAAAACTGCTTCACATATTTAAAAAATTCAGCTTGTTTTGGTGTGAAGCATGATTGCTTTGAGGAATGATGCTTAATTCCAAGGTAGTTTGTGAATCTCTTTGAAGTAGGGTTGTTCGATACAGTTTAGGGCAAAGCATGTGACATTTACATTCAGTTAATGTGCATCCTGAAGCTGAGGTGAAGCAAACACTTGTAGATCTTAGGAAAGTTAAGGGTATATCAAGCAAAAATTCTACTTTAGTGTTTAAATAGTGAAATTAATAGTAGTTGAAATATGAAAATACTGTAGGCAGGATGGACGTCTAGGATGGTGGGGCCAGACACAGAACTGGTTAACCCACTCTGATCTGACGTTGGGCTGTCCCTATTTCAATTGGCTTTGCCCACACGAGCTCGGCGTTACATTAATTCGTCTTATTTCAGAATAACTTGATCTAGCATTTGAATATATTAAGTTTCACGGAGGAGTTTGACTTATCTAATGCAAAGTCAGTCAAATATGGATATTTCCTGCTGTTTTGACTTTTGATTAATCCGGTTGGAACAGTATGTTACTAACTAATTTACTGTGCTTTACAGTGGAAGTGAAAGGGTATCTTCTTGGAAATAATTTTCTGTTGACCAAAACCCAATGATATTGAGCAAGTGAAATTGCCATTGAGATGTATAGCAGAGAAGATATTGGAGTGTGACTGTAATGCAAATTGAGCAGTGAACCCTATGTCCCTGTGGACACTTTGACCACTGTTTTAAAAACTTCATTTATTAAAGCTACAGCACCTGTTGATTTAATATTTCAGTCTAGAATACTTCCAAGTTCTGATTCTTCCACATCTATCTTTGCCTGTGGGTTGGAAGAGGAGGGTACTGGATAAATCTTTAGTCCTTTACAGTAATTGACTTGGTATTTTGTTCTGAGGTGGTTTTTAAGCATCACTCTCATTCTTCCCCCTCAATTCCATTCTGCTCCCAGAAGCTTTTTCACCACCTAAGTGTGCAATTGGCACTTCAGCCAAACTTCCTTATCGCCTAGAACCATCGAATCATGAAGCACTACAGCACAGAAACTGGCCCTTCAGCTCACCTAGTCTGTACTGAAATATTATACTGACTAGTCCTGTTGACCTGCACCTGGACCATATCCCTGTATGTCTCCTATCCATGTACTTAGACTTCTCATGTTGAAATCGAACCCACTCCCACCGCTTCAGCTGGCAGCTCGTTCCATTCTCTAACCACCTAAGTAAAGAAGTTTCCCCGTATAGTCTCTTAAACATTTCACCTTTTACCCTTATCCCATGACCTCTAGTTCTAGACTCAATCTAGGTGTCTATTGACTACCTTTAACAGTTTACTTTGTCAGCTGTATACTGTGACTTAATTACCAGTGAGCAAGAAGAACACAAAAGCCAATTGGTCTTCAAGTAGTACATCACTGTGACTCAAACTATATCCCCATTCCTTCATCTGTATGTCCTTTGGAGCTCCCAGCCCAGCTACATTATAGAAATACCTTTTATTGCACTCACTGGAAGTGCTAAAGGTGGCTGCTTACTGTTGATTTGTTGATGAATTGGAGATGGTATTGTTGATCTTGATGACACAAAGCCCACCCCTTCAGAATTTCTAAAGTCCTTGATACCTTTATCAATTATGATTCTTTCATTCAGCAAGGGTTAATGTGTGAAGTTTGTTTTGATACTCAGCTGAGTCCATTTCCATGAGTGGGATGGGGTTCATTATAGTTTACACTGAAAAGAAGCAAATATTCTTATCATAGCTTTAAATTGGCAAAAATGGAATGTCTTCACACAAGTGATATTGGGAGCAGAATTAGGCTCTTTGGCCCATCAACACTGCTCAGCCTTTCAGAATAGGACCAATTTTTTTTTAAGATAACTTCTAAAAGTAGGGACCATGTGCATCTATACTTGGAGGCAGTTGAGGAAAGGACTTTTCATCTGGAGGGTGGTGAAATGTCTAGGACTGGCTACATGAACATGTGGTGGAAACTAAACGTTGTGGGAATGTGAGTGTGGATATTTATTGAATAGCAGTGCTGGAATCATTTGAATGCCCACTTCTCATTAACACACCAGCAATAAGCTGCCGCCCGTGCTGAGACTTTTTTCTTGCATTCACGGTCGAGAATCATTGCTTTATTCTCTCATGCTCTGTTAAAATAGATCAAATACGATGAGAAATTCCTTGGGATTAAAATAATACAATTTTTGGAGAGGTTGCTTCCCTTCCAATACAAGGAATGTATCTACAAATGTATGGTTCCTGATTTGATTTGTTTTATTGCTAATTACTAGATCTCACGCATAGCTGTTGTGATTACTTATTATTTTGTTGTCAAGTAACTAACTTTTGTCATCATGCCGGCCATTTTTATATTGTACATTTCATTTAGTCGCTATGAGTTAGGAGCACTTTGTTAGAAGTTGAAGGAGTTTTAATATTTCAATCCTTTTGTGAGAACACCAAGAAGTACTTTTTAAAGTTCTGCTCTGTGTACTGCAGCGTGTTGAGCAGTAAAACTGCCTTTGAACTACTACACTGGGATTTAGTTTACCCATCTGCCTAGCTTATGGTGGAACACTTGAGCAAGGGCAGAATAACAAATGATTTACAAAATGAATTGGATTAGCGTGAGCCATCTTCTATAACAAGAGGCAATAGGAGGGTGATTGTTTTTGCCCTTTATTCCATAAGTTATCTAATTATGCAATCAGTTAACTTGGAAAAAGAAAGCTTTGATTCGAGGATTGGAAAATGCATTTGGAGCAACAAGAGTTTGCTTAGAATTAAGATGCATGGCATTTCTTCAGTGCTCTTCAAATCTGCATCATGGGCAACCTTCAACTGAGAGTCTGAGTCAGGGTAAATTTCTGCATTATTACTACTTCAACCTTGTTTCACCATTCCTTATTACCTTTTGAGAATGTGGCTTTGTCTTTCGAAAGAGCACAGCTGAGTCTGGAGATGCACTCAAGATACTTTGTTTTTCAGCAGGTGACCACTTTCTCCATTAAAGCAGGTGGATTCCACCAACTCAATCAAAATGTTGAGACTGCCACTTATGAAGCTCCAAAAGGCAGATGTTTTGAATTCCTAGAGATTCCCAGCATCAGTTGTATTTTACTTTATTAATTTAACACTTTCTTTCACCTTCAGGCTTTACCCTTTTAGTTTTTTTCAGTTGTTCTGCTTCTGCCATACACCTTACTTTGCATACTTTTGGATTCTAAAACTTGACCCCATCCCCTGTTGGGTTTTTTTTTTCTCCCCCTGCATCCTTGAGTCTTTAATAGCATTGATCCAAGATATTAACTGTCCAAGTCTCTCCATAAATACTGCCTGAGCAAAGATGTTGTAGCATTTTGTATGTCGCTGATAGCAGTGTAATGTTCATTTGGAGCTGATAGCAAATGACCTCTTCACTAAATACTTCCAGATAATTTTTAATAGTGATCTGCTGGTATGTTGATTGCTTTATGGCATGAAGGTACTGTTCACAAGAAAATGTGTGTTATCGTAGGACCTTTGCATCTGGTTATTCCGTTTACTCCAGTGGCAACTTGTGACATGTTTCTGCTCCACTAGTCTACAACCTTTTGGGCTTTCCTCCCACTGCCTTTTCCCAAGATGACTTGTTGGGGAAGTGATCATGAGGAAATGCAATGAAATTTAGAAACAGATCACCAATGGAGCATGAATGAGAATTTAAATAATGCCAGCTGATTAAGTTGCAGCTTTTCCCATTTATTGCATGTTTGATGCAACCATTGCTTTGTCTGAAAGACCCACTTCAGAGCCCATCAAGCCAATTTGCTGCAGCAACCTGGCCAAGTTACCATTCATGCAGTTTTTAAAGTAATGTAGGTGTTGCGCTCCTGCTTGCTTGCCACTTTGCATGTATCTCAAGGAAAACTTGATTAGTTGTGGTGAGAGATTATTCAAGGACTGAATCCTTTCAATGAAGTGCTGGTTAATCAGCTGCTCAGTTTTCAGCTAACATAGTAGAAATATGAAGGAATGTTACGTGAATATGATAAATTGTATATTTCAAATATCACTTGTCAGGACAAGATCTAGCTTATCTGGGGAAATGTTCAATCAGTGCCTAAAGCTGACAAAGTGCTCTTTCATTGTTTTTTTTAAAAATGGATATATCAAAGGAACACGATTATTGCAATTAAGGGGAACCTTTGATCCTTTATGCTTTGTAAGAACCTTCATAAACATTTCAAGCTTTAGATGATTTGCTAATAATCTTTTGGGTTAGGCAGCTAATATTTCAGATTTTAGTGCCTGATGGATGTTGCAGATGTCCACCTGCTCTGAGGGAATGTGACCTAATGCATGCCACTCAATTAAATTTGAAACTATTTAGTTTAACCTAAAGAAAAGCTTGCTATAAAGATTCCCTGGAATGCATTTATAGGTAAGTCAATGTCAGTCTGTCCTTTACTCAGGATGCAAGTCTTTCATTGGAGAAATTGTGTTTTGGTGTAAAGCTCTTGGCATAGAGTTTAAAAAGCAGTCTATAATTTCATGATGGTGTATGTTGTCATGTCAAAGGCTAAACAGCACTTTTAGCTTGGATCATTGAGAAAATGGCTTTACGGAAATTGAGAATATAGTTCAATGGTGAAATTGAAACCTGCCGTTTGAAAGCTGAATGGTATCAGAATTTATCATTGGTTTAAAAAAAATTACAGTAGTCACTGACTTGTTTTTAGCTGGACAGAATATCCACATTGGGTGTGCAATTACACAAGTCAATATGAACTGGGCAGCATGGTAGTACAGCAGTTAGCATAGCGGTATTACAGCACCAGCGATCCAGGTTCAATTTCCGCCATGACTGTAAAGAGTTCGTACAATTTCCCTGTAAATCCGTGGGATTTCTCTGGATGCTGCTCCTGTCAGTTTTCACTGACATTCCAAAGTTGTACAGGTTAGCGGGTTAAGTGGATACCTGGGTGGTGCGGGGCCAGGAGAAACTGTCACTGTGCTGTATCTCTAAAGAATCAAACAAAAAGCTTCTCTGCAAATGCATCTGTGGATCAGAAGTGCTTTTTGAAAAGAAGTTCTGACCAATTTGTTGTGCAATTAAGTGCATAAAATAAAAATTGGAGTTGGGGATGTGAAGTTCCCCGGGCTCATCACTTAGCCACTGTGTAGCTCTGCCAGTGATGAAAGCAGAACTATTCTCTTGAAAAGTTGGATAGAACTTTGCTGTCGTTATTTCTCTGCTCCCTCTATCGATGGTGACTAGTACTGAAGACTGAGTGACAGTACTTCATTTTGCACCCTCTTTTGTATCCTCCATCTTAAAACAGTGTGTGCAGCTTGTTGTCTTCATCCTTCTTGTCCCAGAGCCTACTCTTGATATTGTGTGGTATTTGCAAAACCATGTCAAGTATGGTCCAAAGCTTCAAACTACTTTAATCAAAAGAGCTTGAGCTAGGATGCCTCATGAGCTCAAAAAACGACTTTGAAATTGGATCAGTTTTTTTTACAATGTGCTATTTAATTTCCATTATTGCTGTGTTATTCAAAGCTGTGTTGCTGACCGCATGATGAAGCAAATTTTCTTTTAAGATGCTTGTTGCTGAAACTCAATTCTGCCAGAAGCTGGAGACTTTTGTCAAACCTCCTTTCTAAGCTGAAGGCCCCTTGTGCCTCAGTGCTCCTTGCCAATAAATTTTAAAATCTGTTAAATCCTGTTACTCCTACTGAAATAGACTGGGCCCCTTGAATGTTTCCTCTTAAATTTTGTACCCTATTCTTGGCAAGATACTGATGAATCTGACTACAAGATCCCTGACTTTAATGCTCTTTCCATAATATGGTGCCGAAAACTCTGCAATATGCTCTAACTCTCCAAAACACTGCTTTCATCTTTTCTGCATGTTTCCTTTGGTGCTTTATAAGATGTACCAGTGGTGTTGACTTAATTGGTTCATTTGCATTTTTAGGAATTAGTTAAGAACACAACACACCTTACTTTTCCTTCTTACAGTATATTAGAACCATAAAGTATAATGCAGGAAAAAGCTATTTGAGCTGCATTCCTACAAGTTGAAAGCTTGCTACTTAATCTTATCCTGCCTTCTAGCATGCAGTCATAGCTCTTGAAGAACGTGTTCATTCTACCACTCATTCAGGCACTGAGTTCCACACATGTCGTGATGGGAGCAGAAGGCCTTATTTCCCCCCAGATCCCCAATCAGTTACAATACTCGAAAATTGTACTTCCTAATTTAAGTTCAAAGTAAATTTTATTATCGAAAGTGCTTACATCACTTTGAGCGTACTTCTTGTGGGCATACTCCGCAAATCTAGAATAGTAACTATAATAGAATGAAAGACTGCCCAACTAGGGTGTTCAACTCGAGCGCAGAAGACAGCTGTGCAAATATAAATAAATCACAATAAACTTCCAATGAGATGAAGAGCCCTTGAAAATGAGTCTGTTAGTTGTGGGAACTTCTAAATGGGGCAAGCGAAGTTAACTGATTTTGTTCAGGAGCCTGAGGGGTAGTAACTATTCTTGAACCTGGTGGTGTGAGTCCTGAGGCTTTTGTACCACTTTCTGATGGCAGCAGCGGGAAAAGAGCATGGCCTGGGTCACAGGTCATCCCATCAATCAAGGGAATAGGTCCTCCCTACTAAAGCCCTGTAAAAACTTCCATAATAATTTTCTGTTCCTCAAAGTGAATAGCTTGAGTTTTAACCATTTTTAACCTTGGGTTAAACCGTTTTTTGTTTATTGAATGGAAAGTGATTCAGTGTAATTTGCATTCTACCTTTACGGGAAAGGGAGTAAATAAGACTGAATGTGATGGATTAGAATGGTTGCTAAATGCAACTTCTCTGCACGTGCAGATTTGCCCAGTACTCTGTGCTCTTTGGCTAATAAATATAAAAATAGGAGCTGGTGCTAGCCACTATTTCCTTGTCCTTACTCTGTGATTTGGCATTTGACAAGAATGTGGCTGTTCTTGCTACACAACAAAATATTGCTTGGTTTCTTTGGTGTCAGAAGATTTCAATGTCTCCCTTGAAGATTGCTCGAGAAAGCAATGGCACTCAATAAATTCTCCGGATTTGTACCCGTCAGACTGCATTATCAAATGCCTGATTCCTTATCCTCAGTCCTTGCCTCATGCTTTGGTACTGTCCAAGGGAAATCACTTGATAATGAAGCAGTCAACCCCGTCAGAAACTTATCACCCCTCATTATTCTCAATTGCAAGGAATATATAAGGCCATTCTGCTCAGAAAGACACCTATACCTTGTTGGTATTCATAACATTGAGCTTGTTTCATACAGCACGTGCAGATTTGGATTAAGTTCGGGATAGTGGAGTTTGCATGCATTAATTGTAATCTTCATGGGACCTCAAAAGATGAAAATGTAACCTATGCTGATATACTGGTATATTAAAATTGATGAATGAATGGTGTGTGTGTGTGTAATAAATTTTGTTCTTTTTTTCAGCTACTTGCAACTGCCACTCTTTACGTGTATTTAAGATTTGGCTTCTCAATAACCAGATTCTTTTCTCACCAGGTTGTAAAACTTCTGAGCAACAAGAGGTCGCAGGCTGTTGGAATTTTGATGTCAAGTCTTCACTTGGAGATGAAAGATATCCAGCACGGTAAGCTCCTTAAGCAGTTGTTGGCAAATTACCCATAAAATGATTTGTCACGATTTTCCAGAATCGGTTTACAGCTGTTTGTAATGTGCTACAGCTTTAACTGTTAGCAGTAATGCTACTTTGAAGGTAGCTGGATGTGTGAGTATGGAATAAGTGTCAGGTTATATTAAAGTGATGAACACGCACACACGATCAAGCTCAACAGTAGTAACTTATATTGATACTTCTGTCATTCATAATTCACCCTGTGAACAGTAAGCATGTAACGTGGCTTGTACTGTAAATCCTAAATGAAAGAGCAGGGTTACAGTGCTTAAAATCAGTTGCATGTGGATCTAAAATTACAGTTTGTAAACATTTGGCATGATTCTGGAGGAAAGTGGTGCAGATGTATTGAACGTGAGCTTGAATTTATTTAGCAAGGTTTTCATCATGTGAACTTGTAGCTGCGCTTTGATGCGTTTTGGGCAAATGTTCAAGAGAAAGTGAAGTGGTACCCTGATTCATTGATGCAAACTGAAAGACAGTGCTGAAGTTGACAGTTGCTACATCCCCCATTTTGCCCCCTCCCCCAAAATGCTTGACAATATTATGCTCGTAGAGGAACTGAATGTGATGGGAAATGTCCAGTGTTACTGTAGGTATCATGGATATTGAAACCAATAATTATGAACTGTTCCATCCTTTAGGGAGGGGCTGTGGAGTAGACGAGTATTCTACTTCAGTACGTCTACAATGACTAGTATTTAGCTTGAAGCTACACAGGATGCTTGAGGATTTAACTGACATAAGAATTTCATTTGGGGTTTGTTAAGTAATTGGCATTCCCATTTTAAAGTTACAAGATGATGCCGGTGAACAGCACCACTAATGGTGGCGCCCTTCCGGCAGTCCGCGAAACTACTTTCACAACTTTCAAATATGATTCTGCTACTTACCTGTGTGTAGTTGGAACCTATAGCTTCCGGTTTGATGTGATTTGAGGCTAATTGAGCAATCTGGCATTATGCTGCCTCTGAGGATGTTTATTGGAATGTGGAGCAGAGTGAGTATGGGGCATGAGCCCCTGATAGATTGCATTTCGTCTCTCCGACTGAGGTGTCGAGTAATGTTGAAGAGGATGAGAATGGAGGAGTGGTGGGTGTTTGGTGCCATCTTCCCGTACTTGATTGGTCTTGCTCTCCCTCTCGCTAGCTGCTGTCAGAGGGAAGTGCAGGAGTCCTGGGATTCATGTTGCCAGGATTGACTGGTGAGGTTGTGAACTTGTCTTGGGAGGGTTTGTGGTTGATGTAAGTGTCCCTGAATTCTGGTTAGTTTTTGCTGTTTTCTTGAGTGGTTTGACTGGAGTGATAGATGCGGACTGTGGTGCTTGGTGAAGAATGGCCCTGTGGTCTCTATTGGCTATCGGCATGGTGCTGAACTGAGTTAACTTTTTGCTGTTTAGACAGTTTGTCCTTTCATGCATTGGGTGTTCGTTTTCTTGAATGGTGTTCATGGTGTTTGGTTGCTTTTGAATCTTTGATACTTGGATGCTGAAAATTAAGTTTGATTTTTGGAGTCCATTTGAATATTGGATGAGGTTATGAACAAGTTGGGGGTACCCATAATCTTCTGTAATGATGCATTTGGTCAAAGAGGGCAGAGGCATGAGTGACTGGTCTATTTTTTGTGCTTGAAGGTCATAAAGTTTTCCAGTTTCACCTCCAAAGATGTAGCAGTGTAATCTTTAGTTGAAGATTGAGATTGCCCTTCGAAAGTTGACTAAATAAATTAGTGATGCTCATTTGTGCAGGGCTATCAGAGGAAACTGGCTGAAGCATTGCTAATAAACTATTCTGTCAGTTCTTGCCCTGGATTGACAGACCAACAGGATAGACAATACCCAAATATTGACCAATGAGAGCCAAGCGGTGGATGTCTTAGATTATAGTTCAGGCTTCTTATAATGGTTGTGCTTTCTGTGTTATTTTTGAATTGCTCTTTTTCCTTTGTTAAATTAACTTGTGGAAATGCAATGAGTGCCAGAGTATTAACTACTAAAGCTGCTTGGTGGTGGTGGGGGGGGGGGGGGAGTGGTTGGGGTAATGTTAGATGTAGCAATATTGCACATACATTCATTGGGCACTTGTTTCGGTACACCTGCTAATTAATGCAATTATCAAATAAGCCAATTGTGGCAGCAACTCCATGCATTAAAAACATACAGGCTCAAGAGATTCAATTGTTATTCAGACCAAGCATCAGATTGGGGAAGAAATGTCATCTCAGTGTCTTTGACTGTGGAATGAGTGGTGCTAGATGGGGTGGTTTGAGTATCTCAGAAACTGATATTCTCACGTTTTCAGATGCAACTGTCTGTAGAGCAGGGGGTTCCAAACTGGGGCCCAAATACCCCTTAATGGCATTTGTCCATAGCATAAAAAAGGTTGGGAGCCCCTGCTGTAGAGTTCAGAGTGGTAGGCAAAAAAACTGAGAGGCAGTTCTGTGGAGGAGAAGATGCTTTGTTTGAAGGAGCTTAGAAGAGAATGGCCAGATGGGTTCAAACTGACAAAAAGGCACCAATAACTCAATTAACCACATGCTACAACAGCAGTATCCAAAAGAGCAGCTCTGAATGCACAACATGTTGAAGCCTGAAGTAAATTGGGTACATTAGCAGAAGATCTCACTGGGTTCTGCTCCTGTACCTAATAAAGTAGCCACTGGGTGTGTATATTATTTCTGATTTATTTGCTTCCTATTGGCCAAAATGATCTATAACGTTCAACCTTGGTATGTTAGGTATTGGAACTACCCCAGTGGCATAGAGAATTTCTATGGAGTGAGTGGTCTAATAAAAGGTGAAGTGGAGGGACAGGGCAGGGTAGCTTGATGATAGGAAATGGTCATGTAAGAGGTGAAGAATATTGCACAGTTAAGAGGGACAAATAATGTCCAGCAGTTTGCACATATTTCAATATTTTGAGTTGATTTTTATAGATTTCTAAATATTCTGTAATAAATTTAAAGAATTTAAAATGAATCAATAGTGATGCTTGTGAATCATATTTAGTCACAGTCTGAGCCCTGTGAAATAGATTTCTGGGGGTTACTAAACTACTTAAATGGAAAAAAAGTTCCGAGTGCTAGTCATATATTACGGCACCAGCCCTGGCGCCAAGAGGTACTTGGTATTTCTTGTACTGGCAGATGTATTTCAGTTAAGTCATAGACTGAAGTCTGAAAACAATGATATGGTCGTTTTCCTCAGTCAAGTACTCAAGTCGGTTTGAGTCAATAATGAGAACCAAATGAATAAAGGAGTCGAGCAAACATCTGTGGGTCTGCTCCATATGACACACGTTCTCCGCAAGGCTTGCATGATGTACAATTATACTGACGATAACTTGACGTGTAAAATCCTGTGACTTTGCTTCCAATTGAAGGACCTATTATTTCTTGGCTATGTATAATTAGCTGATGTATATATTTTTTTTATAGTCTGCTCAAATGGTAATGAATATGTATAGATTCCATGTAACTTTGATCTGGTTTTATCTTTTGAGTCAATTCCCTTGAAGCAATGCTGGAGTGATAAACCCTGCAGAGGTCAAGTACCTCCCTAGTGGTAAGGTGTGTAAAGCAGAAGGAAAAACAGTCAAAGCTTGTTACTTCAAACTCCGTCCAGTCTGTTCCGCCTTGGCTCCTGTCAAAAAGCAATTTGCTAAAGGTTGTTAAAGCTAAACACTGTTGTATCCTGCCCATTCCAGATATGGGTAAGGCCGCTTGTGGCATAGTGCGAAGCATAACACTTTACAGTACCAGCAACCTGGGTTCAACTCCTGCCGCTGCCTGTAAGGACTTCTGTATGTTTGTCCTGTGACCCCATGGGTTGTTATATATTCTACATGTATAATAAATGAAACCACTCACGGGAGATGGCTTTAATTGGTGTATTCACATGTCAGCGAGAGAGAACAATGCATAGACAGTAGTGTACGGACGGACAACAGATCAATACGTAGTGCTGGGGGGGGGGGGGGTTATTATACCTCTAAAAGAAAGATTCATATGTTACACTTCCTCCCACTTTAGATTAATGCAACATAAAACCATATGTACAAAACATTCAATTTCCCTTAAATAAACCGGTGTCATGTTGCAGTCAGTGACATCACAGAGAAGTCTGGTGATAGTAATGCCCGTCTTGTTGGATGCAGTTGACTCAGGTGTGTTCTTCGATTGAGCATCCAGTATCTGGTCCACATGCCGTCTCCATATATGACGTCCAACTTCGACTGTGTACATCTGTGGTCCAGTTCATGTAGCTATTCTGTGTGCCCACTTGTCTTCTCAGTAATCATGCACTAGGACTTGTCCAGTCTCAAGTCCCCTTGCTGATTCACTTGGCAACTGGCTGAACTGTTTATTCTGCACTCCCCGTCCCCCCCCCCCAATAGATCTGGTTTCAGGAGGTTTATGCGAGACCTCAGATTCCTTTTCATGAATGACATTGCAGGTGTTCGATGTTTCTTTTTGTCACATGGACAGAATTCCGATACACAAAAAGGAATTTGTCCACCTTGTGCAGTAGAGAAATGTCCTCCTTGTCTATCGCTTTGAATTGAATTGACCTTATTACTTGCATCCTTCATATTCATGAGTAAAAATCTTTGTAATTTCTCCATTCAAATGTGCAATTATAGTAATTTATAGTAAGTATTATGTACAACAGGATAGTCAATATAACATAGAAATACAGTTGCGTCAGCATGAATTAATCAGTCTGATGGCCTGGTGGAAGAAGCTGTCCTGGAGCTTGATGGTCCTGGCTTTTATGCTGCGGTACTGTTTCCCAGATGGTAGCAGCTGGAGCCATTTGTGGTTGGGGTGAACCAGGTCCCCAATGATCCTTCAAGCCCTTTTCACACACCTGTCTTTGTAAATGTTCTGAGTCGAGGGAAGTTCACATCAACAGATGCGCTGGGCTGTCTGCACCTCACACTGCAGAGTCCTGTGATGAGGGAAGTACAGTTCCCATACCAGGCAGTGATTCAGCCAGTCAGGATGCTCTCAGTAGAAAGTTCTTAGGATTTGGGGACCCATACCAAACTTCCTCAACTGTCAGAGGTGAAAGGCACTGTTGCACCTTTTCGCCACACAGCCGGTATGTACAGACCACGTGAGATCCTCGGTGATGTTTATGCCAAGAACCTAAAGCTGTTCACCCTCTCAACCCCAAATCCATTGATGTCAATAGGGTTTAGACTGTCTCCATTCCTCCTGTAATCCACAACCAGCTCCTTTGTTTTTGCAACAGTGAGGGAGAGGTTGTTATTTTGACACCACTGTGTCAGGGTGATGACTTCCTCTCTGTAGGCTGCCTCGTTATTATTTGAGATTAGGCCAATCAGTGATTGTCGTCAGCAAATTTAATTAGCAGATTCAGATTTATCAGATGGTGGTGACACAGTCATGGGTATACAGAGTAAAGGACAGGGCTTAGTTCACAGCCCTGAGGGGCACCTGTGTTGATGGTCAGAGGGGCAGAGGTGAGGGAGCCCACTCTTACCACCTGCTGGCAATCTGACACAAATCCAGGATCCAGCTGCACAAGGCAGGGTGAAGGCCGAGGTCTCTGAGCTAAATGTTGAGCCTGGAGGGAATTATGGTGTTGAGTGTTGAACTGTAGTCCAAGCACAGCACTCTCACATAAGCATCCCACTTCTCCAGATGTGTAAGGACGGTATGTAAAGCTGTGGCTATTGGTTGTCTGTCAATCAGTTGTGTTGGTAGGTGAATTGTAGGAGGTCCAGTTTGGGTGGTAGCGTGAGGCAGATATAGTCCTTGACCAGCCTCAAAGCATTTGCATATTATTGAGGTGAATATGACAGGACCCCAGTCGTTCAGACAAGTTAACTTGGTCCTTTTAGGTGCAGAGACAAAGGTGGATGTTTTGAAGCAGGAGGACATTCTACACTGGGAGAGGGAGAGATGTTTGCAAACCCAGTTGTGCCATGCACATCCTGAGTACTGTCCCTGGGGTGCCGTCTGGTTCCACTGCCTTGCGACTGTCCACCTGTTGGAACCACCTGCATACTTCAGCCTCAGAGATGACCAAGCTGCAGGTTGCATCATCTGCAGGTCTCCTCAGGGGCTCAGTGGTGACATGGAATCGAGCGTGTTCTTAAAAAAAAAAGAAGAAAAAAAAATTCGCTCATCTGCGAGAGAGGGATCAATATTGGAAACTCCTCTGCGCTTAGTTTTGAAGTCGGTGGTGTGTAGACCTTGCCATAAGCTGTGTGTGCTGTCGATGGAAAGCTGAGTCTGAATCTTATCTCTGTATTGTTGTCGCTGCCTTGATGACATTATGCAGATCGTAGTTCATTTCTTGAGCTCTTGCTGATTGTTGGCAGTGTAAGCTCTGTCTCATGTGGTAAGTGCTGCTTTCACAGAACTGTTGATCCAGGGTTTCTGGTTTGGAAAGACCCTGACCAGATTTCTGGGGGACAACACCCCTGATGCACTTCTGGATGAAACTTGTGACCCCATCTGTGAACTCGGAAATATCCTTGTCATGGACGACATTCCAGTCGACATCATCAAAGCAGTCTTGCAGCACGGAGACCAATGGGTCAGATCAATAATGGCTGGTTTTAACTATGGCTGCCTCTTGTTTCAGCTTCTGCCTATACTTTGGCACCAGAAAAATGGAGGAGTGATCTGATTTTTCCAAATGGATGGACAGAGAAGTGCTTTGTAAGCATTGCAGAAGAGAGAGTAGTAGTGGTTGAGTATGCTATCTCCCCGTGTGCTCACCTGGATGTGTTGGGAAAACTAAGGAGAGACCTTAGTTAGTGCTCTATTAAAGTGGACTTTCGTTGCAAGGTGGTGAGGGCCTGACATGAAATAGCTGATGCCATTTTTCTTCATGAATAGTCAGGATTCTTCTGTCATGTTATTGTGGTCCTTTGTCAGTCATAATTTGTCCTGGTAGCCATTTCTGGCAAAGGTAGTCCTTGGTGGAGACGGTCTTTGCTGAGGTGATTGACGCCATTGGTATGACCTCTGGCAACTTGAAATGGGCGTCTCCAGCAATCAGAAACATGGAATCCATGAATGGCCCAGCAAAGTCAATATGTACTCTTTGCCACGGGTGTAATGATGCTTGCGGGTGTGCATTTTGAACTCCTTGGCATTCTGATAAGCCTTTGGCCAAGTCTTCAATTGGTTTATCTCTTCCCTTCTCAAGCACCACCTCATTAGCATTAAGCAGCTGTTCCAATCTCTGGTTAGTGCTACCGTTTGGCGGTTGTTGCCTGTTGATGCCACACTGAGAGCATTGAGTGCCAGTCTAGCTGGATTTCTCTCAACCATTCACGTCTGAAGCGTTGACCCTCAACTTTTTAAAACATAAAGCTCTAATTGCTTTGTTTGGCCTCCGGATGTCACATTCACCTTCAGCTTGCCTTTAGAGGAGACCTTTCTCACCTGTGTAGGTCTTTAGCATCACTAAAGTCTTCTCCAATGTTATCTTAGAAAACAGTCAACCTCTGAAACCAGAGACAAATCTGACCCTGTGTCCAGTTCCATTTTCAGTTTAGCACCAGACATGTCTATTGTGATGCTCATGATTTTGTCATTTGCTTCAGTAATACTATGTAATTCTGGATATCATGGCTCTCCTTTCAGACTGCGTTTGATTCTGTTTTGCCTTCAGTCACTTCGTGCATTTGCTTAGTTTTGTGTGTGAAACTCTTCACCCTTTGGTTTTTCTTTGGTTTTGCTTTTTGTCTGACTTGTATACACTCTGTGACCTTGTGACACTTTCCGCAAACTTTTTCTTTGACCCAGCAGTCATTTGCATCATGGGAGGATTTGCCACATCGATAACATTTTTAGCTTTTTGCACCATTCAGGGGCATGTTGTGCATTTCACATTCTAACCTCTCTTCCTGTAGTTCTGTTGCATCCTTTGATGCAGTCTCTAACAATATTGCAATCATCACTGTCCGTTCTAAGGTTGGGTCCCCTTTGGGCATTAGTCTCTTGAGTGGTTTGACACATACAATCCTGTCGCTTAAAGCATCAGAAAGTCTATTGCTACAGTCACAGTACTGGGAAAGTTTGCACAGTTCTGTAATATATTCAGAAATGTTTTCATCCTTTGATTCCTTTCATAAAATCTAAAAGTCTCAGCTATTACCAATGGTTTGGGGCTAAAGTGATTTTGTAAAATTGTAACAATTTCATCGAACATCTTGCTGAGTTTGCACGGGTTTCTAAGTTGTGCAAGAGACTGTGCATTCTTGGGCCCATGAAGCTAAAAAGTGTAGGGGCTTTCTTTTGCTTATCCACAGTACAGTACAGTTCAACCCTCTATATGATACCCAGCCTTCATTTGTGCTATCAAATTTGTCATCTTTCCTGACTGAGGCTATAGTCATGTTAGTTTCACAACAAATTGGCAACGAGTACGAACCTGAATGTCAGATAATATAAACTGCATTGGCAGTTATAGGATGAAACAGCAAGAGTTAGAGCTAGAGAAAGCAGTCAAGAACACTAACAGTTGAAAGACGTGCTGAGTTTGTCTGTGCACAACTACATGTCTTAAGTGAAAGCACGCGAGCGGGAGATGGCGTTAACTAGTGAATTCACATTCTACTGAGAACAATGACCATGTGTAGACAACAGCGCAAAAGCAGATGACAGATCAATAAGTATTGCAAAGGGGGTGGGGGTCATTGCTCAAAAAGAAATGGATCCATACACTACACTATGTGCTCAGGTTCACTCCCATAGTCTGAAGATATACCGCTTAGAAGGTTAATTGGTCATTTGTAAATTGTCTCGCGAGTGGGCTTAGATTAAATCTGGAGATTGCTGAGAGGTGTGGCTGAAAGGGCCTATTTTGTGTTGTAACAATAATAAAATATAGATGTACATAGTTTTGTGTGCCATTTGCTCCTCAGTGTGCCATTAATGTAGCTAATGAGTGGATGATAATGAACAAAATCTGTTCAGCAGAATGATGTTCTGTTATTCTTTCCTCCTCATTTATTGTGAATTAACTGGAACTGGATCAAGGCAATTTTAATGGCACCAGTTACATCTTGAGTGTGTCAGAATGATTGCAGCTAAATAGTTGGTTATAATCAACCAGCGTTCCTTATAGATGATGCCAAATAGGACTTGCCAAATATTTTTCCATTCCCTCATTTTTCTTCAGTTGGTGGCGTATTAGTAAAGCTTCATGCAGTATGTTGAAATTGTTCAGATTGATCCCAGAAAAAAAACTTTGCAGTGTGACGTTCGTGACCCTCAAGATTAAGGGGGGGTGGGGTAGAGGAAAATACATTAGTCTCAAGGAGTGCCACATCAAAACTTAAGTACTGCTAATTTATCCTGTACAGATTTAAAAACTTAATTGTCTGCTTAAATTTCATGAATTTTGTAATTGAATGTTTGGCTCAAGTAAGGTCAAATGAAGTTATTTGCTTGAAAAGGCCAATGATGAAATGAGTATGGAATAACAATCTGCAAAAAAAAAACCCAAATTAATTCTCCATTAGCTTCTGTACTACATTTAGGCTAGAAACATGCAGCATCCATTAGTTTGATGTAAGTTACTACTGAAGAACATGCATTTGTAAATTTGCATGTACAATGCCACAGCTAGCATGACAGATTTTAAGGATTAGCTTTGTCATACGTAGGTACTTTGAAACAGTGAATACTCGTATGTCAACAACCAATGCAGTCTGAGATGTGCTGGGGGTGCCTGCAAGTGTTGCTATGCTGCCAGTGGCAGTTGAGCATGCCTGCAACTTACTAACCAATGCTGGTACATCTTTAAGATGCAGTCATGGAAAGAACATAGGAGTTCCTTGTAGATAGTGGCAGACTGAACCCTGGTGTCACAGCTAACACTGTAAGCTGATATGCTAACTTCTCTGCCACTGTGCTGCCAACCTATAATTACTGTACAAGTTTGCAAATGCATCTCCCATTGTGAGTAATTAAGGCATATAAGCAGGGCAAAATTGAACTTGATGTTTTCATTTAAGTTAAATCAAAATGTATTTGTTCAGTTATCTCCCTGCGGGTTCATTTAAACACAAAACTTGATGCTGCACAAACATTTATTAATCAAATGGTCATATTTTTGGGTTGTCTTTCCCCATACCATGTCTTTGAATAAAACAGATCTAGAAGGGGAGATTAGATTTATTGATTAGTTGTGTAATTGGGGTTGAAATCAGCTCTTTGTATCTAGCTGGGCCTTAAAGTTCAAGTAAGTGTTACATGCATAAGTCATTCAGCTCTAATCTATAAGTGGAAGTTACCACTTTGTTACCTGAGTAAGTAATTTTTTTTGGCTCTTTTGTTTCAATGATTAATGGTGTGGTAAGTTGCCGCCTTTCATGACTACAACCTTTGTAATCAGTTCACAAAAAAGCTATGGTATGGACTCTTGTGGAATAAATGCACCAGCTATTTACATTTTGGAAAAAAGGTTCTATGAAATGTAAGCAACCAGTTACATTCTTTGAATAAGATGGGTTGACTGATTGATAGTGGCTAGTACTACAAATGCATTTCCTGATTTGTTTTGAATTGTACGACTGAATCACTTAAGTGCACCTGAGAGAACAATTAAGATCTTCACATCTCATCTGAATGAACACCAGCACTAGTACTTAGAGTGATACTCAATGATATACTCAAATCTCAATTATATGCTTGCATCCAATTCCTTCTGACACGCAAGGAATAATCAAGTAACTGAGCCATAGCTTGATTCTGACAAAGTAAAGCTGACTGAACTTTGAGGCATGGACTTGAAGCAAATGCTGTTATCTTTAAAATTTTTCATCCTACTATCTTGATTGTTTAGATGCACCATAAGTATGAAATTATCTGATCACTGACAGTGTCTTCTGAGCCTTCATTAATGTGTTTCTTTATTGCGAATATAATGGTTTCCAGATAACCATACTTTTTGCATTTAGAGTAAGCCAAATTAAGATTTCAGCAGTGACATCCTCAGCTTTGAAATGGAGGAAAACAGCCAATTATTTTACTAGTGTGCAAACCCTTAAACTTAATCTGCAAGTGATATTTATGAAATGACACAGGGTTTCAATTGAATCATTGGTATGCTGTTTTGTTGCTGTATTTCAACTGTCTTGCCTTCTGTGTATATAATGTGTTCAACAATATCTTCATTGTGAAGACCTGTTTCTGGATCTTATTTTAAAATGTTTGTAAGTTCAAGTGTGATTAATGCATCGATAATACCAGTAAGTTGCTGTGTACGAACAGAGGGAGGAAAAGCTCAGTCTACAACCAGCCATTCTTAATCCTTCTCATACTCAGACTGTCACAGAGCAATCTTTGCTTACACAGGGGAATTCTAGTTTTATATAAAAATGAGAAACACATTTGCATCAAACTTCCAAGGTAAGCATGCAGACCTATTTTAATTGTGTGGATATTGGAAGGGCTTTGTAAGGCGGCATGAAGGGCTAAAACTGAATTATTTTAACCCTCTCCAAGTCTGTTTATTCCAGGCCAAATTCCTGAATCGCAAATATGTGATCCACAACTTCGAAAAGCACCATAACTGCATGTTTGTTTCTTGTTTGTGTGCCATAAATAGATTCCAGTTGATTTTCTGCAGTTAAATACATTTGATGGTGATGATTGTGGACTTCAGTTCAGGCTGAACACTCCTCACTGCACACGCATGACTTCTCCTTGGAGAGAGTTACGAGCACCAAGTTCTTTCGAAGTACTCTTAACAGGCGATCTCATCTGTTCCCTCACCATCACCTCTTTAGTCAGAAAAGCACAGCAGCGTCTCCACTTCCTGAGGAGATTGAGACAAGTCAAGTTCCCTCTGCCACACATTTTAACCAGTTTTTACAGGAGCACAATCGCGTGCCTTGACCGGCTGCAGCATTGCCTGATGCAGGAATTGCAAGGCATCTGTCTCCAAGTCCATAAAAAGAATTATGCAGGCTGCTGAGAGCATCATCAGGGTCTGACTTCAACTCATCAGAGATATTTTATCGTGAGCGCCGCATATGCAGGACCGTTAGCAATGTCAGTGATCCTTCCCATCCGTCCAACAGTCTCTTTGACTCCCTACCATCAGGCAGCAGGGGCTGTAGCACTGACACAAGAAGTGTTAGGATGGCAAGCAGTTTCTTCCACCAGGCTGTATGACTGCTAAACTCCCTACCATCACCCACTTCAAGTATGAGGCACCAGTAGTGCTATATTGTTTACTCTTTGACTTGTAGTTGTACTCTGTTCGTTAATTTATAGTAATGTTACCTTGTTACGTCTGTGAGTTGTATGCACTGTGTTGCACCTTGGTCTTGAGGTAGGTTGTCTCATTTGGTGGTACACATGTCTATGGTTGATTAACAATGAGTTTGAACTTGATAGATCAGAATAGTTTTCTCTTGCTATCTTCCTTAGTACAGCAATGGAAAAACTCAGACTGTGGGATAGATTGGAATGACAACCAACCAGGTGTCTGAAGCTTCCTGAACACCATCTTCAACGCACTGAAATTAGGAGGAAAACTGTTTTAGGTCCCCAAGTATATTTTTTAATTCAAATACCCAGTGATTATAGAAAAACATGCTTGTCATAAAGGATCTAGTGCCCAGTGTATATGTCAAGTAAGTTCTACTTGCGCTTCCAGCTGGTGCATGTATCGATTGTAACCAACATTTCTGCATGTATTGATTGTAACCGACATTTCGATGACAGACCTGGGATGGATGATGGGGGTATAAATACCACTGGACTAGACATGTCCAGGCATCATCCGTGAAGAAGGCAGAGTTTGTCCTCCACTTCGGTTAAAATTGATACCTGTACCTGTCCAGAGAGTTTATTCATTAATACTTATCATAAGTTTTCAACGATGTATGGTTAGGGTTAGTGAGTTAATGTCCTATTTTGGCACCAGAAATAATGGCAAACCACTTCTGTAGAAAAACAATTGCCAAGAATAATCATGGTCAAGACAATGATCGCACATGTCATACAACATGGCACATGCTAAGCAATTTACTTTAAACTTCGTGTTCTGTTTGTAAGGAAACAGCATGACTCCTTGCACTGGATTGGACCAATGTCTGTTGGTTATAACGGAGCAGGAGAAATTGATTAATTTGGTCTATATTTTTCTAATTTGGTGTATGCCAGGAAAATAATACTTTGAGTAAATACATGTCTTTTTCAATTATTTTGTTCAAACTTTATAAGAATCATTAAGGAATAGCAAAAAAAAAAAAAATGGACCCAAAGAGCTCAGGCCACTATTATTCCCTAATTTTTGTAACAGTGTGGCAAGTGATTTTCTGTCAAGTGCTTGGAAAAGCTCTGTCATTTGGAGCTGTGCCAATTTCACAAGTTCTAGATCACTGTCTGTTACATCCCCTGAAGTTTTTTTCCAATTCCTTTGCCTGTAGGTGTATCCCGTCTGAACAATCTGTGATTTTGTACATTACTGATGCTAATTACAGTGAAGTGAAAGATGAATTAATCACCGCTATATTTAGCAAAGCCTTTGCTTGAATGATGACTATCAGCAAATTAACAGACATTCAGTACTTGTAAAACAGACAGCTGCATACTGCCCTTACCGATTTGCTTTGTCTCCTGTGGAAAGGAGAGAAACCTTTGAAAGTTCCAGACCTTCAGTGACAAACCAACTCTGTGACCTCACAATTTGGTGTGAATATTAAGATGAACTGGACCTCCCACATAAGTGCATGTTGCTCAAACAGCAATGATGGTCTCAATATTGTTTGTGAAAATTCTTTCAGGAAGGCTCAACTCAAAAGTGATTGATGAAGCAGGACACTATGCACGGCTGAATAGAATGCTTCAGTTCCATGGGTGCAGTATGCAGTGTAGCAACCCAGTGGGTTTAAGTCTAACTTCAATCATCATCCCTTTTTCCTCCCCACCAATCTCTGTGGCAATGAAGATCATCCTGTCTACATCCTGACTTGGAAATGTAGAGAATGCATTAAATAATCATGTAGAAATTCTGAGCATTTATTGTGGAAGCTTTGACAGCACAAGGTAGAATGTTCAAAGGAGAAACCCTGTGTCATTCCCTTGCCCTTTGTGAACCTCATCAGAATTTCTTAAACATCTGTAGGGACTTGTGGCTTTGATGCTGATTTAGTTTGATTAGCTTTTCACCACTCCTGTAAAAAGAATGTTATTTGTCTCAGTTGGTGGAGAGATGGGGACCCATAAATTCTGAATAAAATCTTTGTGACAGAAGGTGACTTCCCACCGAAGATAATCCAGTTTCTTTGGCCAGCCACTGCTGGTGTAGTGAATCTGTGCTTTGGTCTTCAAAAGTTCTCCTTTTGTGGTATTACTCTGCTTTACTTGACATAACTAGTGCAATCTCAAGTTAGTTGATGTTTTTTGGGGTACAGTTTGAGGTCCAGTTGATCCCTGTTTCACCCCTCTTCACAGAACTGATTTCTAATAAAATTAAAAGATCTGTAAGAAGTTCACATGCAGAACTAACAAAGCAAATTGACTGAAATTGTGTAAACTTTTGCATCATGTTATGATGAATAATGAGTTCTTCGCTGGACTCTTTCATCAAACAATCTCGGCAGCTGCTGATTAAAATAGTAATGGTCACTATTTCTAGAAAGCATGGTATAATATATCTCGGCTCTGTCTTTAGTTTTGATAGAAGCTTCTCCCTCCAGTAGCCCCTGCAGGCTGGGTATAAGTGCGACAGCTGCTGGCAATTATTCCCATCATCTTATGACGTGTAGTTTCAAGCAAACTCTATGTATTTCTAAAATGCTTTGGGAATAATTTTGATCAGTCTTAATGTGCTGTATATTCAAGCTTAAATTATTTTCCATATAGTAATGGGGGTAAAATGTAAATAGGGAAGCATACTGCATTTGGGATGTGTTCAACTTTAAGATCAGCTTGGTTTGCTGCTTGAGCTTGGTATATACATGTTATTCCAAATTCTCTCCTTTTATTTTCTGTACACATCCCTGCAGCAATGTTCTTCATTCAGCTGACCTGGGTATTCTGTGTGCATCAAGTTTCATTTTTGTACGTGTTGGCAGCACCAAATCACACATCAAGCCCATATAACTGTTTCTTTATTTCATTATTCAATTTTTCTCTCCAGTTTTCCATCCACATTCATTTTACTTGTGATTCTGCTTTTGTGAATTGTTATTTAAAACCATTGATTTTTGTTTTAAATCGAGTAAATTTTTATCTAACTTTCCTTATTTTTGCAATAATTTTCACCTTGCTCTGCTAGTATGCTTTCAAACTATCTCCATGTTACCCTTCATTCTCGGAAGGCCTAAATTTAATCACCCCATTGTTATTTCAGTTATTGCAAAAAAAAATTTTGTTCACGTCATTTCCAAGTTGTAATCTAGATCTAAGGAAATGTGTTCAATTTGACATTAGCAATTTGAAATCTCTTGTAACTTTAAAAAAAAATCATCACTTGCAGATCTCCGTGAAACAATTCATTCCTCACCTCTTGACCAACAGAATTCCTAATTTTTCATTCTGTTTTCTGACCTCACTTCCTTTGTCTCCACTGCATCCTTTCCCAGGGACCAGGATATTGGAGATATCGTCATCCTCCTTCAAGGAATGATGATTCTCTTCCCCCACCATTGATACTCCCTTTACCCGCATTTCCTCCATTTCCTGAAAATCTGCGATCACCCCATCTTCCTGCTGCCCAAATAGTAATGAGTTCCTCTTGTCTTTACCTACCACTCCGTGAGCTTCTGCCTCTAATAGATCATTCCCATAGCTTCAGCCATCTCCAAATGGATCCCTACACCTAACACATCTTCACCTTCGCTCCACCCCATTCCGCACTTCCTACAGTGATCACTCCCTTTGCGATTCCCTTGGACATTTGTCCCTCCCAGCACTGTTCCCTGCAAGCGGTCAAAATGCTACACCTGATCATTCACCTCCTCACTCACCTCCAATCAGGGCCCCAAACAGTCCTTTCAGATTGGGCAACACTTTTAAATCTGCTGGGGTCATCTATTGTATCTGGTACTCCTGATCTGGTCCCCTCTAGAATGGTGAGACCCATTGTAAATTGGGGGATGGTTTCTTCGAGCACCTACACTTCATCCACCAGAAGCAGAACCTCCTTAGAGACCAACATTTTAATTCTGATTTCTGTACTGACATGTCAGTCCATGGCCACCGAAGGTGTGAAGGAGCAACACCTTGTATTCTGTCTGGGCAGCCTGATGTTGATAAAAGAATTTCCCTCCCCCTCTACTTTTCCATTCCCCATTCTGACTTCTCACCTGCCTATTACTTCCTCTGATGCCCCTTGTTCCCTCTCCCCCCGGTCCACTGTCCTCTCCTATCAGATTCCTTCTCCAGCACTTTACTTTTCCCACCCACTTGCTCTCCTCCTTCGCCTCCCTCCAACTTTGGTGTTTTCCTTTCCAGTCCTGAATAAGCATCGCGGCCCAAAACATTGTTCATTTCCATTCTCCTTTACACTGGATATGATAATTAGCTAACTTTTGTATATCCTTTGTCTAATCTTTTAAATGTATTCTATCAAATTTGAGCCAAGTGCTTTTTATTTGATATCCAACATTTTGTAAGTTGGTTCTATTTTTGCTCGAACACTATATTGACCATTAATGACCAGCTGACATAAGACGATAGACCATGAGACGTAGGATTAGAATTAGGCCGTTTGGCCCATTGAGTCTGCTCTGCTATTGAATCATGGTGGATTCTTTTCTTTTCCCCTTCTCAGTCCCACTCACTGTAATCTTTGAAGCCATAGCCAGTCGAGAACCTATCAACCTCTGCCTTCAGTACACAAAACGTCCTGGCCCCCACAGTTGCCAGTGACCCATTTAAGAAATAAATAAATAAATAAATAAATAGATCGATAAATCACCACAAATTTGCCACCCTCTGGCTAAAGAAATTTCTCCACATTTATTTTAAATTGACACCCCTCTATACTGAGGCTGTGTCTTCTTCTCCTGGACTCCCCAGCATGAGAAGCATCCTTTCCACATCTACTGTCTAAGCCATTCAACATTTGATAGGATTCAATGAGATCTCCCACCCACCCTCTCCCCCCCCCCACCACCACCACCACCACCATCCTTCTCAATTCCAGTGAGTACAGAGCCAGAGCCATTAAACTTTCTTTGTATGATAACCTTTTCATTCCCAGGATCATCCTTGTGAATATACTCTGAACCCCTTCCAATGTCAGCACATCTTTTCTTGGATGAAGAGGCAAAACTCTTCACAATACTCAAAGTGTGGCTTCACCAGTGCCTTGTAAAGCCTAAACATCACATCCCTGCTCTTGTGTTCTAGACAACTTGAAATGAATGCTAACATTTTATTCAGCAGCCACTCACTCTGCAAGTTGACCTTTAGGGTGTCCTGCACAAAGCCGCTCTGACATGTACTACCCTGACATGTGCTGCTGCACCATTATAAAATTAGATGTGAATTTGTGCGGCTTTTACTTCTCCAGGGTGTCTTTTACCTTGCTAGGAATTTAATAAAGTGGCAATTGTTTTTCTATGGGATGTGGACGTTGTTGGCAAGGTCAGCAATTATTTCTTTTCACTGTGGCATGCTTCCAACATTGCAGAAATGGTCATGTTGAACTTCTTCCTTAATGGCAACGTGTTTAGGAATGTTGTAAAGGTATGAAAAACTTTCAGATTTTAATATATGTTTAGTGGAAAAGTCAAAAAAGTTAAATCTGTACATGTGCCAACTTGTTTTCTGGTAGCCGAGGAAAGGTGCAAAATATTAATTTGTTTAATGTTATTAGTAGTTTTAGTGCTAGTCCATCTGAATAATCACATTAAAATAAAGCATTTGGAATGTAAATATGCATTTGGGTATTTTTTAAAAAATTACTATATCTTCACACTTGTATACAGAAAACAGTGTATTTCCTTGCAAAAATAAATCTTTTGAATTTAATGAGTTTTTGGGGGTTATAGAAGTATGTTTCTTTGTGATGTGTATGTTTTAGACAATAGGTGCAGAAGGAGACCATTCGGCCCTTCGAGTCTGCACTGCCATTTTGAGATAATGGCTGATCATCTACTATCCGTACCTGGTTCCTGCCTTGTCCCCATATCCCTTGATTCCCCTATCCATAAGATACCTATCTAGCTCCTCCTTGAAACCATCCAGAGAATTGGCCTCCACTGCCTTCCGAAGCAGTGCATTCCAGCCCCCACAACTCTCCGGGAGAAGAAGTTTTTGCCTTAACTCTGTCCTAAATGACCTACCCCTTATTCTCAAACCATGCCCTCTGGTACTGGACTCTCCCAGCATCTGGAACATATTTCCTGCCTCTATCTTGTCCAATCCCTTAATAATCTTATATGTTGCAATCAGATCCCCTCTCAATCTCCTTAATTCCAGCGTGTACAAGCCCAGTCTCTCTAACCTCTCTGCGTAAGACAGTTTGGACATCCCAGGAATTAACCTGGTGAATCTATGCTGCACTTCCTCTACAGCCAGGATGTCCTTCCTTAACCCTGGAGACCAAAACTGTACACGATACTCCAGGTGTGGTCTGACCAGGGCCCTGTACAAATGCAAGAGGATTTCCTTGCTCTTGTATTCAATTCCCTTTGTAATAAAGTTCAACATTCCATTAGCCGCCTTCACTGCCTGCTGCACTTGCTCATTCACCTTCAGTGACTGATGAACAAGGGCTCCTAGGTCTCTTTGTATTTCTCCCTTACCTAACTCTATACCGTTCAGATAATAATCTGCCTTCCTGTTCTTACTCCCAAAGTGGATAACCTCACACTTATTCACATTAAACGTCACCTGCCACATATCTGCCCATGCACCCAGCCTATCCAAGTCACCCTGAATTCTCCTAACATCCTCATCACATGTCACACTGCCACCCAGTTTAGTATCATCAGCAAACTTGCTGATGTTATTCTCTATGCCTTCATCTAAATCGTTGACATAAATTGTAAACAGCTGTGGTCCCAATACCGAGCCCTGTGGGACCTCACAAGTCAACACCTGCCATTCCGAGAAACACCCATTCACCGCTACCCTTTGCTTTCTATCTGCCAATCAGTTTTCTATCCATGTCAATGTCTTCCCCCCCAATGCCATGAGCTTTAATTTTATCCACGAATCTCCTATGTGGGACCTTATCAAATGCCTTCTGAAAATCGAGGTACACTACATCTACTGGATCTCCCTTGTCTAACTTCCTGGTTACATCCTTGAAAAACTCCAATAGATTAGTCAAGCATGATTTTCCCTTGGTAAATCCATGCTGGCTCGGCCCAATCCTATCACTGCTATCTGGATATGCCACTATTTCATCTTTAATAATGGACTCTAGCATCTTCCCCACTACTGATGTTTGGCTGACAGGTCGATAGTTTTCTGTTTTCTCCCTCCCTCCTTTCTTAAAAAATGGGATAACATTAGCCATTCTTCAATCCTCGGGAACTGATCCTGAATCTAAGGAACATTGGAAAATGATTACCAATGCATCCACAATTTCCAGGGCCGCCACCTTTAGTACCCTACGATGCAGACCATCTAGACCTGGGGATTTGTCAGCCTTCAGTCCCATCAGTCTACTCACCTTCCTAATGTCAATCTGTTTCATTTCCTCTGTTACCCTATGTCCTTGGCCCATCCATACATCTGGGAGATTGCTTGTGTCTTCCTTAGTGAAGACAGATCTAATGTACTTATTAAATTCTTCTGCCATTTCTGTTTCCCATAACAATTTCACCCAATTCATTCTTCAAGGGCCCAACAGTCTTCTTTCTCTTCACATACCAAAAAAAAAGCTTTTGCTATCCTCCTCCATATTCTTGGCTAGCTTGCATTCGTACCTCATTTTTTCTCCCCTTATTGCCTTTTTAGTTAAGTTCTGTTGTTCTTTAAAAATTTCCCAATCATCTGTCCTCCCACTCACCTTAGCTCTGTCATACTTCCTTTTAAAAAAAAAATGCTATGCAATCTCTGACTTCCTTTATCAACCACTGTGGCCCCTTCCCCCCCCTTTGAATCCTTCCTTTTCTGGAGGATGAACTGATTTTGCACCTTGTGCATTATTTCCAAGAATACCTGCCGTCCAGTTAACTTTGGCCAGCTCCTCCCTCATGGCTCCATAGTCTCCTTTGTTCAACTGCAACACTGACATCTCTGAGCTGCCCTTATCCTTCTCAAATTGCAGATAAAAACTTATCATATTTATTGTACAATAATACAATAATTATTATCATATTATTATTTTGAAGAATATTGTACAATGTTTCAGACTCCATTTTGTAAAAAGGCTATTGAAGCAATGTAAACTGATTTGTATTTTGAATGATGAAGAACAATTATGCATGATTTTGCAGAGAATGGCAACTTTGGAAATGATGTAATCAGATTCTATGATTCTAATAGGATGCGATGATTATAGATCTTTAAAAGGCAAGTTTTAAAAACAAAAGCTACCAGATGAATATCTGTGCTGAATGCACTCAGGCAGGATGTGTAGAAAGAGAAACAGCTTTGAGTTAAAATATTAAAACCGTTAAACTTTCTGGTGATGCAGATTGACTTGATGGCAAGTATTTTCTGTTTCAAGAGTATAACAAGGTGTTTTGCCATACTTTCACTGGAACACAGAATACCCTCACAATAAGGAGAATATATTTTAAGCTAATAAAAGGTAAATTTTAAATCTTATAGGGTGGACTCCCAACAGGAATAGTGGGGACAAATCTGCATCCGACTCATCAGATGCTTTTCAGAAAATTGAGGAATTTAGATGTGTGCATATACAGGCAAGGAATGGATGTTTATAGGTCAGTTGCACCCTGATGGGATTGCTTTGGACTGGCATTATGATTGGCACAGATGTTGTGAGCCAGTTGACTTGCTCCTGTGCTGGATCGTTCTATGAACTGGATAGCTTGTGAGAACACTTGAAGAGATGTTCAGGGTCAACAGATTCTGCACCTGGAGTCTGGGACCAGACTAGATCAAATTAAGATGTTCATTGTTCTCCCCTGAAGAGCATTAGTGGGATAGAGAGATTTAAGGCATTCTTAAGGCCTTACAGATACCCAGCTTTGTATTTCAGGTTCACTTGATTAATTGGAATCTAAACCCTTATTTCCAGGTCAAGCTTTGAGGCCATGACTTAAAGGTCTGGTAACTCAACTACTGTTGCTGTTAGTCGACTGGTCGGGGGGAAAGAAAGAACCCCATTGAATGAATAATACATTGCTAGAATTTGAAATTGGTTTTAACTATAAGACATAGGAGCAGAATTAGGCTATCCAGCCTATTGAGTCTACTGCACCATTTCCTCATTGCTAATATATTATACACCTCAACCCCATTCTCCAGCCTTGACTCATCAATAAGCTATCAACGTCCACTTTAAATATACCTAATGACTGGACTCCACTGCCATCTGTGACAATGAATTCCACAGATTCACTACCTCTAGCTAAAGAAATCCCTCATTGTTTCTGTTCTAAACGTACACCCCTCTATACTTACGCTGTGTCCTCTGGTACTTAACCCCCCCCCCCCAACCTCAGAGGAAGCACCCTCCCAATATGAACTCTATCTAGACCTTTCAGTATTTGATGGGTTCAAAGTTAAAAGTAAATTTTGACATCAATGTACATGTACAAAGTTTGTATGTCACCATATACAACCCTGAAATTAATTTTCTTGTTGACATACTCAAATGATATAGAGTAACTATAATGGAATAAAGGAATGAACACTAAACTAGGGCTTTCAACCAGTGCGCAGAAGATGACAGATTGCAAATGTGAAAAGATGCAATAACATAAATAAGCAATAAATATCGAACTTGAGAAAGAGTCCTTGAAAGTGAGTCCATTGGTTGTAGGAACATTTCAGTCATAGGGCAAGTGAAGTTATCAGGGGTAGAGGTGGACACTTGCATGGGTCCCATCAATGCTTGCCTGTTTGTTGGCTACGTGGAACAGTCTATGTTGCAAGCCTACATGGGTGACCATCCTTCACATTTCCTACATTGCATCGACTGCATTAATGCTGCTTCCTGCACCCATGATGAGCTCGTCGAATTCATCCACTTTGCCTCAAATTCCCCTCAGCTCTCAAATTCACCTGGTCTATTTCCAACCTCTCCCTTCCCTCTCTCAATCTCACTGTCTGTATCTTCAGAGACAGCTTATCTGCCAATGTCTATGATAAACCAATGGACTCTTACAGCTACCTGGACTATGCCTCGTCCCACCCTGCTATTTGTATAAATGCCATCCCTTTCTCTCAATTCCTTTGTCTCTGCTGCATTTACCCGCAGAATAAGGCTTTTCATTCTAGAATGTAGATGTCCTCCTTTTGCAAAGACAGGGGCTTCCTTTCCTCCACCATCAACGCTGTCCTCAACCGCACTACATCTCTTCCATTTCTGCTCTTACTCCATCCTCCCACCAGCCTCCGGCCTCTGTGTCCAGCAAATTCTCCAAAACTTCCACCATCTCCAACTGGATCCCACAACCAAACACATCTTCCCCTCTTCTCCTCCCCCCTCCCCCCACCCAACTCTCTGCTTTCTGCAGGGTCACTCCCTAAGCAACTCCCTTGTCCATTCATCCCTCCTCACTGATCTCCCTCCTGGCACCAATCCTTGCAAGCAGGACAAGTGCTTCACCTGCCCATACACCACCTTCCCTCACTAGCATTCAGGGTCCCAGACAGTCCTTCCAAGTGCATTGAACCAAGGCAACGCTTCACCTGTGAGTCTGTTGGGGTTATATACTGTGTTTGCTGCTCCAGGTGTGGCCTCGTGTATATCGATGAGACCCGAGTCAGATTGAGAGACTGCTTCGCCGAGCTCAATGCTCTGTCCAGCAGAACAAGCAGAATCTCCCGGTGGCCACCCAATTTAATTCCACTTCCCATTCTGATATGTCCATCCATGGCCGGCTCCCACTGTCAGAATAAGACCACACTTTGGTTGGAGGAATAGTGCCTTGTATTCCATTTGGGTAGCCTTCAAACTGATGCCATGAACATCGATATCTCAAACTTGCAGTAATGCCTCCACCCCCCTCCCTTCAGGATTTCCCATCCCCTTGTCCCTCACTCATGATATCTCCTTGCCTGCCCATTGCCTCCCTCCAGTGCTGCACCATCCTTTCTTCTTCTATGGCCTTCTGTCTCTTTCACCAATCAGTTACCTAGCTCTTTGCTTCATCCCTTCCCCTCCAAGTTTCACCTATTGCTTGGTTTTTCTTTCCCCTCTCACCTTTCAAATCTACTCCTCAGCTTTTTTTTTTCTCTAGTCCCGCCAAAGGGTTTTGGCCCGGAACGTCGACTGTACTTTTTTTTTCCATAGACCTGCCAGGCCTGCTGAGTTCCTGCAGCATTTTGTGTGTGTTGGTTAGATTTCCAGCATCTGCAGATTTTCTCTTGTTTTTTAAGTTATCCTTTGTTCGAGAGCCTGATGGTTGAGGGGCAGTAACTAACCTAATCCTGGTGGTGACAGTCCCAATGCTTTTGTGTCTTCCTGATGGCAGTGTGTTTTGGGTGGTGGGGGTTCCTGATGATGGGTGGTGCTTTCCTGTGACAGCATTTCATGTAGATGTGCTCAATAGTTGGGAGGACTTTGCCCATGAAGAACAAGGCCGTATCCACTATTTTTGAAGGATTTTCCATTCACTGAGGTCCTCTGCAATTCTTCTATATTCTAGAGAGTGCAGGCCCAGAGCCACCAGACACTCCTGTTAAACCTTTAATTTCAGGAATAATTCTTGTGAACCTCTGGACCCTCTCCAAAGCCAGCACATTTTTTCTTGGCTAAGTGAAGCTGCTTTACAAGACTGTAGTTGACATCTAGTAGCATCGTGTCCTTGCTCTTAAATTCTTGAAATAAATACTAATGTTCTGTTTGCCTTCCTTACCACTGACTCAATCTGCAAGTTAACCTTCAGACAATTCTGCACAAGTACTCCCAAGTCCCTTTGTACCTCTGATCTTTTTCTCCATGCTTAGAAAATGTCTACCGTTTCTTTCTTCTACTAAAATGCATGACTGTGCACTTCTCTACACTATATTCAATCGGCTCTATCAGACTCCCTGCTTCCTCAAGAATACCTGCCCCTCCACCTATATTTGTATTATCTGCCTCCTGCCGGTGGACTGATCTTTTATCCATGCTAGCATCTTTCCTGTAATACCATGGGTTCTTTTGTTAAGCAGCCTCAAGTGTGGCACCTTGTCAAACATCTTATGAAAATCCAAGTACACAACATCAACTGATTCTCCTTTGTTTGACTTGTCTGATATTTTCTCAAGGAATTCCAGCAGATTTGTTAGGATGGGTGAATGGGTTGAGCGAGCTATTTATTGATCCAGATTAGGTATATAATGGTTGATCATGAATTGAATCGTCTACAAAAGTAATTTATAAATGGAAAAGTCAATGTAACGTAAATACACTCAATTCAGCATGATTTAATCAGTCTGGCCTGGTGGAAGAAGCTGTCCCAGAGCCTGCTGGTCCTGGCTTTTATGCTGCAGTACCATTTCCCAGATAGTAGCAGCTGGAACAGTTTGTGATTGGGGTGACTCGAGTCCCCAATGAACTGTTGGGCCCTTTTCTCACACTTGTCTTTATAAATTTCCTGAATACTGGAAAGTTGACATTTGCAGATGCACTGGGCTGTCCACACCACACACTGCGGAGTCCTGCAATTGAGGGAAGTACAGTTTCCATACTAGGCAGTGATACAGCCAGTCAGGATGCTCTCAATTGTGCCCATATAGAAAGTCCTTAGGATTTAGGGGCCCATACCAAACTGCTTCAACCATCTGAGGTGAAAGAGGCACTGTTGTGCCTTTTCAACACAGCTGGTGTGTGCAGACCACGTGAGGACCTCAGTGATGTGGATGCCAAGGAACATAAATTTGTTTGCCCTCTCAACCCAGATCCATTGCTGTCAATAGAGGTTAGCCCAACTCCATTCCTTTTGTAGTCCACAAACAGCTCCTTCGTTTTTGCGACGTTGAGGGAGAGGTTGTTTCCGTGACACCATTGTGTCAGAGAGATGACTTCCTTGTAGGCCAGCTCATTATTGTTTGAGCTTAGGTTAATCAATGTAGTGCTGGCAAATTTGATTAGCAGATTAGAGTTATTTCCAATGACTTGTGATATATCAATGACGTGGATGTCACTGCACTAATGACCGTCACCAGGAACATCATATTTCAGCTTTGCAATACTCAGCCCTAATCATATTTCAGCTCAGCCCTAATGTCCATTTGAAGATCTTGAATGGAGAGGCTGTGCAAGAATGCAGGGCTTTACTTGAAGTAGTTTCACGTGGATGAGGCAAAATGAGTCCTATCCCCGGTAAAAGTTAATAGTTGGTTAACATTGTATCCCAGTTTTCTGAAATGTTACTTATTATTACTTGCAAGATTTCTTTTATTACACATTCGGTGATTGGCTTTTTAAAATGGTTTTAATGGGTTCTTTTGGGTTTCCATTTTGTCTGCCAGTAAGAAGGTGCATCTCAAGGTTGTATATGGTGTACTTTGAACTTTGCCAGCTGGGACGCAGCATCCATGGTCGACTCTGACCAACAGAGGGCAATGTTAATGAACGATTGGGCTCTCAACTCTGGAAAACCTGTGATTAGATCACTAGCTTGACTGACACACACTGTATGTGCTCTCAATGAGGTTTTAAGCATTTCTCATCTGGAGGATAAACTGCTTCAGAGTTCCTCAAAATTGTACACTCTTAATTTCTCCATTTACTCATGAGCAATGCTAATGGTAATCATGAAGTACAGGAAACAGCAATTGTGAAGAGTGCTTGTAAACATAGGAGGAGGGCGAGTGAGGATTTATTTTCAGCCTTGCAAATCAATTATTTGCACAGCTGGGTGAAGGATTAATGGTCTAAGATAAATCACAAATTTATTGTTCCAACTGTGTGGTAGCATCAAAGTGATCGAGTTCTGTCTTGATGGGATTGTGATTTTAGTCATCTGGATGAAATGGTAGAATATTGCCAGAACAAGGTTGAAGGCAGATGAGGAAAGCTTTGTCACCCTCGCAGGCCAGTGCTTCTGTGTGACTTGGCATTAGTTCATCTGAAAGTTGCAATGTTGCAGAAGTTTGCCTTTTGCACTCTGAGGTTATTCTTTCAGCAGGGTTTCCCCAGCAGCTTGAGTTGCGCTGGGCACCAGTTATCTTAGCTACAAAAATTTATTGGTTCACAGAACTGGCTTTTCCTTGGGTTCCTATAATATATGGTACACTGAAAATGTATAGATTATAACATGCCTGTCTTTCTATGGAGTGCTTATTGCCTTGTTTGTGTTTTCTAATTCTATATTTAGCTTCCTTCCAATTTTACTTCCTGCTCTTCCCCTAACTGAAATGCCTGTCTTGATTTCAATTTCTATGTCTCTTCCCCCCCCCCCCACCATGTTCAAGTTCTCCCTTGTTGCCCCAGTTCTGATACCTGCATTTCTGGTGTTTGACTGTTGATCAATATCTGCTCAAGTCTAAAATTAATAAAATATATACAGTACATATTATTGGAAAATTGTGGCTTGTTGGTACAGTGGGGAGATGTATTACACCAAATGTGAGCATGTAGAGGGTTGGGTGTTTCTAGGGCAGACCACTATGTGAGGGCACATACAAAATTTGATTTCCAGTTATTGCTGAATCTCCATACTTTGGACTACTTTGTCACATACTCATCGTAGACAGGCTACAATAGTATCACATGTTTAAATATTTGCACAGGATAACTGGAGTCAGAAGCAAGTTATCCTCAATTCTAGGGCACTGTTTGATGAGGATCCTGCAGTGTGGGTTTTGGGCCAATGTGGAGCTTGTTGGCACAGACCATCAGAGATTGAACTCATTAGTTATTGATTTTTCAGTTTGTGATTGTTTCAGGCTTAAGCTTATAGTCCTTTTGTAACTAACACCCATGCATCAGTAAGTGAGGTAGTTAGGAAGTTGATGAAGTAAAATATGTAGGATTTGCACAGTGCTCTGGTCTGTTTTGCTTAATCATTTCTCCAGTGGTTCTAACAGAAAATTAGCAGCTAAAGTGAAAAGGTACTAAAATATCAGAATTATTGTCTGTTAGATGAAATATTTTGCTTGTACAGATCCATTGATGTTTATATTCAATGGTGCTATCCGAAAAGCTAGTTCCATTCCAAAATAACTGCCCCTGGTGATGATGAATAAACATGTTGCATAAATGGAAAATGTATTTCAAGAGTAACAGATTGTCGCTTTTGATATAAAACAATAAAACTAATGAAATGATTCAAAGGTTCATTTATTATCAGCGTACAAGTAAGATTCTTCAGATAGCCACGAAAACGAGAAGAAAAAAAATACTGCGCCACCTCAGCACAAGAAAACAAACTGAACAGGAGCATTGACCTCCATATCTCCCTCCCCCACACCAAAAAACAAAGACTAGGCCAAAAAAAAAACAAAATTAAAAGAAATTAAAACTTGAGGGCAGGGAGTAGGGAGTCCATAGTCTGTATCAATGAATATAGAATTAAAAAAAAATCAACAATGTAGTTAATGGCTGTTGGGGGGAAAATAGCTTCCTTGTATTCCATCACCCAGTCATATCTTTGCAGGTCACATCTTCATGTACACCCCCAAGTATTGTTTGAAAATATGATGAGAGATTGTACTTTGTCAAATTTCCAGCTGAAAGATTTTGCCTCCAATCCTACCAATTATTCTTTGCTCACTGATTCTGTTTTTAACCCACATGCAGAAGCAAAATGGCCTGTCAAAGCCCTTTGTGATTTTTGTGCACACATTTTAGAGCTTTGCTTTACCAGTAGCAAATATATTGTTAAGAGGTTTGGCCATTTATAGGGCTGATAAACAGATAGATTTACCAGAAAATTTTCCACGGGCAAAAGTTCAAGATGGTGACACGAAACAGCCAGTTATATTTTTGTGACTGATTGAATTGGTATTTCCTTGCTATTTGTCAATTCATGATTTGTAGCTCAGAAACAATTCAACAAATTGCCCGGTCTTTGGTCTTCTGCTTAATCACAAGGTTAATCTGCTTTAACTTGGCACAGACATTTGAAGTTAATTCCCATTTCAGCTGAGACTTGGTAACACTGGTTCTGGAAGAATGGAGTCTTTGATTCTAATACTTTATGTGAGAAGACAATAGTTTTGTTTGTTTTAAATATTTTTAAAAGTTAAAACACCGTATGAATAAATTTGAAACAGCTTATTATAGTGTGTTTAGATAGTATTCTAATTTCAAAAGTTGGAGCAAATTCAGTGAAAAGCTGCTTATACAAGTTCAGCTGGTGTATGTTAACTCATCTGGTGGTAAAATTGGATAGAAGAGAATTCCTTGCTCTTCTCGCAATCCGCTCAAATTCCTGCAGTATTACCTATCAAAAATGCTTAACTTAACTCGGTGTTGTGGGCGGCTCAGCAATTGAGCTATTCAAAAGACCTGCCATCTTATACTGGCAGAGCCTCTCTGCACCAGCTATTGTTCTCATCAGCAGGTATCCACCATTTAAAAAAATAAATAAACATGTCAACTGGCCAACACTAGTTTTCTAATATCCACGATAGGAGTGACAATGATAAATCGGGACACTGCGTATTAACATCAGTTGTGATCTTGGTTAACAGTACAATTATAATTAATAAGATACTCCTCCATAGATTACTCAAATAGATTGAATGAATCTAGTCGTCTCCCCCCCCCCCACCTCCAATGAAAGGTAAATTATGCTTACACTGTGTCCACTTTATTAGGTACACAAGTATACCTTGTTAATGCAAATACCTAATCAGTGAATGCTTGGATTTCCAGCATCTGCATGTTTTCTCTTGTTTGCTGTGGAATGATTGTTGGTGTCAGACGGGGTAGTTTGAATATCTTAGAAACTGCTGATCTCCTGGGATTTTCACACCGAACGGTCTCTGGAGTTTGCCTCACTGGTATAGTCCATTGTTTTTCCATGTGTAATCAGTAATGCTATTGATCCCTGGCCACGTATGCTGGGATTTGTTAGTGGACAGGTATTGCTGAAGGGTTTGAGTGTAGGTGTTCTTTGCCCTCCAGGTGCCTAAGCCAGTGTTTCTCCTGGCTGCTCTGAGACCTGGTCTATCACCAGACTTGAAGGCAACATCTCGGCCTTTTAGAAAATGCACCTTAGGGCTTCTGGCTGTACTGTGAGATGATCCTTCTTTGGGTACAAATGTTGTCTATGCATTTAGTGATGTAATGAGTGACCAGTGTGGAATATTCCTCGGTGTGTGTCTTTGCCATTTGCGGTGACCTCCTGGAGCATCTGCCAGTTGGTCTGTTCAAAACAGAGCTGAAGGCTAGTGATTGCCTCATGAGACTATGCCGTGGTCCTCCTGACTGCTTCCTCTGCTTCTAGCAGTAGTTGGTATGCTGGGATTAACACTCTGGAGATGTGGTCAGAGAAGCCAGATTGAGGGTATTGGGATGGCTTTGCAAATACTACATCTTTATAAACATGGTCGAGTCACTTTGGGGTAAAATGCCCTGGAGGTTAACATGATTGAAATCTCGTGCAATTATGTCTGAATTCTTGTTTTGTAGAGAGCTCATACTGTAAAGCTCTTTTGATACAACTTAGCCATTTGTGTTCTGCTTGGGTCTAGGCGGACAGCGGTAATGAATACCACCATAAACTCCTTGAGCAGGTAATGAGGCTGGCATTTAATTGTAGGATGTTCAATTTCCCAGACCAGAGACTGTCAACTACAGAACAGTTTGTGCACCTCCCTTTGTTAATGTACAGATGGGTTCCACCTCCTTTGGATTTCCCCACCAGGAGACTTTTATCTGCAAGTCATCCTGTCAAGTTGAAATGCTGAATTGGGCAAGTTGTTGTCTAGCCGTGTTTTGGGGAAAACCAGAATGCAGCAGTTTCTCGTCTTCCTGTGCTCATTCTTGGTCTCGGTAGTCCGTTTTATTATCTCATGAGCAGACATTGGCGAAGGAAAGTGATGGGTCCGCTGGTCTGGTCAGCGCTTAGCTAGTGCCCTGGCTCCCTTGCTGTGCTTGTGCTTCCACTTGGGCATTAGCTGTATATTAGCTCAGT
The DNA here is from genome assembly GCF_030144855.1 of Hypanus sabinus. Taxonomy (NCBI): domain Eukaryota; kingdom Metazoa; phylum Chordata; class Chondrichthyes; order Myliobatiformes; family Dasyatidae; genus Hypanus; species Hypanus sabinus. Next base: position 25,096,385 of record NC_082717.1, read on the forward strand.
CAATTTAATTCCTTTCTAATCCATAGCTTTTCCAGTATCTCCGGAATCCTTCAAAGATCCCAATCCCACTCCAATACATGCAGCAAACAGGTCCACAAATACAGCTTCACCAATCATTATCTCAGTAGCCGTGTCATGTCAGTCACAGTTTCGGATAGTATGCAGAAATGTGCTCTTGCATTTCTCAGCTATTCTTCTGGGATGCCATTCTGTTTGAACCAAAGGATAAGCAATAAACTAAAGACAGTTCTTGGCTGTGTTTGCTTATCAGGTCAACAACTTGATCACATTACAGCTATCTTTCATTCTGGAAAGCACCCCAAGGCAAGATAAATTGAGATAGTATGCTTGTTTGGAGTGGAAGGCACGTTGGAGTCAAATATCTTTTCTGGATAGAGAGGAGTGGAAGAGAATTGCCTGCTGTGCCACTAAACAGAGACCACCAACCAGTTTGTGTGAGTCAACATATCCTGTGGCTGAGGAGCATAAAGAATGAATTTGCAGACTTTGGCTTTCTGCCACAAACTGCACTCACTTGCCTTCATCTACTTCACTGGCTCGAGACGGGATCAGACGTCTGTGAAACTTGTGCATTCCTCTGTCATTTCCAGACTTCACGACTCCAGTGTTGTCCTCCACCATCTGGTACCTTCCTCTCCAAACTCCAGATTGACCGCAATTCTTATTCTCAGGCAGTCCCTCAGGGTCAAGAGCGAGTTGCTTCCACTTGTGTTCTGTGGGTTTTGAGGCGGCTGATGAGGCCAACATGGGAACCACAACTCTTCCACTGATGGGACAGGAGGTGCCTGACGGGTGTGCTGTTTGTGAGCCAGGGCACTCCTTGCATCACTTGCACAGGACTTGTGATGTGCTGGCAAGGTTCCCAATAGCATCCTGAATTTTTCTTTACTACTCTAACCAGCCGTGGATTGGAGATGTCGAGGATTCAGTGGGGATGCTGCATTTTATCACCCCTTCTCCCCCTGTCTCCCCCACCGGAATTGTGTTGTTTTTTTTTAAACACATCCTTGAATCTTTCCCTCTGAACATCTGGTCAAATTTTTCCTTGTCAGAGCTCAGAGCAGAAAATCTCTTATGAGCCTAATGTCAGGTAGGAGAAGGTGTGACCTACCCATCATAGCAAATTGAGATTAATGATTGAAGATGAAATTTATTCACCATATGCCATACATTTGCATGTATTAGGAATTTGCTGTAGTGTGTTAGTGTGACGTGTAACAAAAGCAATAACATTTAACAATTACAAAACAAATTACATATGGGGTTAAAGTGCATAAATGCTAGCATGTATTCACAATGTAAGCAGCATTTAAAGTGTTTGCAGTACAGTGACTGAGGTCATAGGGGCTAGGGAGTCTAACTGGAATGATCAGATTAAACTGCTTGGGGAAAAAATTTAAGGTGGCATGAAGTTTTTGTTTTAATTTTCAAGTAGTACTTTACACATTGCACCGAACAGGACCATATTTTGCTCCAATGCCAACATTAGGGATGAGTGGGAATGCAAATTGGACTACAAATGAGCAATTTCCACACCAGGAAATATTAAAAATCAGACTTGAACTCACATGACAGACGTCTCTTTCACGGACTGTCTCTTGCAAGCTGGTCAATTAATTTCCCAAGTAACAACATCTGCCACAGAGATAGGGAAAAGCAAGGGGTTATGATAAAGGTCACATGGGACACTGGTGAGTGAGATGCAAAAAGTCAGGAAAATGGTGAGAATATATGGTCTTCTGATTACGAAACCCACCCTCCCCATTTCTATCAACTATTTGAGGCAAATAATAGACTGATCATACGCCATTTACGATTTGAAGACTCCTCTGTCAAACAACTATGATTTATGTGATGAGAACTTTCCCTTTCCCAATACTTGACCTCAGAGGCACCGATTTGGAACGACCCTGACATGAAGTAATAAACTGCATCACTGGCACTAATTTTCAATAGACTGCAAGTGTGTGGATATCTTGAACTCATGAGCTAGCAATGGCTGATAGTTTTGCTGGCATTTCTGCCAACAATCTGGCTCGTACTAGTATTCCTAAGATTTAATTGCAAAGTACTACAAAAATGAACTCAAAGTTTTCTACAGGCCCGATGGAAAAAGCTTCAATAAAAAAGTGAGTGATAGAGAGATCAGTTGCAAATCTATTAGAAAACAGGAAATGCTGGCAATGATCAGGTGGGAAGAGAAAAAGAAATGACGTTTCAAATTAGAGACCTGGTGACTCTCAGACTTCATTTCATGTTTGAGATCATTTAGTTCTCCAGATCTCATTGCAAAACACTTGAATATCTCTTCCCTCAAATGCAGCCTGATCAACTAAGTATTTCCAGCATTTTCCTTTTTAAGATTTCGCTCATTTCATTCATTTTTGTTGCATTGTTCACATTGTAAATAATTTCAATTCCTACCCCTATGTCTCATAAGAGAGTCGTCATTGACTTAATCTCCCTAATAATCACATCCATGTGTCCATCTACATTACTCCATACAGTAAAAGATTGTATAAAAAGTGCTGTGCCAACTTTAACAGACAGCTAAATAAAGACAATTAAAAATACTTCACACAAAATATTGAAGGAACTCAGCAGGCCAGCCAGCATCTATGGAAAGGAGTGTTGTGGACATCTCAGCATTTTTTGCATGTTGCTTGAATTTCCAGCGTCAGAAGATTTGTTCCTGTTTTTAAAAATGCTTCAATTGATTGGTGCAAGTCTAAGCTTATCTGAGCATTGCTGTGTCATGCATTCCCAGGACTCAGGCCAAAGTGGCCATACAAACTAGTAGCAAGATGCTGAAAAGAATTACTACAGTTTTAGAACTTTAAACAGCTTTAATATTGGAGACACACTCTCATAAGGAACAATGTTATTGGGGCAAAAATGGTTAGGAGATGGAGATCCTTTTGTAAAATCCCTCCCTTTCCAATTGTAAGATTATACCTAGAACAAAGTAGAATTTGATCGGTGGGACAATTCAGCAGCAAAATCGCCATTTGCACTGTTAAGTCCAGGACCATGCAGTTCCGTTCAGATAGCCGCAATGCATCCGACAGCAATATTTAAAAACAAAATCTTATCAATTACGCCAGCAGAGAATGGATTACCAG